>NW_027492648.1:72500-458825 GCF_021521415.1 Bidens hawaiensis
TTCAATTTCGCTCTACGAGTACACATCATAGATGACGTATGTACCGACAATGACTATGTGTTCAGTTCAAGTTGCGGGAGCACCCCGCTGCATCACACAGACACCTTTCTAATTTAGCTTAAAATAGGAGTAATCGTGAAAAATAAAAGTCAATTCACTAAATTTATTCAGGTTCTTGAATGTTTCATTAACTTACTTTTAAGAAGAAATAAGGACTAAATAGTTACCACATTTTGGACTTTTAGTAATTAAAATATTTACATATTGAAGCTTGAGTAATTTTTTATTTAAAAATATAGAGCGTGAGTGTCTTTTTAAGTACTAATTGCATATTTGGTTTTTTGATGAAGTCATTTTACAAAGCCAGTATTTTGAGTTTTTAGAAAACTGTTTTGAACTATTTTAAAAAGCTGAAATAAAAAAAAGGGGATATTGGTTTTTAATACTCCTAAATTTCACTCGTTAGTAGATAACACTCCCAACTAACGATTTGTCTCCCACCACTCTCAACTTGTAACTTCTTTTCTTTTGTCACTCCCAAACTTAACGGACCCTAAACCCATTAGTTTTTTTGCTGACGTGGCATTTTTTTGCTTGTGACATGCCATGTGGAAAATACCTAATTAGAAAATATAAAACCTAACAAAATAATACACACACACACACACACACACACACACACACACACACACATACACAAACATACAGACAAAAGCACCACCACTACCATTTCATAGCCACTGTCTACACCATCACATATCTCCACCACTTTAGCCTCTATTGCCACATTCACCCCTTCCGCTAGCCTCCTTGCTTTCACCACCACCAACAGCCTCCACCGCCTCCATCATTACGGCTCATGTTCGAATCGATTTATTGTTTGCATATAGTGATGGATGGTTGGATAATGATAAATGAGGTAGTTGTTGATCAAAATCCCAAACTCAAATGAGGTTTTCTCCGCCACCACGTTTTTCCGGCGAGTTCCGCCGTTAACAATAGAGCAACGATTCAAGGTAATAAACATTGCGTTCTACTCGTTTCTTTATTCCGATCAAAGCCCTATGGTAATGTATTCAAACTGTAAACAAGAAGATTGAATTTTAGCAAAGTAAATTCGGATGGTCTAGGGTTTGGCTGTTGATGTGGCTGCTTACGATAGTGGTGGTGAAGGCTGGTGGTGATGGTGAAGCCAGTGGAGGCTGGTGGTGGCAGAATCCAGCGGTGGTGGAGGCCGATGTGGTGATGCAAACGGTGGTGAAGGAATGATGCCGGTATATGTAATGATGTATATATGTTTGTGTGTGTGTATATATTATATATATATATATATATAATATTATTTGTTTTTGAGTAAGGTTTTTCTTTTTTTAACATAGTATTTCCACATGGCATGTCACATAAGCAAAAAAATGCCATGTCAGCAAAAAAAACTAACGGGGTAAGGTTCCGTTAAGTTCGGGAGTGACAAAAGAAAAGAAGTAACAAGTTGGGAGTGGTGTGAGACAAATCGTGAGTTGAGAATGTTATCTACCAACGAGTGAAAGTTAGGAGTATTAAAAACCAATATCAAATTGTGATTGCCAAACACCATTTAACTTATTGGCTTCTTGAAAAAGCCAATAAGGTGTTTTCAAACTAAATTCCAAACATGCTTTAAAGAGCATTCTCAACCTATCTCTTATCATATTTCTAAAATTACACTAAAAACATTACATCTCTCTCTCTCTCTCTTGTTTAATTAAATACTACTTTTTATACATTTATCATTACAGTTTTCTTTCTTTTATATTCACAATCAATTTAACAAATATTAAAAAATAAATATGGACAAACTTTATTTCTCCAAATATACAAAAAAACACTACATTTTCTCCATTCACCCTATAATTTACACTCAAAACCACTTTAAACGCCACCCTATAATTTGCAAATTTCTCACATAATTTTAGGGATATGATGAGAATGCTCTAAGAGCATTTCCAACCATCCCTTAAAAGTATGCGAGGGAATTTTATAAATTATAAGTTTAGTTATGAGTGTTGGAAACCTAATAAAAGCTCATACATATTCTAAACGGGTACCGATATTCGTAATACACGTACCTGTACCCGAAAGTACATGTATCTATAATCAATAACTTTGAGTATCCATACCCGTACCCAATAGACACATACGGGTACAGGTACTGAACAGGTACGGGTATGCGGGAAAAAAGTTTCATCCCTGTCACAACACCCTAAGTAACTCTTTAAATTATAAAAACATCTCTCATATTGGATGAGAATGATCTGAGTGGTTGTAAGTGTAAATTATATGGTGCAAAGAGAAACAATAGTGTTTTTTTATAAATATAGAGAAACTTTGTTTGCCCATATTTATAATTTAACTAGATTTTATCCTCCGTATTACGGGGGTTGTTTTATATTATTCGTTGTAGGTTCCCAGCCGGATCTACATGAGATATCACGTACTACGCAGGTGCGGAATCCCTACGTAAAACGTTACGAGTATAGAAAACAATACGATTAACACACGATAATCAAACACGTTGTATACCAACCTTAAACACGTGATACAAAGATCACTTGATTACAGACTCTCTCTGACTCGAATACACGAAAACTGGAAAACTATTAACTGATATCTAATAGGCCGTAACATATAGCTTATATAATCACGACAACTTCGCCTGGCATGTTCAGGCGAAGTTGTCACTAACTTCGCTTGTCTAACAAGTTCGCCCATATCAGCGAACTTGTTAGCAACTTCGCTTATACAAAACATAAAACATTACAAACACGATTACAGACACTAGACACTGAACTACTGACATCATGCACCAACAGACTCCCCCTTGGCAGTAGCTTCATCTCTTTAGCTTCAAACACGTGTCTTGTAATCTTCAATCTTCTATCTTCACGCATGCACTCCTTCTCGAACACAAACAGATACAACTCTTTGATATTTCCTCGCTTCCTCTTTCCAAGCAGGAATATAAAAGATTTTCTTCTCATTGAGCACCTGCAGATCAGCTTGCGATAAGTTTACCAAATGCATCGGATCGTAAACTCTTAGCACCTCTTGTTCATCCTCGTCTTCCATCACTGCCTCAGCTGTCTCACAGTCTACAAACCACCACTTCAGGTCTTTAAGCACATCCTTGGGCATTAGCTTCATCGGTACTTCTTTAAGGCACCGGATCGGTTTATACTTCATAATCATCCAAGGTTTTCCATCAGCTCTCAAACCTCTATCCTTGTCTTCAACAAGTTTTCCCTTCTGTGGTTTTAACAGCTCAAATTTCTTCTCTTTTATACTTTCTTTCCATACAATTTTCCCAATAACTCTAGCCATATTATCGTCACATCGATTGATTAACCCCAATCTGGCTAAGTCTTTCACTTCACATTCCGGCAGTGTATTCAACGATCTTAACAATTTTTTAAAATACTGAACACGTCATACCTTTTAACTACGAAGAGCCTCAACTGCTCATCATAGATCCAACAAATAATCCCTTTCTTCGCTTCAGCATAGCCTTTAATGTTGTAACTCTTCTTAAACATTGTAGGGACCGCCGGTTTCTTCGTTTTGACGAACCACTGAGCGTAGCCTTCCTTCCACCTAGGCTGCTCTTCCCATTCAGACTCATCGCTTCCAATCTGTTTACTCATATCAGCTTTCTCAACATCTGGAATGTCATGCTCCACATTCTCTTCTACTATCTCTCCCTCTTCAATCTCATAATCAATCACAATCTCTTCTCCAATCTTCTCTATCACATCACTTGGTAGAATATCATCATCACCAACCAAGCTATCATACATCTCCTCTACGTCCACCACCACCACATCATCACCACCAGCTGCAGATGTCTACTCCCCCTGAGTTGTGGAAGTTCCAAGAGCTTGAGTAGTTCTTGGTAGCTCACCACCTGCATCTTTCGACGCATTGGGATCATCGTCTCAATCATTTCTTCTCTTCGTCCTCAACTCGTCGCCTTTACAGCTCGTCTCCCCCTGAGATGCCAAGAACTCCTTCAGAGCATCTATGATTTTTCCATGTTGTACCAGGAGGGACGACTGCATCTGATTCTCTGTAACTAGGCGCTGAATAGCCTGGGTCTGGATAAGATTAATCTTTGACTGCTCTGCCACGACCCGTTCCAGTGCTGCTATTCGTTCTGAGTCTGAGAGGGTTGCATCGAAATCGAACCTCATATGCGATAAATCGTGAGTGTACTGAGGAGGGATTTCCGATGTCACCGGGACCTCAGAAGTAGAAATAGACGTAACCGCAGGTGGTATCGTCACCGATAACCCTGCAGTGGCCACAACAGTCGACTCTATAAATTGTGCCACGACCTCCGATGGAGTAACGGTCGGAGGCGGCAACGAAACGATCACGGGAGTCGAAAGTTGGAAAGTAGTGTGAGGGAGGCCAAATGTAGATGAGGTAGCCACTACGGGAACACCCGTAGCGCTTGGCCTTGTAACCTGTAGTGATGAGGGAACCATTGTCATACCGGATAGTGCTGGTGGAGTGAAACGTACCACCCTAGAGCTCTCACCGGCTCCTGATCCTGCACCTATCCGTTCCCTTCTTGACCTTCTTATCAACTGTTGTACCTCTTCCTCAAAGTCTGACTCGTCATCATCATCTGTTCTCTTTCTTTTCCCATGTAGTCTTTCTCGAGTCACCATAATCCTTCTAGCCTCTGCCACTTCATCATCAGAATCTGAACCAGCTACCGTAGCAGCTGTTCTAGTAACATTCACAGTCGACACTTGGGCTACCGAGACCTGTATGTTTTCCTCTGGATCCACCCGATCCATATCAAAGAAGCCTTGACCACCAAATTCTGCATCAAGGTCCACTTCCTCCTCTGGTGACACAACAGGAGCAGCAGGTATAGCTTGAGGTGCTCCTGCCTGTTGTGGTGCCGGGTCCCTAAACTCATCCCCACGAGCAGGCACATACCCCGGGTTGATTAAGTACCCAAAGAGTGGAGTATGGCGAGGACGAAGCTCAGGTTTGCTTCTCGCACTGGAGGATCTGCATTGGGCGAAGATCCGTTTGTTTACACTCTCTACATATAGGATCGGACGGCGCTGAGGAAGTGTTGGAGCAACATGATTCAAGATCATTTGGAGGAATCTTGGATACATGATGAACCGCTCACGCGCCATCGCTCTTCGTTGACGATCAATCTCGTAAAAGACCATCTGACTAAAGCTGAATCGCTTGTTGTAAGTCAGAGCAGTCATTGCTGACTGCATGGTCGCGCCCATGCCATCAGTGCCCGCCTTTCTCCCTGACATGCATACTATCATAACATGCATGAGAAAGCGCCACTGGTCAAGCAGAAAACCCTTCCTTCTCTGCGAATCCCCCAAGAGACCAGAATAACCCATCCTAAAAAATGCTCCATCGCGGAAAGGAGCTACAAACTCTGTCGGGTCATCCCTTGTCTCGTTTCCAAACCGCAGAGCCGCCCGGATATGTTCAGAAGAGAACTGAACAATATGATTGTTGACGGTTGCTCGCATCACTGGGGGTTCGACTCTACAGTCGTATTCCACGGTCTACCAGAAATCCTCAATGTTGGGCAAGGATATCGGCAGAGTTGTTGTAATGGCGTGGAATATCCTCGAGCGTAAAAGGAATGTGATGATTTCGCGGAAATCATCAACTCCGCTCGCTTCCGGGTCTAAGGTGATATACATGTTGTGACCCGGGAAGAACTGTCTTTGTTGATCACCTCCGTCATCACCGCCTGCACCACCTGCTCCAGCAACAGCAGCCATATCTGCAACAAACAGGTTAAGTTAGATAAACTTCAAAGCGAATCACAAGTTCGCCTGTTACCATGAGCGAAGTTGTGATCAATTCTGTATAGGCGAAGTTAAAGGTGAGGCGAAGTTGGGAAACAACTTCGCTTCAACTTGAACTTCGTCTGAAAATAGTTAAGTAAAATGGTCCAGGCGAAGTTACGGATAACTTCGCCTAATCACAACATCGCCTCATAAACTGTTTCAAAATCAATAATCAGGCGAAGTTAAACCTCAGGCGAAGTTACGGATAACTTCGCCTAAACTGTAACTTCGCCGAATTTGAATCGGCAACAGTTAGGATTTTGAACGACGTGTAGAAGATGATTTCGGAGATCGAGGACTCCGAAATACATGATTTTATGAAGTTTTACACGTTCAAGTGGTTTACTATCACGTAAAAACAAGTTTGAAAATCGGGTGTTTAGGTTTCAAATAATCGTGGTCACGAAACGGGTCGAATCGACCTGTGATTAACATTAACGACAATGATTATACGAATATGGAACCCTACACACCTTGAATCGGATTAGAATCGAAGACAAAATAACACAGATTGATTGATGAAATCGAATCGATAAGTTCGCTGAAATATCGGAGGATAAGTTCGCTGGTTTTGAAAATTATGAAACTGTTTGACCTTAAAACTTCTTTATATAGGGCCACAGATGTATCGGCGAAGTTGTGGATAACTTCGCCTATAAGGCGAAGTTATGCAGAACTTCGCTGATATTAAAATTTTTCAAAACAAACCCCATAATTTGAACAATTTGCAATTAAGTTTTAAAACATCCTTTAAAGCGTTAAATGATACGATCAAGACCAAGTAACCAGGTATAAAATCAAACAATTACAAAAGTAACAAAAATTTGAAAAATTAAAGTACACGGGATCAAATTTCAGTCTCGACAGGGACTACCATGTTTTAGAAAAGATCCGAACATGAATCATACTAATTTCGTGACTGTCACACAGATCCGTGTTCAGCTGTATTATAACATAATGAAACAGGTTGTAAGCAGGTAATCTACTTAAGATGGTTTTCATCGTTTCTGTGATACGAGTTAGGTTCAATTAAGCTCAAAACTTAAGTGGGCAACAACTCAGAGATTATGATGCCTCCTATCTATTCTCAAGGCGTATTTGGCTTTCCCCAAGTCACCCCGAATTGACCTCAACCCGTAGTGTCTGATTAGGTAGTAATTACTCTTCGATCTTAGACTCTGCTTCCCGTTCACCTTCTTGTGTCTTGATGGATAATCATTATCATTATGAACTCTAGAATTTTTTTTTCTTTTTTTAATCTAACATGTATATACACAACTTCAAGTAGAAAATAACTGCAAGTCCCGAATCTGGATCACTGCAGCGTCTTGACATGCAATCTTCACGGGAATCAGAACACTCACGGGCTCGTGTATGACCGGGTAATCGCTTTTCTGCCTATCATTCGGAAAGATATGTATGAAGACATGCACAACTCTTAAGGAGTTTCCACATAAAATCGAGTAGATTTAGTTAGTATCACGTCTACTTTTATGCACCATAAAAAGCTACCATGACATACAATGACTGTTCTAAAGTCTTTTAAGCCTAATAACTTCACTAGTTAAGCACACAGAATCAGTATATCTATCATTTTCCAAGGTTGGATCAATTTTCTGTTAAGCATAGTAAAGATACTTCTTACGAAGTAGTAGACTTGAAAAATAATTTCATTTCCCGAAAAGGAAAAATTTAACTTCTATCGCCCCGACCAAATCAAAGTCTTCAGGTTAATGGCTATCCCGAAGATCCAATGGATCAGCTGGACAGACCACATACTAGTATGTGTCCTTCTAACTAAGTATGATCGACTAATTTTCAACGAAAGAATAAAAACACATCATAAACCGCCCCGGTCACTCTCAGTCATCTGGTTAATGGCTATCCTCAGATTCTACAAGTAGAAATGAGGACAAAACATATCCGAAGAAATGTCCATCAAACTAAGGCAACCGACATAGTTCTAAGCGATAGTGACGTTTTTTTTTTTTTTTGATATATAACACAAACACAAAGCATGGTTACTCGGGATTGATCATCCCATTCAGCTCAACAAGGTTTTGAAATCTAGTTTTGTCAAACGCTTTCGTGAATAAGTCAGCGAAATTATCTAATGTGTCAACCTTTTCGAGCTCAATCAGCTTCTTCTCAGCACAATCCCGTATAAAATGATGACGTATGTCAATATGTTTAGTTTTACTGTGCTTCACGGGATTGTTAGTTACTGAGATAGCAGCAGTGTTATCAATGCAAATAGGAGTAAGTGAGAAATTCAGACCATAGTCGCGCAACTGTTGTTGAATCCAAAGAACCTGGGAGCAGCAGTTGGATGCTGCCATGTATTCTGCTTCACAGGTTGAAATTGCGACTGAAGTCTGCTTCTTGCATTGCCACGACACCAATCTGCCACCAAGAAACTAACATCCACCAGATGTAGACTTCCGACTCTGATTGCACCCTCCATAATCAGAATCTGTGTAAGCGACTAGCTCCAAGTCTCCTCCTCTCGGGTACCACAACCCCAGCTTCGGTTTGCCTTTGAGATACCGCAGTATCCTCTTCGCACCCTTCAAATGAGATTCTTTTGGGTTTGCCTGAAAGCGTGCACAAAGACAAACAGCAAACATTATATCAGGCCTAGAAGCAGTTAAGTACATTAAAGAACCTATAATAGCCCGATATTGGGTTGGGTCCACGTCTGCATCGTTGTCTGAATTAGCACCCAATTTGTGATTGACGCAGACTGGAGTATCATATGGAGTGGTGTCCTCCATCTTGAAGCGTTTGAGAACATCATGTACATACTTCGTCTGATGAATGAACATTCCATCTTTCCTCTGATCAACCTGCAATCCTAAAAAGAAAGTTAGTTCACCCATAGCACTCATTTCAAATCTCTTCTTCATGACGGCCTCAAACTCCTGACACATGGCGACCTTTGATGCAGGAAAGATAATGTCGTCCACGTAGACTTGCACCAGTAGGAAGTCGCTACCCTTTCTCTTGAAGAACAATGTGCTATCAATTTTACCTCTTTCAAACTCATTCTCAAGCAAGTAATCTGATAAGGTTGAATACCAGGCACGAGGTGCCTGATGTAGTCCATACAGCGCTTTACTTAGCTTGTACACGTGATCGGGAAAGTCAGGGTCAGGAAAACCCGGAGGTTGCTCAACATACACAACCTCATCGACTTTACCGTTTAGAAATGCACTCTTCACATCCAACTGAAAAACTTTTATCTCCTTATGAGCAGCAAATGCCAAAAACAGTCGAATGGCTTCCAATCTTGCCACAGGAGCAAATACTTCATTGTAATCAATCCCCTCTTGTTGATTAAAGCCTTTAACAACCAGCCTCGCCTTGTTCCTGATAACAACCCCTTTCTCATCTCTCTTACATTTGAAGACCCACTTCGTGCCAATCGCAAGCACATTTCTTGGTTTTGCGACCAAGTTCCATACTTCCAGTTTCTTAAACTGAGCTAACTCTTCTTGCATGGCTTCGACCCACGAGCTGTCCTTAAGAGCCATTTGATAGTTCTTTGGTTCAATCTGGCTGATGAAGCAGGTGTACAAGCATTCGTTGATAATGCCCGTGTCTTTAATGCTTGTGTAAACACAGGTGTGCTCATTCACGCTTTTTCTTGTTTGTACACCGGCGGACAGATCACCTATCACATTCTCCAACGGGTGATTTTTGTGAATTCTCGTAGTCGGAACCGAACTGACATTTAGATTATCTTCCAAGTTCGAAGATAGCTCATCCATGGTTGATTGATGTTGAGAGTGAAACGGATTGATGAATTCCTCTTCAGTAGAGGCAGCAGGGGTATTGACAGCATTTGACGAGGAAGGCAGACATTCATCATACTGTGGTCTTTGCACCAAAGTGTCTTCCTCATCGCATATCATCTTCGTAGCAATTCTTTCCTCAACTTCTGCAAAATCCAAATAAGGTATGTTAAAAGATTTAAAGAGTCTATCATAGTCGAAAACCCCAGAGGTTCCCGTGCTTGGTTTTGGTGATTTGTAACTTGTGATATCAGTGTTACACACCACCTCAACCTTGCTGTTCGATGTATTGAAGACCCGTCTATTGGGAGTCCCAACAACGTATCCGACTAAGATTCCTTCGTCGGCTACTTCACCAAATTTTGAATTGGTCTTTAAAATCGAACACGGGGACCCGAATGGTTCAAGACCACTCAAGTTGGGCTTTCTCCCATGCATTAGTTCATAACAGGTTTTATTTAATCTTTTAACAGTTAACACTCTATTAAGGATATAACAGGCTGTTGCAATAGCTTCAGCCCAGAACACCACAGGAAGTTGCGAATCAGCCAGCATTGTTCTGGCTCCTTCAATCAAAGTCCTGTTCTTCCTCTCAGCCACTCCATTTTGTTGCGGAGTATACGGTGCGCTGTATTGGTGTTCAATCCCCTTCTGTAGGCAGAAGATCTCCATCTGATAGTTCTTGAACTCAGTCCCATTGTCACTCCTGATATATTTAACTCTTTTTCCCATAATGTTCTCAACTTTGGTAATCAAATTTATTACCATCTGAACAGTTTCATCCTTCGACTTCAGGAAATATACCCACGAGTATCGAGAAAATCATCAGTAATCACCAAGCAGTACGATGTTCCTCCTAGACTTTTTACATTCACGGGACCGAAGAGATCCATATGAAGTAATTCTAGGGTACTGACAATTGAATTGACCTTCTTGGTGAGATGAGATTTCTTGTGTTGCTTTCCCTTCTTGCATGATAAGCATTTGTCTTCGAAGTTGAAATTCTTCAAGGGAACCCCCAACACAAGCCCATTTTTGACAAGGTAGTTCATCTTATGAAGATGAATGTGCCCCATTCTCCTATGCCATAATTCGGATTCTGGTTCAGTCGCTTTCGATAAAAGACACGATTCTTCAGTGGCCATTTCAGTAGACCTCATATCCATGATATACGTATTCTTCACTCTTGGAGGCTTCATCACAATCCAGTCCTCTGGTATCTTAAAACCAGGATACAACACTATCGCCTCATTCTTCGTGAAATGCACGGTATAATCCTTGTCACAGATCTGCGAAACACTCAGCAGATTGTGCTTCAGTTCTTCAACAAAGTTAACTTTCTCTAGCGTCATCTTCCCATTAGTCACAGTCCCAATTCCTGTGATCTTTCCACCGCTCACTCCTGCGAAACTCACTCTACCACCTTGAACAGGTTTCCAGTCTTGTAACAATTTCTTGTTACCCGTCATATGCCGGGAACAGCCGCTATCCACAACCCATTGATTGTTGGCAGCCCTGTTCAACTGTTCCTTCACGATTAAAGCAGATTATTAGAATCTTGGGACCCAAGACCTCTTGGTCTTGGGTCGATACATCCCGTACCTTGGCTGTCCAAAGTTAGTATCATTATCATTTCTGTGAGTCCTAACAGGATACCTTCTTGTGGATTGTCTATGAGGCCATCCAAACCGTCTTGAATTAAATGAATTATTAGTTATTGTTTGGGTGTTACCAGTGAAAAACTGAGATCTATTTCTTTGAAAACCTGGATTAGTCCATTTTCTGAAATTCGATGGGTTTTCAGTTTAATCATTAAATTGATTACTGTTAGCTCTTTTCTCAGATTTTAAAGGCCTCACACCTCCGAATTTGCTTCAGAGGACAATCAGCAACAAGATGTCCTTGTTGATTACATCTAAAACAACACCTGTTTTCAACTTTCTTATCAAAAGTTGTCTTAGATGTTGAGGCTGTATTACTGTCACACCCCGACTTGGTAGTTGCGGAAGCGTAATACGGGAATGTAACAGATAACACTGGTATCAACCACATTGTTTATAAAGAAATTCAACAGCTAAATTACATCATATTACATTGGTAGGTACTATGTTTACAAACTAGGTGAAAAACACATAACCGGTTTACGAGCTTCTTATTCAGTATTATATCAGCGTCTATTCACAGCTATTCAACTTTCCTTCTAACACCAAGCATGTAAGCAAATCATTCCACTTTTGCTTTACATGAAAAGCATGTTAAAACGGGTCAACTATGTCTAGTTGGTGAGTTTCAAGTTTCACGAGTGTCAATGAAATTAGTACACGAGTTCGTAAAGTTTACAGTGTGTATGTATATATGTATGTGTATGATGTATTATACTAAGCCACAAGTGAAACCGAAACGAGCTAAAACACATGGCCTCCACTGCCCATGCACTCCCGTTGGCATTTAACAGCCACCTTGCCCCAAGTATGTACTATGTCTAACACCACATAGCAGTATGTAAAAATATAATGACAATGTGCAACTGGGTTTACATATGTTCCGGCATACCCCTCCGGCTCTGTCAGTTGGGTTTGTCAAACCGATAGTACTATCCACACGTCACCGGCACGAAGTTAATCACTTGTGTTTGTGGGGATTTGTCAAGTGTTAGTACTTAGATAATCCACATCATCACACGTTTTCAAGTATATCAGTATATGTAAACATGCTTTTCACCCCAAAAGTTCGTAAAACAGTTTAGAAAGTGGGGGTCGTAAAACTCACCTTATCGTAGTTCGCACGGAAATTACGTATCAATAAGTCAGATGCCTCGTTTATAGCCTGATTCCTATAAACGGTATCGTATCGTTAATACTAGTACAGTGTTCAAGCTAAGTCGGGCTGTATAGATAATCTGGGTATAGCTGTTAGGCCCAGAACATGACCATAGTCTTAGATTGTGACGTTGTATACTATGAAATGTTTAAAACTGGATTTGGCTCAGTTTCACCGTTTCCCGAGCCTAGCCCAGTTGATTGTTTATACGCTTCGGGATTAGGTAAGATCACATAAACTTAAGTAAATATATTGATTGATAAAATGATTTGATTTATGAAAGAATTTTAAGGTTTCGGTGTCTGGTTTGATCGCAGGGTTCGTTTCCGTTTTCACACGGGTTTGATTATACAAAACGCGCACAATCCACCCGAATTGTCCGGAATTTTCGTAAAAAGTTCGTTTTTATCAATATCATTCAAAAATATGATATTTGACCACTTTTGACATTTTGACATACCAGTCAGTCCGTTAAACACAAAACTCCCGGTTTCGTTAAAACAATTATAATTTAAATCTTTGATTAATCATAACTAAATATGTACTTATATATAAATTATGTAAATTTTTGTAAAAATACATTAAGACATGGAGAATTTTATAAAAATATTTTCAGAAATTTTATGATTAATTATTTATTTATAAAAATTCATTTAATAGGTTATAATCGTGTAATAAATGGCCCGTTTATATCAAACGACCTCCGAAAAATCCGATAATTTTTACAAATGGCCTCAATGTTATTACATAGCCCCTGCAAAATCTCCAGAACCTAACTCTTTTGAAAAAATGCCTTTTTGTGCGTTTTTCGGCTGTTAAAATTCGGTTAAACCATGATTGCACAAACCATACTTAGGCGTTTCCAATGATCCCCAAACTTTACCAGTGGTCTTACCATCACATATTAAACTCCAAAACCAAGTTTCAGAATTTTTCAATATGTTTAGCTATTTTTCCCAAATAAACGCTCATAAACAGAAATAAATTCACCAAATATTCTCCGTTTATCGAAAAATTACCAAATTTGAACATGGACTCATTTATATGATCCCTAATGTCCCTGAAAGTTTTCACAAGCTAACAACAAGCACGTCACAACCTAATACTAAACAGCCCCTAAACGAGTGTTACGGGTTTACCTTGTCGGTTTTCGATGAGTTTTGCTAGCTTAAACGACTCTCCGGGTCTCGGGTTGCAAACTCAGTATATCTACATATCATATAACATCAAACCAAGCATAAATCATCCATGTAACAGCCTTGATAATTAGGGTTTCGGTTTTGGGTTCAAACCGAACTTTCTAACCGTAAAAACGTTGTATTCATCTTCTAATCCGCGTTTTTGACCAAAAAAGTATATGTTCCTGGTTTATAAACATGTTTAACATCAAAACATGATTTTACTTGATTTTTATGATTTTTGGATGGTTAAACATGTTTAAAACTAATCAAGGATTAATTTTTCATGGTTAAACTATGTTAATCATGGTTAAAACTCAAAGAAAAATCACTAATTACCTTAGGTTTTTGATGTAACTTTTGAAAGTTTCTGGAGTTCTACTTTGCAGCTGCTTGGACTTCAAATTTTTATGAGTTAGAATGAATAATAAGGCTTAAGGAGTAAGTTATATAAAAAAAATGTGAGGTAGGGTGGGCTGGCCGATCGGAACCAAGGAGTGGCCCATAATGGGCTGTTTTGGCCATTAATCTGATTATACAAGCCCAAACAGGAAAAGCCCACTTCAAATTTAGTTCGGGTTCGGTTTTTCGCAAGAAAATTAATTCGGGTGTGAGAAATAGCGCAAAAACGAGTGTTTTTCAGCTTATTTTTGTAAAATAAGAAAAACGTACTGACTCGTTGTAAAATTCCAAAATATTTTCACGGATTGCTTAGAACATGTCATATAAGTGTTTTATAAATCTTTTTCGGCTTAACGGATGCTACAATGCTTGTTTTGATATTAACGATTGCGTTTAAGCTTATAGCGTATCGATAAACGAAACCTTTTTCGTTTAAAGAGTTTTAAACGTATTGGGGCCTAAATATCAATATGTTAGCCTCTATAACATATATATAACTCGTATATGACCCCTCAGTATGTATACGGGTCATAATTAGTATCGGTCGGTTACTCGTTTAAGCACTACGAATTAACCGATTTATCGTTTACTTGTTACGTAATGAATATAGTGTACCTCGTTTTGTCGCGAATGTCACATTCTCCCCCCGTTAGGAAATTTCGTCCTCGAAATTTAATGTGTCATCGGTTTTCTTTTTAAGGAACAGGTGTGGGTATTTCTTTCGGAATTCGTTCTTTCGTTCCCAAGTATATTCGGGTCCTTGTTTTTAATTCCACCGAACTTTTACCAATGAAATTTTGTTGTGTCGTAACTGTTTGGTTTTCCCGTCTACAATTTCTACTGGTTCCTCTACGAAGTTGAGCTTTTCGTTGATCTGAACATCTTCCAGTGGTACTATTGTCGTTTCATCAGTCAAACACTTTTTCAGATTCAATACATGAAACACGTCATGAATAGTGCTCAGTTCTAAGGGTAGTTTTAATCGGTAAGCTACGGGACCAATTTTTGCGATAATCTCAAAAGGTCCGATGTATCTCGGGGCTAGTTTACCAGTCTTTCCAAATCTTATAACACCCTTCCATGGCGATACTTTTAAAAATACCTTATCACCTATTTCAAAAGATAACGGTTTTCTGAGAACATCGGCATAACTCTTTTGTCGGTCACGGGCAGCTTTCAATTTTTGTTTAACCTGGTGAATCTTATCGGTGGTTTCCTGAATTAAATCGGATCTTGAAATTTGAGTATCACCCACTTCTGTCCAACATAGTGGTGATCTACATTTTCGCCCGTAAAGAGCTTCATAAGGTGCTGCTTGTATACTACTGTGATAACTGTTATTGTAAGAGAATTCAATGAGCGGGAGGTGTTGATCCCAATTCCCTTTGAAGTCCAGTACATAAGCACGAAGTAAATCTTTTAAGGTTTGGATGGTTCGTTCGGATTGACCATCAGTTTGGGGATGGTAAGCCGTACTTAGGTCGATTCGGGTTCCCAAGGCTTCTTGTACTGCTTGCCAGAAATGTGAAGTAAAGTGATTGTCTCGATCGGAAATAATCGAAAGAGGTACTCCGTGTCGAGATACTATTTCATCGATGTAAATTTGAGCGAGTTTTTCGGTGGTGTAGTTGTTACGGATGGGAATAAAGTGTGCGGATTTGGTTAATCGGTCCACAATTACCCAAATTGCGTTGTGTCCTCGAGAGGTTTTAGGAAGGTGTGTCACAAAGTCCATGGTAATTTGTTCCCATTTCCATTGTGAGATTTCGGGTTGTTGTAACATTCCCGAAGGTTTTTGATATTCCGCCTTTACCCTTGCACATGTTGCACATTTACTTACATACACGGCTATATCCTTTTTCATACCAGGCCACCAGTAAAATTCTTTAACATCCTTATACATCTTATCAGTACCTGGATGAATAGAATATTTGGATTTGTGTGCTTTATCAAGAATCAACTTTCGGAGTTTATGAAGTGTTGGAATCCAGACCCGGTTTTTGTAATAATATACTTCATCAATTTTCTTCTCAAAATTCCTTTCATTTCCATGTAGTTCTTCTTTTTCTAGCTGATCTGCCTTCAAGGCCTCATCTTGTGCAACGCGAACTTGTTCGGTTAGGCTACTTTGAACAATCATTCCGAGTGCTCGTACCCTTAATGGTTCGATTCTGTCTTTTCGCTTAAAGCATCGGCTACTACGTTGGCCGTACCCGGATGGTATTTAATCTCACAATCATAATCATTTAACAGTTCTACCCATCTCCTTTGTCTCATGTTTAGCTCTTTCTGATCGAATATGTGTTGTAGGCTTTTGTGATCAGTATAGATGGTACATTTGGTGCCATACAAGTAATGTCTCCAAATCTTCAATGCAAAGATAACTGCTCCCAATTCCAAATCATGGGTCGTATAATTCTTTTCGTGTACTTTTAATTGTCGGGAAGCATATGCTATTACTTTCTTTCTTTGCATCAGTACGCATCCTAAACCTTTACGAGATGCGTCACAATATACCACCAATTCATCAGTTCCATCTGGAAGGCTTAATATTGGAGCCTCACATAACTTCTGTTTTAACGTTTGGAAGGCCATTTTTTGTTCTTCTCCCCATTCATATGCTCGATCTTTTTGAGTTAGGAGGGTTAGAGGTTGTGCAATACTTGAAAAGTTTTCAATGAATCTTCTATAATACCCGGCTAGTCCTAAGAATTGACGAATTTCTCTTTGTGACTTAGGCACTTGCCAATTTTTAATGGCCTCAATTTTACTTGGGTCTACTTGGATCCCTTGATGGTTCACAATGTGTCCCAAAAACTGTACTTCTTGTAGCCAAAACTCACATTTGGACAACTTTGCGTATAACTTCTCTTGCCTCAATAATTTTAAGATTTCCCGCAATTGTTGTTCGTGTTCCTCCTTACTTCTCGAATATATCAAAATGTCATCGATAAACATTATCACAAACTTGTCAAGGTAAGGTTTGCAAACTCGGTTCATGAGGTCCATAAACACTGCAGGTGCATTTGTCAACCCAAACGGCATAACCAAAAATTCATAGTGACCATACCGAGTTCGGAAAGCTGTTTTTGGTACGTCTTCTTCCTGAATTCTTACTTGATGATAACCAGATCTAAGATCAATTTTTGAAAAATACTTCGCACCTTGGAGCTGATCAAACAAGTCATCAATTCGAGGTAAGGGGTATCTATTCTTTATAGTCACTTTATTCAATTCCCGGTAATCAATACACATTCGAAAACTCCCATCTTTCTTCTTTACAAATAACACTGGTGCTCCCCACGGTGAGTAACTATGGCGAATAAAACCCTTGTCCAGTAATTCTTGTAACTGGTTGGACAGTTCTTGCATTTCAGAAGGTGCAAGTCTATAAGGTGCCTTAGCAATGGGTGCTGCTCCCGGTATCAAGTCAATACGGAATTCTACCTGTCGGGTCGGTGGTAAACCAGGCAACTCATCGGGGAATACATTTGAATACTCGTGTACCACTGGGATGTCTTCCATTCGTTTTTCCTCGGGTTCCTTAACTGTTACGCTCGCTAAGTATAATGTACAACCTTGGCGCAAATACTTTAATGCCCTAAGTTGGGATACGAGAGACAGTACTGTACCAGATTTCTCACCTTGAACAATCATAGCTTCATCATTCGAAAGAGGTATCCTAACGGTCTTATCCTTACAGACAATTTCAGCTTTATACTTAGATAGCCAGTCCATACCGACTATAACATCGAAACTTCCCAATTCCACTGGAAGTAAATCAATAAGGAATGGGTGGTCGTTTAGGATAAGGGAACAGTCTCGGACTATTCGGTTAACAAGTATAGACTTACCGTTAGCGAGTTCTATAGTATATGGTTTTGTTAGTTCACTAACCGGCATATTTTCTAAAGGTAAGAAATTAACAGATACGAAACTTCTATCGGCGCCCGTATCAAACAAAACTGAAGCATACTGACCCGAAACTAAGAATGTACCTGTCACCACATTCGGATCATGACGCGCTTCACCCGGTCCTAATACAAACGCGCGTCCCCTAGCTGCGTTGGAGGTTGATGCTTGTGCTTGGTTCTGCCTTCTCACTGTACCCGGGTTCAAATTGGGGCAGTATCTCCGAAAGTGTTCTGTACTGCCACATTCATAGCAGGCACGGAGGTTCGTGGTAGGTGGGGTTTGTTGGTTGAGTTGTGGGCGGGTTGGTTGAGGTCGAGGTAGTTGAGTTGATTGCGGTGGACGGTTAACAGTGTTGGTGGGGGTTCTACAGTTTGGGGCATAGTGTCCCGTTCTTCCACACTTTTGACAAATGATCGGTTTGCAATCACCCACATGATGAAAGTTACATCTTCTGCACTTCGGTAACGTCCCTTTATAGGTCTCTTGTTTTACATTAGAACTGGTCATGGCATAACTTCGGGTATTTGGACGAGCCCGCTTGTTTTGAGGGTTTCCTTGCATTCTTGTCCCATAATCAGTTCGTTTTAAACTTGTTGTTTCACCTGGCATCCTTATCACTCCACTTCTCATCAGATCAAAAGTAACGACACCCGTTTGAGATACAGCACTTTCTAATGTCGGGTGGGCAACTGAATTCACTATACTTCTCACAGCAGGGGTCAGTCCCCAGATATAACGTTCAATTCGCTTCGCTTCCGGTGTAACTAACCATGGAACTAAGCGGGACAGTTCGTTAAAATGATTCGTGTATCCCACATGGTCCGCTCCTTTCATTTCCAGATTCCATAACTCGTGTTCCAACCTCTGAATCTCACTTTTAGGACAAAAATGCTCTAGCATGAGGGTTTTTAATTCAGTCCATGACATACGATTAATAGCATCTTGTCCCCTTATTTGGACTATCGTGTTCCACCACATCAGCGCTTGGTCTAGAAACATACTGGTAGCAAATTTGACCACGCGGTTCGGTGGACACTCACTGATATTAATTACTGATTCGGTCTTTTCTATCCATTTGACCAGCCCGCTAGGTCCTTCAATACCCTTAAAATCAATCGGTTTACATGATGTAAATTGTTTGTATGAGTACTCCTGACGCGGGGGTTCTCGGTTATTATTATTGTTATTATCGGTATTGGTCCGAGTATTATCATTATTAGTTGTGTTAACAACCGGTACAGGGTTCGGGATATTATCAGGGTGCACAACAGGTTTTGGGTTCCCAGTGACATTCATAGTTGGGAGAGTGTTATTATTATTTATGACATTATCAGTATTCACCGGGGTAGTAACACCCGGGGCTACATTAGTGTTCGGCGGAGGTGTATTAACAGTGGCCGTGGTGGTGCTCGTAGGTTGATTAACAGTATTGTTAGCACGTATGCCTGCAGTGACTTGTGCTACAATTGTTGGTATCACTGCTTGTAGTTGACGAGCAATCATTGCGGCCACTTCCGCCTCAGACAAAGGGTTTGCTTTCTTCGGGGCCATTCTATAAAATAATAAATTATATAATAATCAATATCGTTTCACTATGATCAACACAACTTTACAATATTACAATTTCACAACACATAACTATGCCAAAGAAAACACGTTTGTATTAATTACAATCATTACTGTACATATGCATCCAAAATTAGCGCATAGGCTTAACCTGGTATAGGCCAGCGCTTGTATATGCGTATCAAAATTTGTCACTAAGTGACATGTAGACTTAACCCGATAAGGGCCAGTGCTTGAAATAGTACTAAACCACAAACAACTCCCAAGTCAGCCCAACATGCTGTAACAAAATGCTGCTTGGGATATCAAAAGACTATATACATAAGGCTAGACTACTATGTCCTATCCATTCTTTGTAACATGAAGCCACAACCAAACAACAGCAGCTACTAGGGCCGCATTAACCGCTAAGCATACCCCTAGTAGTATCATTGCCCGATCCTGACGCCCGTGGCTGTGAGCACTGGATCTTTGCACAATTCTGATTTCTTGCTGCATGTACCACATGTGATCTTGCATATCATGTCTATGCTGGTTTAGGTTATTTATCGAATGTGATTGTTCTAAAAGCTAATCATTCGCTAAACCAAACCATGCTGAATCAGAATGACGAGGTGGCTCGGGTACCGGGGCGGGTAAACCCCAAGTAGGAATAGGTATCTCAGTGACCTGGACACGTGATGTTTCTCCCCTATGGTACGTAGATCGAGGTGGGGGAGAGGTGTGCTCAGGTGGGCGCACTGAAATACGAGCGGTCTGACGGTTTCTAATGGTGGGTGGGGGTACTGGTGTATGCTGTGCGGGTGGAGTAGGGGATCTGGGTGCTCTAATAGGTGAATGATAAGCACTAGTAGCTCCCTGTCCTACAACATTCCTAGGGGATTCCATAGGGGGATAGGTGTCACAACGGTAACCCGATAAGTCGGGTTGACCTGAGGGTACCTCGTGAGGAATTACCGCATCTGAACCTTCTTCCATTTCCTCTGATTCCTCCCCTGTTTCCTCTTCTGGATCCTCCTCCTCCTCCTCAGACCATGTTGGTAGGGTATTAGATAAACGATCAGTAGATCTTGACATATTCCTGCACAATGGTTAGTGATAAGAATAATATCCTTCTATATTAATCATAGTAAAATACATGCAGGTATTTATACACATAAGCACAAATAATCGTTTATATACACAAATATTTATTTATTATTATATTTTATACACATATGTTGCTGTTTTTACCTATTCGATTGTTTATTGACTTCCTCTCGAATTCCCTGGTACAAACAAGTCCGTTATTACGTTCCGGACCATAATAACCCACTTGTCCATTCGCGTTCATCACGAGAATCATTCGTGTATATTATTTAATATTATTTTATTCCCAGAGTTAATCGAGCCTACGGTTATCTTAGGGTATCCTAAGGGACATCCTAATTCTTTATAACCAATGGCTCTGATACCAACTTCTGTCACACCCCGACTAGGTAGTTGCGGAAGCGTAATACGGGAATGTAACAGATAACACTGGTATCAACCACATTGTTTATAAAGAAATTCAACAGCTAAATTACATCATATTACATTGGTAGGTATTATGTTTACAAACTAGGTGAAAAACACATAACCGGTTTACGAGCTTCTTATTCAGTATTATATCAGCTTCTATTCACAGCTATTCAACTTTCCTTCTAACACCAAGCATGTAAGCAAATCATTCCACTTTTGTTTTACCTGAAAAGCATGTTAAAACGGGTCAACTACGTCTAGTTGGTGAGTTTCAAGTTTCACGAGTGTCAATGAAATTAGTACACGAGTTCGTAAAGTTTACAGTGTGTATGTATATATGTATGTGTATGATGTATTATACTAAGCCACAAGTGAAACCGAAACGAGCTAAAACACATGGCCTCCACTGCCCATGCACTCCCGTTGGCATTTAACAGCCACCTTGCCCCAAGTATGTACTATGTCTAACACCACATAGCAGTATGTAAAAATATAATGACAATGTGCAACTGGGTTTACATATGTTCCGGCATACCCCTCCGGCTCTGTCAGTTGGGTTTGTCAAACCGATAGTACTATCCACACGTCACCGGCACGAAGTTAATCACTTGTGTTTGTGGGGACTTGTCAAGTGTTAGTACTTAGATAATCCACATCATCACACGTTTTCAAGTATATCAGTATATGTAAACATGCTTTTCACCCCAAAAGTTCGTAAAACAGTTTAGAAAGTGGGGGTCGTGAAACTCACCTTATCGTAGTTCGCACGGAAATTACGTATCAATAAGTCAGATGCCTCGTTTATAGCCTGATTCCTATAAACGGTATCGTATCGTTAATACTAGTACAGTGTTCAAGCTAAGTCGGGCTGTATAGATAATCTGGGTATAGCTGTTAGGCCCAGAACATGACCATAGTCTTAGATTGTGACGTTGTATATTATGAAATGTTTAAAACTGGATTTGGCTCAGTTTCACCGTTTCCCGAGCCTAGCCCAGTTGATTGTTTATACGCTTCGGGATTAGGTAAGATCACATAAACTTAAGTAAATATATTGATTGATAAAATGATTTGATTTATGAAAGAATTTTAAGGTTTCGGTGTCTGGTTTGATCGCAGGGTTCGTTTCCGTTTTCACACGGGTTTGATTAAACAAAACGCGCACAATCCACCCGAATTGTCCGGAATTTTCGTAAAAAGTTCGTTTTTATCAATATCATTCAAAAATATGATATTTGACCACTTTTGACATTTTGACATACCAGTCAGTCCGTTAAACACAAAACTCCCGGTTTCGTTAAAACAATTATAATTTAAATCTTTGATTAATCATAACTAAATATGTACTTATATATAAATTATGTAAATTTTTGTAAAAATACATTAAGACATGGAGAATTTTATAAAAATATTTTCAGAAATTTTATGATTAATTATTTATTTATAAAAATTCATTTAATAGGTTATAATCGTGTAATAAATGGCCCGTTTATATCAAACGACCTCCGAAAAATCCGATAATTTTTACAAATGGTCTCAATGTTATTACATAGCCCCTGCAAAATCTCCAGAACCTAACTCTTTTGACAAAATACCTTTTTGTGCGTTTTTTGGCTGTTAAAATTCGGTTAAACCATGATTGCACAAACCATACTTAGGCGTTTCCAATGATCCCCAAACTTTACCAGTGGTCTTACCATCACATATTAAACTCCAAAACCAAGTTTCAGAATTTTTCAATATGTTTAGCTATTTTTCCCAAATAAACGCTCATAAACAGAAATAAATTCACCAAATATTCTCCGTTTATCGAAAAATTACCAAATTTGAACATGGACTCATTTATATGATCCCTAATGTCCCTGAAAGTTTTCACAAGCTAACAACAAGCACGTCACAACCTAATACTAAACAGCCCCTGAACGAGTGTTACGGGTTTACCTTGTCGGTTTTCGATGAGTTTTGCTAGCTTAAACGACTCTCCGGGTCTCGGGTTGCAAACTCAGTATATCTACATATCATATAACATCAAACCAAGCATAAATCATCCATGTAACAGCCTTGATAATTAGGGTTTCGGTTTTGGGTTCAAACCGAACTTTCTAACCTTAAAAACGTTGTATTCATCTTCTAATCCGCGTTTTTGACCAAAAAAGTATATGTTCCTGGTTTATAAACATGTTTAACATCAAAACATGATTTTACTTGATTTTTATGATTTTTGGATGGTTAAACATGTTTAAAACTAATCAAGGATTAATTTTTCATGGTTAAACTATGTTAATCATGGTTAAAACTCAAAGAAAAATCACTAATTACCTTAGGTTTTTGATGTAACTTTTGAAAGTTTCTGGAGTTCTACTTTGCAGCTGCTTGGACTTCAAATTTTTATGAGTTAGAATGAATAATAAGGCTTAAGGAGTAAGTTATATAAAAAAAATGTGAGGTAGGGTGGGCTGGCCGATCGGAACCAAGGAGTGGCCCATAATGGGCTGTTTTGGCCATTAATCTGATTATACAAGCCCAAACATGAAAAGCCCACTTCAAATTTAGTTCGGGTTCGGTTTTTCGCAAGAAAATTAATTCGGGTGTGAGAAATAGCGCAAAAACGAGTGTTTTTCAGCTTATTTTTGTAAAATAAGAAAAACGTACTGACTCGTTGTAAAATTCAAAAATATTTTCACGGATTGCTTAGAACATGTCATATAAGTGTTTTATAAATCTTTTTCGGCTTAACGGATGCTACAATGCTTGTTTTGATATTAACGATTGCGTTTAAGCTTATAGTTTATCGATAAACGAAACCTTTTTCGTTTAAAGAGTTTTAAACGTACTGGGGCCTAAATATCAATATGTTAGCCTCTATAACATATATATAACTCGTATATGACCCCTCAGTATGTATCCGGGTCATAATTAGTATCGGTCGGTTACTCGTTTAAGCACTACGAATTAACCGATTTATCGTTTACTTGTTACGTAATGAATATAGTGTACCTCGTTTTGTCGCGAATGTCACAATTACTGCCCGTTTGTCTCTTATATGGTGGGACATACGGGTTTAGTGGAGACTTCTTTTCAGATGTTTTCTTTTTCTCTCCACTTTTTGGTAACACTTCCTCTTGATTTGTCTCACTCGACTCAGAGGATTTGTCCGAGTTAGATGAGACAGGACTCGGAGCAGAAATTTTAACACTTGCAACAGGCTTACTAACTTCTGGTTCTTTAGTAGTAACTGGAACTGGAACTGTCTGACCATAGTCAACATCGACAGATTTCTGATTACTAGGGTTAAAAGTGTAATTATGATTGAAAGGTGGTGGAACTTCATGATAACCAATTCCTCCCCTTTTTGGAAAACCTTGATCACTAACGAGGTGATCAAGTATAGCAGAGGAATTTCTGAATTGCTCCAGTTTCCTGTTAAGTTCCACCACTTTTACCTGGTGATCAGCTATCTGTTTTTCTCTTTCAGCTATTAATTTGGTTTTTTCTTCTAGAACCTCATAGCTAAGATCAATCATTTTAATTTTTTCAGCAAGCTTTGCTTTAAGACTTTTAATATATGTTTCACTAGCTTTAATTTTTACTTTGTAACTATTTTCTCTAGCTTTCGTGAAATGATGATCTTCTTTTAAAGTTTTATATTGCGCATCCAAACTAACAAACTGATCAGTTAGAGTTGTCAGTTGTTCAGACAGATGTTCACACTTAGTACAAGGGAGTTCGGTACATACCTCGGAGAGCTGGTCTGCTACATCTGCCATGTACGCTTCATTTTCGCCAGTTCCCTTCTCACTATCTGCATTTTCGATGTTTGCCAAGTTGGCCTGTTTAAATACTTCTTCAACATGCAGATTCCAGTTGTACTCTTCGTTCTGTCTGGAAATCATGGCTCTATAGTCATTACCACTACCACTTTGCTGTGTAGATCTGTTCTGACTGCGTTCTACACGTTCATTCTTGCATTCTTTTGCAAAGTGGCCATTCTGCTGACAGTTGTAGCAGCGAACCTTCGTCTTATCAAACCCTGGCCTCTCACCGACAAACTTCCTGCTAGTCTTCTTCATGAACCTCTTCACCCTTCTGACAATCATAGCCATCTGCCACTGCAGATCCATCTCCTCCAGATCATCAGCATCGATCTGGTCATAGTCTTCATCCAAAACTGCAGGATCAACGATCTTACCCTGAATGTAGTTCTCATACGAAGCAATAAAAGATGCATAGAGAGCAAACTGCTGTTCAGCAGATTTGACACTCATGGGCATCTTCGAGTAGTTGTTGTTTGAAACACTTGGTGAATAACTACTCTTGGTCGCTTGAGGTTGAGAAGCATTTGACCCTCCAGCTACATAGCACACATCACCGTGCATGTTGAGAGATACATGTCCTTCATGTGTTGAGCTCGCGCCTGACTCTCCCTTAGAGTAATAAGCAGATGATTCCGTTTTCGAACTTGATCCCGAGTTAACCTTTGCACCATACATACTCGGATCTTGAACCTGATCGGTAGGTGTCTCCTTTCGTACCATGTTCAGTTCAAATGTTCTTAGCTTGTTAACTGCTGTCTCAAGGTCATAGTCAGCAAAGTCTTTATCCTCTCTCATCAACACTGTATACATCTCCCATTTTGGTGGGAGAGCATCAAGAAGCTTCTCAACAATCTCATCTTCTTTGTATGCAATTGAATAGTTGCTGAGTTCAGTCATCAGATGATAATATCTGGTGATGATATCATCAAGTGATTCGTTTTTCAGATACTTGAAGACCGAGAATTGGGTTTTTAGAAGTTTAATCTTCGAAGCACGAATTCCCACATTGCCCTCAAAACGGTTTTCAAGAGCTTCCCAAAGCTCTCTAGCAGTCTTATACTTTCTGAAAGTGTGAAGTATCTCTTGTGGAAGAGCCATTGTAATTGCTGCATGAGCTTTACTTTCTGCTTCATACATTTTCTTCTCTTCATCTTCCATCTCTTTGTACTTCTTGATCTGATCACGACCTTCATACTCAGTAGTAGGTGGAATGTAACCATCTTGTATACACACCCACATCTTGGCATCTTGATACCTGACATATTGTTCAAAACGATCTTTCCACGCTACATAATCCGTTTTCTTAAGCATCTTGGGTGCCTTTGTAGCCGAACCTGCTTCTACTTCCATCTTTACTAGTTCAGTAATGTTTATCGAAGACATCTTTCTCTAAACTCAAAGAAATCCGAAAATAAAAAATTTTATTTTCAAACAGCACTGTAGGCGAAGTTGTGGATAACTTCGCTTAAAGCTTAACTTCGCGTGAATCTGAAACTTCGCTCACTTTCTTAAATTCGCTGGATTGGCGAACTTGAGAATAACTTCGCTTAAGTTGAGCGAACTTGGGAGGTAGGCGAAGTTGTGGGTAACTTCGCTTGAGGTAAGCGAACTTGAAGAGGTAGGTGAGGTTGTGGATAACTTCGCTTAACCTTATATCTTCGCCGAAACCCTAGTAACAGTGACGGCAACTTCGCCTGATGAACACGAAGCTTCTGCAGATTAGATTTCTGGGTTTTTCGAGGTTTGTGAAGGTGTTATGGGTTGTTTAAGCTTGTAGGAGGAGAGTATAACACAAAAACTCAGAAAACTCGTCCCGCGAATAGTCGAACGGAACAATTTCTATACCCGCGTGATAATCCCGAACCACACAATCGAGCAAATGCTTTGATACCAATTGTAAGTTCCCAGCCGGATCTACACGAGATATCACGTGCTACGCAGGTGCGGAATCCCTACGTAAAACGTTACGAGTATAGAAAACAATACGATTAACACACAATAATCAAACACGTTGTATACCAACCTTAAACACGTGATACAAAGATCACTTGATTACAGACTCTCTCTGACTCGAATACACGAAAACTGGAAAACTATTAACTGATATCTAATAAGCCGTAACATATAGCTTATATAATCACGACAACTTCGCCTGGCATGTTCAGGCGAAGTTGTCACTAACTTCGCTTGTCTAACAAGTTCGCCCATATCAGCGAACTTGTTAGCAACTTCGCTTATACAAAACATAGAACATTACAAACACGATTACAGACACTAGACACTGAACTACTGACATCATGCACCAACATTCGTTTATAATATTTATATATCTTTTTGGGATTTTAATTTTATTTATTTGTTTCTAATATTATTATAATATTATTTATTTTTTGGATTTATAATTAAGAAACAATTTTATAGTTATTTTACATTATTCGTTTATAATATTTATATAATATATATATTTTAGATTTTAATTTTATTTATTGTATTGAAGTTAATAATATACTTAATATTTGATGATGAAAGAGTGTCACAAATAAATGAGAGCTTATAACCCGGCTTAAAATATATTTGGGTTTGGTGAAACCCATGACCCGCTTATTTTTTTGCTATAAAATTGTTTTTTAATTGTAAATAATATAATTTTTTTATAGAAATAAGACATTATTTTTAACATATCCCTATTTTATAAGATTTTCATATAAAATATTTGGTGAGATTATTTTTTAATTTAATTGAGATATTATAAACTGTTTAAGAAATATATATGGGTTTGGTGAGACCCATACCGGTGAATTTGGGTCAAATGCATGGACATTTATTTACAAATAATGCAATCTGGTGGCTTGAGAGAATGTAGTGTGCAACCAGAGAGCTTTTAAAGGTTTCGTTTATATATATTATAGATATAGATATTTGTTGAATTGATTGTGAGTAGGGGGAGAGAAAACTGTAATAAAAAAGATATAAAAAATATTATTTAACTAAACAAAATAGAGAAGTTTAATGTTTTTTGGGTAATTATAGAGATGAGGATAAAGGATGACCTCATAATGCTCTAATACATGAATAGCTAATTTTGTTTACTGAATTAGAATGAACAATTAATTTATTGTTTCAAAATAGATAATATGCTTATTCAATTAAACAGGTCACATGCTTTGGTAAGCTTCAACAATTTTTATAAAGAGACTAAGCAAAACAAAAAGAGATAGATGGGGTCTTATATTCAACAAATCATTAAAATGTTAGATGTGAAGAATCACTTTTCCCTTTACATTCTAAGCATCTCATGGGTTCTAGTTTAAGTTTAGATTACACTGAGTTAACGTATAATATTTGCTTAAAGTATATTAGGTACACACAATACGTTCAAATTTTAAAAAATAAAAAACGTTCAATCCAAATTCCGAACCCTAAAACGTTCAAGGTTAAACCTTAAAACGTTCACACTTAAAACCTATCAGGAAAAAAACCTAAAACGTTCAGACTTAAATCCTATCAGGAGAAAAACCTAAAACGTTCAGACTTAAATCCTGATACATTTAAGGTTATAACTCATCACTCAAAACTCAAAATTGATTAATTGAAGCTTCAAATTGATGATTAATTGAATCAATTTCAAGGTTAATTGATCCATTAGTTTCAACAATTTCAATTGGTCCATTTGATCAACTTATCTGTGAACGATTGATGGTCGTGACAGAAGAAGATGGTGTTCACAATGGTAGATGATGGTCGGGAAAGTGGACGAAATCGTTGGATGGTGACGAATTGCTGAACGGCGATGGTGAAGGTCTAGGAAATCGATGAGGGCAAAGGTGGACGAAGACCACTCACGCAGTTGTGATTTTAGGGTTAGCGTGGTTGTTGAAAATCGATGTTCCAGAGTGTCACGTACATATTATACTGATGCACATAAAAGTATACATCTTTTTAGCATCAAATAATCTCTAAAAAATGCAATTTCTATCAAATAACATAGCACAGAAGGCTACTTATCATAACAAAATACAATTTCAGTTGAAACCAAGTCCCAAACGAAGAAACAAACGAAAAGACAAAGAAAAACGGAAGAACACACAAGAAAAGCAAGAAACACGCCCCCATGCCTCAAGAAACACGCCCTCGTGCTTTTGAACACCAGAAAAGACAAAAAAAACCACAAAAAGACAAAAACTGGGAACAAAAGCATGAGGCCATGCTCCTTGCTCACCGGGCCGTGGACATACATGAGAAACGACAAAACAAATCTGGCACATGTCATAATAAAACACGGGGGCGTGCCTACGTAAGCGCGGGGCCGTGCCCCTCACTCCAGATTGCCTATAAATAGCAACTCATGTTGCACTCATTTGGTGTGCCTTGAAGAGAGTTCTATCCGGTTTTCACTTATAAAAACACCCACTAACACTCATATTGAAGATCTAACGAAGAGTTTGAGGCTTGGAGGTCATCATCATCAACCATCATCATCATCATCATTAAGAAGGAAGATTCATCCACATTTGGTTAGATTGTTCTAGTTTAATCATGTGTTTGTTACTATCATCCATTCTAATGTTCATAATAATTCTTATTATGAGCTAAACTCCATTTACCATCTAATATCTATGAACAAGCTTTGTTTTACTTGATAATTATATAAAATGTCACACCCCGACCAAAGGCGGAACATGCCGGGGCGTAACATATTGATTTGACAGTAGCTCAAAAGACACTAATTAAAGTGACAATAATTATTTAATTCATTAATATCAAAACAAGTACACAATTATCATAATAAAAACAATTACATCATATTTATTGTTTGGATAAATATCCTAAGGTAAAAACTAATATCTTCAATCTTGATCAATGTAAATTACTTGTACCTGTAGCATGTATGAAAATACAGTTTGTCAACACGAATGTTTGTGAGAATACATAAGTTTTAGTTGAGATACATATATAGATAAAAACCACAATTCGTATGTTAATGATGAGTATTACAATTCCTATGAAAATGTAAACAACTAAATAGATGTGGACCCGTTCTTATTGATACGAAATCAAAGTACTTGAGTAAATGGATGATCATACTAGATGAGGATAGATGAGGATGAGATACCAACCACCAAACATAAAATAAATAATTAAGCACACAGAGCATTATCATAGAGCATGTAATAATCACAAATAAACATATATTGAATTGTGTTATGAATAGATAAGTAGATAAAAATGAGTAATTTAAATAGGGTATACATGCCACCCCCAAAATATAAAAGATGAAAAAAGGGGGATATGTAAACTCACCTCAAAGATGAAGATGATTAAGATAGTGAGAATGAGGAAAAGAGTCACACGCGAACGTTTAAGCCTATGAGAAAAAGAGAACAACGGACCTGCTAAGTACGATATATATTATGAACACTATTTAAACGATATTATAATAATTTAATATTATATATAAAGATTTATCATATAAAACAATTATTTTAATTTATAGAAAAAAACATAACTGAATAAATATTATTTGTAGTTGATAGATAGTTTATAAAATTAATTTACTTGATTACAAATCTATTAAAACATTAGTTTCTAAGCATAATATATATATATATATATATAGACACACACACACACGTATATACCTTTAAGCATAATATGAGAACGAAAACGAGAGTTAAACGATATTTACAAAGTCGGTTTTTCTAAGAAAATAATCTTTATTACTTATTTTTATTGTTAATACAAAAGTTAAATAGTTTAAAAAAAACAAAGAAAATAACAAAAAAACAGGGTGCAGGGGAATCAAACCCGCGACCCCTGCCCCCAAACCTTAACGAGTTACCCAGCTGAACAGTCTGTAATATGCAACAAGGGACCAGCTCGTTTATAAATAAACATACACAAGTTTTTAACCCAAATTGATCAAGAACCCTAGGAAATCAAATTGATAAAACCGTTTACAATTAATCAAAACTAGTTTAGGGCTTTTGATCCTTGCATAAACGCGATCTAAACCATGTATTTGTTTACCTTGATTGATGACGAGAAGAAGGTTAATCGGACTAGACAGGTCCGGCACAAACATGTTACGAATGAGCAGTTTGATGACCAAAATAATCTAATTATTTATAGGGTTATTGCCTGCTAGGGTTTAAAGAACGTACTGTGAATTTAATTGCAATAAAACGAACGATTTCGTGATCAAAAGGCTGTCAAGAGTGTCGGCCAGGTTTAAAAAGGAAAATAGATCAATCAAGCATATATTTAGTTTGAATAGACTATCGGTGAGGCCGCGAAATGACCATTTCAACGATTTCCTTTATTAAAAACTTGATTACAAACGATAATTGATAGCTAATTGATTGTTTGTTGATTCGGGTACAAGAAAACCCGTTTAACTAGGGTATGGGTAAACGAACTATCCAGGTAAGGAGATGGGTTATAACAAAAGTTCATGTTTAGCCCTTGGGGTTTAAGGATGGATACACAAAAGGGTAAAAGGTTATGGTTTGGGTTAAAAGTGCCAAAACAAGAAAGATATAATTATAAATAAAAATTTTAATAATGATATATTAATAATTAAACAAAATTAAACTTGATAACGCAATAAAAATTAATAAAATAACCCGAACATCGAACGAGTCGGGTTTTCGGGTCCGAAAATTGACGAATGTTACATAAAACATGTGGGTTAGTCTAGTAAAGTACATGGTTATCTTACAATTATCTTTTGATGAGAAATGTTTCACCATCTTAATTCAACAATTCAAAGTAGGTGATTGTCAATTCTTTTGGCAATCATTCATGATCGATTGATATTCTTGAAAGATAGAAATACTTTGATAACTTATTGAAACATGGATCCTTATATTGTATTTAGAAATGATGAGATATAAGTTATGATCTATTTCTCTAAGTTTTGGTAATCCAAAAATGGCATTGCTTAGGATATCATGCTAGTTTAAGAAATCATATGTTAACGGAATGTGTAATTATAACCTACTTAAATCAACCAAGGGGAGGTTGTGTGACTAAACTACAACCACCCGAAGTTGTTAGAATTGATATTTGAGAAATCGAAGTCAATCATAATCTTTCTACTTTACGAAACTACCTGCCAACTTAAATTGACATTCTCGAGGTAGCATGACATTAGGAAAGGGTCGACTTTAAAATGAGCATTCTACTCCTTTTTTATCATAGATGCTCGCTTAGAAATGAGGAGCTATCTATCATATATTATTACAGCAAGTTTTACCACATGTTTACGTATTAATTATCAATGATAAAATGGAGTGGATTCTTGATCTTAGATGGTAACCTTCATATAATTGAACTACTTGTTTAGAATATCTTGTCTTGGTCACCTGTATTATATATAAGTATTTATATTTTATAAAAGTTAAAAATTAACCTCAAAATGATTAAAACCTCCGATTAAAGTAAAACAACGATTCATTATTAGAAACATTTGTGTCCACGGATCAATACTTAGTTTTTACCAATACTATTCTGAATATACGATAGGTACACTTGCATATTTTATGTGTGTTTAGTCGTTGTAGAAATCATTTTTATAAATTTATAACATGATCTTGTTCAAAAGCTAAATATGTAATCCATCATATTTTACAAGCCACACTCGCACATGCATCAAAGTTGTTGGCGCCGTTGTCGGGGACACGGTACGTTTCTAAGAACGATCCAAGTTTTAATTTAATCATTGTCTATACTTGTACAAATTTTTTCTTAACTTTTATTTTATTTCATTTTTACTAACTATTAAACTATATAATTTTACGGCTAGCCTAATTTTAACCTTTATTTACCTAATATTTACCTTAATTTAATTAACTTAGACCTTAGTTTAGTTTAGCTTAGCATAACTTTAGCGTAATTTTAACTAACTGTTACTCTAGTTTTAATGTTGATTTAGTCCCATGTATGTCCTCTACTTTTGAGCCTGAGCTTATTTCTCCAATTTCTGATCCGGAATGACTCTTTCGTTGACGAGCACGCAAACGGACTGCAGAAACCGCCGAAACAATCAAAGACGAGTCAGTAGACGCCACCACATCAGGAGCAAATCAAACAGAAGAAATGATGGTGGCTCAGAAGAATGAGTCGAACATGAGCCAATATGCCAAGCCAACTCTCGAAGGCTATGGAAATGGAGTGGCTCCACTCGATATCACCTAATACTTCGAAATCAAATCAAGCACCATTCATATGGTAGAAAATTCAGTTCAATTTCATGGTCTCCTCGACGAAGACCCTCTTTCTCATATATGTCGATTCTTACGCATCCGCAGAACCTTTAAAATTCAAAACTATTCAGAAGATTAGATCAAACTCAATCTCTTTCCTTTCTCTCTAAGGGGTCAAGCCTTAGAATGGATAGAATCTCTTTCCTATGGTTCCATCACTACCTGGGACCAGATGGTTGAACAGTTTCTCCTCAAATATTTTCCGCCTGATAAAACTGCCAAATACTGAGCCAGCATTACCGGATTCCGGACTGATGATGATGAATTGTTACACGCAGCATGGGAGAGGTACAAGAGTCTTCTGAGAAGATGCCCACATCATGGATTGAGCGTATGGTTGCAAGCACAAACTTTCTTTGACGCACAATCCAGTCAAAACAAACATGCCATCGACCAAATCGCTGGTGGATACCTGGGGATCCAAATCACCAAATGAATCATTTGAAGTCCTGGAGAAAGCTGCAAAGAAGAGTTTCGCCTACAACCCACCAAGATCTGCACCTACACATAAAGGAATACACCACGTCGATTCCAACACTCTTGTCACCGCACAGCTTGAAGCCCTTTCTAAAAAATTCGAACAACTTCAAGCCGGGCTATCAAAAACCAGGCTCACCTGTGACAATTGTGGAGGAAGTCATAAAGCAAGTGAATGTAAACAAGTCATTATGGCCATGGAAGAAGTCGATTTCTCGCTCGACAGAACAACGCGTTCAACAATAACTACAATCCAGCTTGGAGAAACCACTCGAATTTCAGTTGGAAAGATGGAGGTAACACTCAAACCCTACCCGGATTCGAAAAGAAACCAATGAATCAACCCTTCCAACCAAAACCTCAATTTCAAGATCAAAGTTCCAGTAGCCATCAGAATCCGAGCTACTAGAAAATCGAAGAAATGTTGATCCAAATTATAACCAAAATAAATGAAGCAGAGAAGAAGGCCGACTCAAGAGCTGTTGATATCAGCGGAGTATTGTTAAAACATGAAAGCTGACCTAAAAAGTCAACAAGTATCTTTTCAGAATCTAGAAACTCAAATCGGAAAAATAGCCCGACAGTTATCCGAAAGACCACCCGACGCTCTTCAAGCAACACAATCACCAACCCGAATGCAACAGCTAATGCTGTTACACTCAGAAGCGGTACAACCACTGTTTCCTCACCTCCTACAAAATCAGTTATGGAAAAGGAATCCCATGATAAAACGCAGGAAAGACTGATTCTAACAGGCACCGTACAACCCAAGGAGCCAGTCCGAACTTATATTCCACCTATTCCTTACCCCGGACAGCTGAAGCAGGAGAGATTGGAAGCTCAGTACGGGAAGTTTTTAGAACTCTTCACACAACTCCATATCAACATCCCTTTTATCGAAGCCATTGCTCAAATGCTGAAATATGCCAAGTTTCTCAAAGAAGTGCTAACCAACAAAAGGAAGCTGGAGGAGCTCTCGCATGTCACCCTAAGTGAAGAATGTTCAGCAGTTCTCCAAAACAAGCTGCCACCAAAAATGACCGATCCAGGGAGCTTTACTATCCCTTGTCTTAGAGGAAATTTGTCTGTTAGCAATGCCCTGGCTGACCTAGGAGCTAGTATTAATTTAATGCCTTATGCGGTCTTTGCAAAACTAGGGATAGGAGAACCAAAGCCCACCCGCATGAGCATTCAGTTAGTTGACCGATCTGTTAAATATCCTCGGGGCATTGTTGAAAACATGCTTTTCAAGATTGACAAGTTTGTTTTCCCAGTAGATTTTGTAATTCTAGACATGGAGGAAGACAAAGGTGTACCTCTGATTCTAGGAAGACCCTTCTTAGCCACTGCAAAGGCTATTATTGACGTTTGCACCGGCAAACTCACTCTCAGGGTCAATGATAAGGTAATCACTTTTGACATAGGAAAATCTATGCAATATACGCAACATCATGATGACACATTATATTGTGTCGACATCATAGATTCCGTCGTGAGTTGCTATATGCGAGATTCCCCCATCGATAATCCGCTAGAAACAAAAGTCTTAGACAAAACACTCAACATACCCGTTTTAGAAAACGAAAATATCAATGATGATCAGGAAGCATCAGAAGTAATATATGAAATCACTAAATGTAATGAAAAATCAAAACCATCAATCGAAGAACCACCAGCCTTAGAGTTAAAAGAACTACCAAACCATCTCGAATACGCCTTTCTAGAAAAAGAATCTCATCTCCCAGTAATTATTTCATCTCACCTTTTGAAAGAAGAGAAAGAGAACTCCTTAAAGTTCTCAAGAGCCATAAGAAGGCCACCGAATGGAATATCATGGATATCAAGGGCATCAGTCCTTCGTTTTGTACTCACAAAATTCTCATGGAGGAAGAATACAAACCCGTGGTCCAACATCAAAGACGTCTCAATCCCAACATGAAAGATGTGGTGAAGAAAGAAGTAATCAAACTCCTTGATGAAGGATTAATCTACCCAATCTCAGATTCACCTTGGGTTAGTCCCGTTCAGGTAGTACCCAAGAAGGGAGGAATGACAGTTGTAATGAACGAAAATGACGAGCTAATACCAATGAGGACCATCACAGGCTGGCGAGTTTTCATTGACTACCGAAAGCTTAATGACGCCATAACAAAAGATAATTTTCCACTCCCTTTCATCAATCAAATGCTTGAACGATTATCTGGAAAAATATTCTACTGTTTTCTTGACGGATTTTCCGGATATTTCCAAATTCCCATTTCTCCTGATGATCAGGAGTTACATGTCCGTACGGAACCTTCGCCTACCGAAGAATGCCATTTGGACTATGTAATGCTCCAGCCACCTTCCAGCGATGCATGGTGGCCATCTTTCACGAATGATCGAACACTCTATGGAAGTATTCATGGACGACTTCTCGGTCTTTGGAGATTCTATCGATCATTGCTTGAAGAACCTCGACAAAATGTTAGCCAGGTGTGAGGAAATAAATCTGGTGCTCAGCTGGGAAAAATGTCACTTTATGGTTAAGGAAGGCATCGTTCTCGGCCACAAGATTTCTCAAACAGGATTAGAGGTCGATAAAGCAAAAATAGAAACAATATCCAAACTTCCGCACCCAACCTCAGTAAAAGCATTTAGAAGTTTTCTAGGTCACGCAGGATTTTACCGCCACTTCATAAAAGACTTTTCCAAAATAGCTAGACCTATGACCAAACTTCTGGAGAAAGACGCACCCTTCGTCTTTTCCGAAGAAAGTGTTGAATCATTCAACATATTGAAAGACAAACTTGTCAACGCACCAATCATGACTACACCCGATTGGACCCTTCCTTTCGAGATCATGTGCGATGCAAGTGACTTTGCAGTTGGTGCCGTACTCGGACAACGCAAGGAAAAACACTTTCACCCAATTTACTATGCTAGTAAAACTCTTAATGATGCACAAGAAAATTACACCACAATAGAAAAAGAGTTACTAGCAGTAGTTTTTGCCTTTAAAAAATTTAGATCATACCTCGTTCTTTCTAAAACCATAGTTTACAACGACCATGCCGCCATACGTTACCTCTTCAGCAAGCAAGATGCCAAACCTAGACTTATCCGATGGATCCTACTACTCAAAGAATTAGACATAGAAGTCAAGGACAAGAGAGGAGCAGAGAATGTAGCCGCATACGATCTCTCACGCTTAGAATGCCCAGCTTCAAAGGAACATCATGAGGAAATCATCAATGATAATTTTCCACATGAAATTCTCATGCATATCCAAGCAGTCACACAGGAGAAAGATGAAAGTCCTTGGTTTGCCAACTTCGCAAACTATCTAGCTTGTAGAATCCTAAGAAAAGGACTTACTCATCAATAACGGAAGAAATTCTTTCCCGACCTTAAGTTCTACTTCTGGGAAGATCCGTACTTGTTTATAATAGGTGCCGATCAGGTTATTCGTAGGTGTGTAGCAGGAAAGGAAACCTTAGATATTCTCAAACACTGCTATGAAGGACCTACTGGGGGACACCACGGTACCGCCACTACGGTCAAAAAGGTGTTTGATGTAGGATTTTTCTAGCCCACCATATACAAAGATACACATGCTTTGTTCCAAGCATGCGATGCTTGTCAAAGAGCCGGAAATATCTCAGCCAAAAATGACATGGCTCAGAAAGGCATTCAAATTTATGAAGTCTTTGATGTATGGGGAATATATTTCATGGGCCCATTTCCTAACTCATTCGGAAATAAATACATCCTTGTAGTAGTCGACTACGTATCTAAATGGGTAGAAGCACAAGCTTTTCCCACTACCGATGCTCGAGTAGTTGTACGATTTCTGAAAAAGTTATTTTCACGATTCGGTACTCCAAAAGGCCTAATCAGTGTCAGAGGTACCCACTTCTGTAATGCTTTAATGGACAAAGTCTTAGCGCGATATGGAGTTCAAAACCGACTAGCAACACCATACCACCCTCAGACCAGTGGGCAGGTAGAGGTCTCAAATCGAGGAATTAAAAGGATCTTAGAAAGAACCATAGGGATGAATCACAAAAATTGGGCAGAAAAGTTAGATAACGCTTTGTGGGCCCTTAGGACAGCCTAAAAAACCCCCATAGGAACAACACCCTTCAAACTAGTTTATGGGAAAACATGTCATCTGCCAGTAGAATTAAAACACAAAGCCTACTGGGCTCTCAGAGTAGTGAACTTCGATCTAATGTCCGCCGGCATAAACCGGGAAGATCAAATTCATGAAATCGAAGAACTAAGAAAGTTGGCCTATGAAAATTCCTGGTCTTACAAAGAAAAGACTAAACGTCTACACGACGCCCATTTAAAAGGAAACAAAAAATTCCAAGTTGGCGATCGTGTACTGTTATATAACACACGTTTACGTCTTTTCCCAAGAAAATTGTAATCACGATGGACAAACCCATACATAGTTGAGTCAATCTTTGACTATGGGACAGTCGAGATTTCAAATTCGAGTAGCCAAAAGTTTAAAGTCAATGGACATCGATTAAAACCATATATCGATTGACCATTTGAAGAAGTTTCGGAGGAAGTGACCCTCCAACTCCCTAAATAGAAAATTAAGTAGACAAGGTCTAGCCAAGACCTTCACAAACTAGGCCTTGTAAATATTTGTAAAAAAACACGGGGCATGCTTAATATAGCACGACGTTGTGCCGCAATATGCGGGCCGGAATATTTGCTACAAAAATCTCAGTCAGGCTGGTTCGTAACAGAATTGTCAGAGTAAGAACACGGGCCGTGATTTTAAAAGCAAGGGGCCGTGCTTGGGTATCTGGTTGGCTATAAAAGGCACCTCTTGCCAATGCATTCTTTGCACCAACCAAAACCAACACACTCCTCTCTGAAAAATTCCACATGCCTACTGAAATGAGTGAAGCAATTCCCGTTCCTCGACAACCGAGAAACGATGCCCGCCATGTTTCCAAAACCGATCTTCTTTTGAAACTTCAAGAACTCGTTAAGGAACTCACCTAAATGAATCTCTTTGCTGAGATGCGTCTCGTTCAACTCACCGAATCAGTGGAAAACATGAAAATGGAACTTTGAGACATTAACAAACAACTTCAGTTTCAAGTTCTCGGTTTCACGTACTTTCCACCACCAGGGCCATTCGGAGGAGGAGAACCTTTCGGGGAAATCTAGGAAACTTAATTTTCTGTTTTCATGTGTAAACAAGTGCATTACGCATATTGTGTTTGGAATTTCGGGCTTAACCAGAATATTTTTATATCTTTAGAAAAACCGGGCTTATCCCAAATTTGTTTTAGGACCTTTAACTTTAGTGAAAAGCAATTTTTAGGATGACCAAACTCTTAAAATAACATGCTAAACATCATTCTAAAAATTCCGGCTCTCGTATCTTGCTGAAAATCTCAATAACTAAAAGCACGGGCCGTGTTTCTAAAAAGCATGAGGTCGTGGTCACCCCAGAATATTCAGCATGATACGCACTGACTCCGTATAATTCTCTGACTCAGAAACATTTATTCTCCTAGCAGCACGGGGATGTTCTTACAAGAGCACGGGGCCGTGTTCAACCTTCCAGTCTCTATATAATGCATTTAAAAACTCACTATTCCATTCACACCAAACACAAAATTACTGAAATGGAAGGCAAGAAAGTTGAATGGAGGCCAATGAGGAAAGATAATCAACATGAATATTCCTCAAACCTTGAGGAGGAGGTCATGAGGCTACAATGCATTATGAGAGACCAAGTCGAAAGCAACATCCAAACAGAAGCTCGCGTAATCGAGCTAATAAACAAAGTCGAACTACTTCGGTTCGAAAATTTCCATGTGGTGGATGGCCACCATAAAGATGTGGCTTCCAAGCTCAACTTTTTCAACCGGGAAATCTCAAAGCTTGACAAAAAGCTTTCCGAGCTCTTGGAAGTTAAGCGAGCCCCACCACACATTCAAGACTTGTTCGGGAATGATGGTCGTTGAAGTCCTGACTTTGTTTTATGTAGTTGCTCCCGCTAGTGTTATGTGTTAAGGTCTAGGATTGTTTTTGTACTTTTCATTTCACTATGTTTAACCATGTTTTATGTTTTAATGAAATTTAGGACTTTTAAATACCGTATTAATCCTAACCTACAAAGAAAATCAGTTAAAAAAATGAACCAGCTTGAAAAATAAATTAAAGAAACTGTCTGCATAATGCAGCACGGTACAGTGATTCTAAAAGCACGAGCTGTGTTTTTAAACCCAGTACAGTTACGAATTTTTAATTAAAACAAACTTTCCAATTATTCTACCCTAAAACCAATTTCGACTCTGAACGTAAACAACCGACCCCTCCCTCATTTCACTGATTTCTGCATTAAATCTTCAATATCAAACCAAAGGTATGTTAATTTAACAATTATATTGTTCGAATCCATCTTTCTAGGCTTAATTTAACCCTAAAAACTCTCAAATTGATTAAATCGGGTCTAACCCCGAACATTATATGGGTTATTCTATTAGTTTAGGATGAGGGATTGTTGAATAATTATTGGTTAAAGATTAATTGAAAAGAACCATTCGGGTTTGGATCTTGAGTTGAAAATCCAACATACTAAAAAACCCAAATGGTATAACCAGTTAGAAACGAGGGTTCAAATCTAGATAAAATCTCAATTAGAATTAAAAACACGAACCGTTCCTTGAACAAACACGAATCGTGGTCACCTTTTGGTCACAAAAAGTCAAAACTGGTATAAACTGACGAACAATAACAGCACGGGCCGTGCTTCTAAAAGCACGGTACCGTGCCCTACTCTCTGTTCCACTAACTAAATAAATTTTTACAAATTTTGACTAATTTGGATACAAATTGCAGATGGCTGAGTATGATGATGATGTTCATGAATTTTTGGTCTTTCCCGGACGTGATGCAAGGAATAGACGGGCCAACACAAGATTAACATAACTCAACCGTCGATATCCAGAGGCAAACTTCTATGCATGCAAAGCCACATTGAAACAAGTTAACCAATGGAACCGGTACAAGGCCATTGTGAAGGGACCGTGGAGATGGGTCCTTGGTCAAAAAGGAGAGGCTATAACCGAACTTACAAAAGAGTTTTTGGCTTCTTTCCAAATAAAGACTAAGAACCCGGATATGTGGGATGAAGACGCCATTGAATTCAGATGCGGGGGTATATGGCACACAACTTCTTTCATTCAACTCGGTATCGATTTGGGAATATACACGGAAGAGGAAACAGACCAAGAAATCTGGTTCAGGGTAGGAGCAACATTTGCAGACGAAGACGGTGACGATGATGCTGAAGCTAGAAACACACGTTTAGAGGCATAGGAACAACTGAGTTACGGAACTGAGAACTATAATGCAAGCGTTTCAAAGAGCACCGTACTACGTGACCGGCTTATGGGAAACATCCACCGCCTGCTCAGTCACATTGTCACTGCTAGAGGTCAAAGTGAGGGGGTTGTTAATCTAAAGGATCTTTGGGCACTTTATTGCATGAAGAACAGCGTCCCATGCAACATCACGTATCTATTCTGCAAGCTGTTCACGACAAATGCAGACGCCAGAGGAAACACACCAATCTTTGGCGGACCATGGATTTACAACCTCTATGAGGCCTATGGTGTAGACAGGCAAGGTACCAGAAACCCAGATTCGATTGCTCTAACCATTGATTATTGTATTAGCATGCAGATGCTTCAACGAATCAGTCAGAACCCAGATGTGTGGAGGTTTTGTGATAAGTATAACCAGGTTTGGGACCCCAAAGACCCTGCAGAGATGACGCTTCAGGATGTGCCCGAGAGGAGAGGATTACCGCCCAGACAGTACCAACGCCGCACCTACCATCAAAGAGGAGGCGCATCTTTATCAGGGGCTGGCCCCAATTCATCACCTGACAGCCGATACTCATTCGAGGGCCTGTACGGCCTAATTGATCAGTTCTCAGAAAGAACTACCGCCTCATTTGACAGAATCACAAAACAGATGGCTGCCTCAGATGCACAACGAGCAGCCGAATATGCAGAGACGAGGCGAGAGATTAATCGGTTGGGCTATCGCATGGACAAGCAGTGGAGGCCATTTGACCCGGACACGGGTAACTGATGAGTCGCGGTACTGGTAGGTTGGGTATGGGCATGCATGGGTTGGTAGCACTTTCATGACACTTTTACTAATATGTCTGTTTGAGAAATTTACATTTCGTGGTTTACTTGTTTATTTGTGTGCTTGGTTGGACACTTTTATGGCCGTGGGTGCCAAAACATTATTAGTAGGTACTTATTTAGCCCGTCAGGGCAAGAGATGGATGATTCTATACTCAGTTTTCAGCAAACTGTGCTTGGTTGTCTGTGGTTGTTTGCAGTTTTATATTGTACAGGTGCAAAACAGGAAAACGGACGATAAACAGGGATGCTCTGTCAAAATTTCGTTAGCCCGTAGGGAAGTACCTCTCCATTTTAAACCACCATACTTAATTAGAATTTTTATCTTTCAATGAATCTTTGCACATTGAGGACAATGTGAGATTCAAGTGTGGGGAGCTGAATTACTTGACCAATTGCTTGCTCAAATAATCATAAAAATTCTCTAATTAAACAGGGACGCTCTGTCGAAATTTCCTTAGCCCGTAAGGAAGTACCTCTCCATTTTAAACCACCATACTTAATTAGAATTTTTATCTTTCAATGAATCTTTGCACATTGAGGACAATGTGAGATTCAAGTGTGGGGAGGGGAATTACTTGACCAACAGCTTGCTCAAATAATCATAAAAATTCTCTAATTAATTTTTTTTTGACAGCAAACAAATATTATTTTTATAAAACCAAAAGAAATATCCAAGAAAATTTTTTGCAAATAACCAATTACTATTCTATTATAACCAAAGAAAAGTGAAAAAACCAAAAAAAAGTTTTGTAATACTGAGAAGAAATTTTTGTAGAATATGGTGTTTATACCCAATCCTTCCGTTACTGTGAGATAAACCTCATGCCATATAAATATTTTTTCAGAAGCTTTGAGTGAGTCATATGCTTCGTGTAATTTAGAACTTTCACAACTAATCATTTCAAGACCGCACGAAGAGTTATTTAAAGAAGAAGGTAATGCTTTCACCTTTCCCTCAAATCATTCCCCAAATCACAAAACCCCAAAAACCTTCACCACTTTATCCATCTCACCGGTAAAATACAACACTGATCTTTTACCAGCAGACCCTAAAGAACTGGAAATGCATTCTTTCGATTTCAATTTCCTTTGCTGCATACATTTAGCAAAACCTAGGTTGCCTCCAGAACTTAGGGAGAGGATTTTTCTGTTTAGAAATGAGGTGAGGAAAAAGTGGCGCCAAAACGAACAAAGGCCACTATTTTGTGGAGTTTCCAAAAGCGCAATGAAAAGAAAAGTAAAAAGATATGAACGATGTTTAGGCTGCGGAAACTGGTCCCACGAAGGAAGATATAGAAAAAGTCAAACTCAGTCTCAACATGAATATACCGAACTAATGAGGGTGGGGGTTATTAGGCTCAAAGCCGAATGATCCACTAGAGTTGGAAGTTATGTTCAGAACAGGATTGAGGAAGAACTAATCCACATCCTCGACAAAACTGGTCTTGACGATCTGACCTTAAAAGTGTTACTAGGTTTGTTTAAAAAAAATAGTTTAATTTTCAGCAATTGGGAGAGCTAACCATTGAAGACATCTTAAGGTTCCCGACAATCAACAAAATGTTGTATTTACCATCCTCACCATCATTAACCTTAACCCTCGCACCACCACAAAATATCAAAATCCCTTTTCACCCAAAACCAACCATTATTACCTTCTGATTTATGCAACCCTTAAAAAAGGTGGAGATTTGAACTTGTTACAAATTTACCCTAGACTGTTTATGTAATAGTTAGGTTTCGGGGACGAAACCTCTTTAAGGAGGGAAGACTTGTAATGTCCTAAATATTATAATGTTAAATAAAGGAAGATTGTGTTAAGTGTCGAGTGTTAAATAGTATTAGCTAGTGTTTAATAAAGAAAAGATCATGGACTTAGATTAATTAATATGGATTAAAGAGTAATGGGCCTTAGGTCCATGGGCTTTAAGGGATATAAATACCCCCTTAAACCATCCTAAAATCTTAACTCTCATTTCCATCTTCCATAATCTCTATTCACACTCAAAACACACACACCTACACCACCATATTCGGCCTCAAGCAAGAGGAGAGAAACGAGACCAAACGAACGCTAGTTGGCGATTAGATCTTTATTATACAAGATAAATACAAGATCTAGAGTTCATAATCAAGCCAAACGAGACCAAACGAACACATAAAGGTATGTATTGATCTTAAAGCTTACATTTTTACAAGCGTTTAGTCTTGAAACGTGAAACAAAAGTAGATCGGATCTAAGTGAAACATAAAGTATTGAACTTTATGTTAAAACGAACTTAATGAATTCATAAACATGTACGGCCCGTTTAAATGGAACCCTAAGATCTAGTTTTGAACGTTTAAGGTTAAAGGTCCAAACTTTATAAATTTCCGGGTCACGTTTTAGACAAGGGAACGTTTACGGGAATTATTAACATCGTATCAAAGGATTTCACGTTGAAACGGATATGTTTATGGGGTTAAAACCAAACCCGTAACTGCTACTGTACAACTTCGCCTGCAAGCATGTTCTCTGAGCAAGTTCGCTCACGTATAAGTTCGCCTACTGATCAAATTCGACGTATAAGTTCGCTGCTATAAATTCGTCGTTGATAAGTTCGTCACACCTAAGTCCGCTTATCAATAAGTTCGCTTACATATTTATGTTCTCTTATAAATAAGTTCGTTTATATATATAAGTTCTCTTATATATTTAAGTTCGCTTATCAATAAGTCCGCTTATGTATCTAAGTTCGCTTATCAGTAAGTTCGCTTATATCCAAGTTCGCCTACATTGAGACCCGTATACATATACATGTATATACAGATGGAATGCATTGTAAGGACCTAATGTGATATGATACTGGAAAGTTAAATAAAGGAAAACCATAAAAATGTCAAGTAAAAGTGAACTAATACTAGGCCACTAGATTAGATCAAACGAGTATTGATACGTATAACTTATATATAGTCAGCAGAGCTCAACTAAAGAAAGGATTAACTATTAACGGAGAAAGGAACTGAATTCAGGTGAGTTTCTAGCCCCACTTCCTTGTTATGTTTTCGGGGCTGTGTGCATACTCGATGTGATAGTTAATACACTTACCTTAAGTGGTAAGTGTATGCCTCATATGAATTATGTATGACGATTGCTTGACGGTGCATGAACGATCTTCGGATATTGCATGGACCGTCAGGTGGTAGCTAAAAATATGAATGATATATATAATGTACGAATCATGTATGAATGAAGTATGTATAATGTATGAACGATGTATGTATGATATGTTAATAGTACGTGAACGATCTTCGGGTATTGCACGTGTTATTAAGGTAAGTATAAAGGACGGGTATGTTACAGTAGCACGATACATAGGGACCAGACCCTAATAATATCTGTGGGGATAGGGACCAGACCCTAATAATATCTGTGAGGATAAGGACCAGACCCTTATAATACCTGTGATGGCAGGGACTAGACCCTAATAATATATATGATGTTGGGGACCAGACCCTTATAATATCTGTGAGGTTATAGGGCAGAAGTCTCTTTATATAGTATGGATAGTTATGCAAGTAAAGTAACGTATGAATAATGTACACACCTTCGGGCTCGTGTACAAGTATGAGAACATATTGTATGTCGTATGATTAACTAGAGCTCACTCAGCGTAACTGACTTTTAGTATGCACGCAGGTGAGTAGAATGAGGCAGCTTGCATGAAGGGAAGTACATGACATGAACTTGAAGAAGCTGGAATCTCAAGGATATGTTATGTTATTCAAAAGACAATGTTTTATGTTTAAATAATTTGAATGCTCGTTAAAGACATGAAATGATGGTTATGTAATATATTGGTTTGAAGTTTTATATTCCGCGTAAAGTTTTTAATTACTCTGATATTTAGAACTGCGTTTATGAGTAAATCCAACGTCCAAATGTGAGGCATAGGTAACGGGGCCTTACAGGGATGTTCAGGCTATAATCCAAGCTTGCTGTTTTTAGAGAATATTTATAAATAGATTGCTTGAGGAGAAGCAATGTTCAAGTGTGGGGATGTTTAATGTACATAAAATTATACATCTTTTTACCATCAAATAATCTCTAAACACTGCAATTTCTATCAATTAACATAGTACAGAAGGCTACTTATCATAATAAAATACAATTTCAGGTGAAACCAAGTCCCCAAACGAAGAAACAAGCGAAAAGACGAAGAAAAACGGAAGAAAACACAATAAAAGCAAGAAACACGCCCCCATGCCTCAAGAAACACGCCCCCGTGCTTTTGAACACCAGAAAAGACAAAAAAAACCACAAAAAATGACAAAAACTGGGAACAAAAGTACGAGGTCGTGCCCCTTGCCCACGGAGCCGTGGTCATACATGAGAAACGACAAAACAAATATGGCACAGGTCGTAATAAAACACGGGGGCGTGCCTACGTAAGCACGGGGCCGTGCCCCTCACTCCAGATTGCCTATAAATAGTAGCTCATGTTGCACTTATTTGGTGTGCCTTGAAGAGAGTTCTATCCGGTTTTCACTTATAAAAACACCCACTAACACTCAGATTGAAGATCTAGTGAAGAGTTTGAAGGCTTGGAGGTCGTCATCATCATCAACCATCATCATCATCATTAAGAAGGAAGATTCATCCACATTTGGTTATATTGTTCTAGTTTAATCATGTGTTTGTTACTATAATCCATTCTAATGTTCATAATAATGCTCATTATGAGCTAAACTCCATTTACCATCTAATATCTATGAAAAAGCTTTGTTTTACTTGATAATTATACAAAACATGTGGGTTAGTATAGTAAAGTACATGGTTATCTTACAATTATCTTTTGATGAGAAATGTTTCACCATCTTAATTCAACTATTCAAAGTAGGTGATTGTCAATTCTATTGGCAATCATTCAAGATCGATTCATGTTCTTGAAAGATAGAAATACTTTGATAACTTATCGAAACATGGATCCTTATATTGTATTTAGAAATGATGAGATATAAGTTATGATCTATTTCTCTAAGTTTTGGTAATCCGAAAATGGCATTGCTTAGGATATCATGCTAGTTAAAGAAATCATATGTTAACGGAATGTGTAATTATAACCTACTTAAATCAACCAAGGGGAGGTTGTGTGACTAAACTACAACCACCCGAAGTTGTTAGAATTGATATTTGAGAAATCAAAGTCAATCCTAATCTTTCTACTTTACGAAACTACCTGCCAACTTAAATTGACATTCTCGAGGTAGCATGACATTAGGAAAGGGTCGACTTTAAAATGAGCATGCTACTCCTTTTTTGTCATAGATGCTCGCTTAGAAATGAGGAGCTATCTATCATATATTATTACGGAAAGTTTTACCACATGTTTACGTATTAATTATCAATGATAAAATGGAGTGATTCTTGATCTTAGATGGTAACATTCATATAATTGAACTACTTGTTTAGAATCTCTCGTCTTGGTCACCTATATATTATATATAAGTATTTATATTTTATAAAAGTTCAAAAATTAACTTCAAAATGATTAAAACTTCCGATTAGAGTAAAACAACGATTCATTATTAGAAACATTTGTGTCCACGGATCGATACTTGGTTCTTACCAATACTATTCTACATATACGATAGGTACACTTGCCTATTTTGTGTGTGTTTAGTCGTTGTAGAAATTATTTTTATTAATTTAACACACGATCTTGTGTAAAAGCTAAATATTCAATCCATCATATTTTACAAGCCACACTTGCACACACATCATATACGAAAAAGGATTAATGTATCGGATCCTTTATCCACTAATGTATTCTAATTCATATATACTCTAGCTTTGGTACCTGCTTGGCATACCTTGAAATTCAGTCGAGACTTCTATCTGAATATTATATCACATACAACGATAACTTTAATATTACATGGTTTCATCCCACACTAAACTCTAATATAAGAAGTTCTAGTATCTTTGTCGGATATCTATAACATGTCCTATTCTGACAACTATAACTCACCCTCAAGCACATACTAAATCAAACAAATTTTGTTGACGAGTCCATTGTTAAAACTTTTAAAACATTAATTGTTCTATGATTTAATTACATAATTACTCTACTATGTATATATATATTATTCTACTTGTTCTCACAATTAGCACGTTAATGCCATTTGTATTTGATTTAAACCATGTTATATATTAAAATACATGTGAAGTTTTGATATTTGAATTTAACCATAAAAGTTTTACAACTTTACATGTAATAAACAAACTTTGAACCCTCAACTTTAATAAACAAACTTTGGCCTCCTAGACTTTAAACTTTCATTTACATTTTGAACCCTAAGCTTTGGCAACTTTTGAACTTTTTATCAATTATATATAACCTCTCTAACTTTGATATAAAGTCTTTTTTGAACTTTTTACACCAAATTTTTGCATCTAATTGATTTATGTTTTTAATTAGCAATTAGCCCCGGGTTGCGGCGGGAGTGTAAAACCATGAAAAAGTAACATTAAACGTTTTATTGAATACACGTGTTGAGGGGGGGGGGGGGTTGAACCCACGTTTGCAGTGGGACTTTAAAAACAAACGAAAAGTGCACGTAAAATGTTAAACCACACACGGCCGTTATGGCGTGTTAACACGCAAAATTAAAGAGAAACACAAAACTTAAAAAATAACAACTAACTCAACTTAGGACCCGTGTGGTGCAAATGGGTTGTTAAACGTAAAAATGTTGAACCACACACCCGCGTTGCAGTATGTTAACTCGCACAATGTAGACCAAGGCGTTAAACGGAAAAATTATAAAATATAAAAAGTAGTTAACTCAACTTAGGACCCACGTGGTGCGACTGGGTTGTTAAACGTGGAAAATAAACATAAAAATATTAAAACACGCACCCGCGTTGCAGTGTGTTAACTCATAAAATGTAGACTGATACGTTAAACGGAAAAAATATCAAATATAAAAATTAGCAGGGACCAAAGTTCAAAGTGAAAAAGTGTGAGGATTAAAAATGAAAAATGTTTTGTAACAAACATGTAAATTATGAAAAGTGAAGGGTTAAAAGGTAAAAAGTATAATATCAAAACTAAAAGTACAAATTTGTTTGCAAAGGGTACAAGTGATGAAGCCTTACAAAGTTGCTATATATATATATAAAATTTTTTGGCGTTGATATTGACAAGAATTGGTTGACTTTACCTAGCCCCTCAACAAGTAGGTGGTAACACAAACTTTTACCATAAAAAATTAGCCTTTTAACTTTAGCAACACCAACTTTTACCATAAAAAAAGTTAGCCCTTCAACTTTTGCAATAAAAAATTTACACTTTTATAATAAAACCATTAGACTTTCAAATTTGGCCACACAACATTAGACACTTTTATTTTCAATTATTGCGACAAAGCTTTTACCATAATAAACTGAACCAATACCTACCGAGTTCTAGTCATGTCCATGCAGCAACACACAATAACTTTTAAGCATGCAATGCACTTAATGCCCCCTGCCGCAACGTATAGGTTCAAATACTTGTTGATAGGGATGAGATCGGTATCGGTATCTTAGGTAAAATTTGGGAAATGCCGGGTACCGGTACTGTAATATCAAAACTCAAAACTTTGGTATCGATTCGGTACCGATTTAGATACCGGTACCGAATAAACTCATCCCTATTTGTTGATACCAAATTATAATAAATTTACTCAAGGAAATATCAACGTGGCAATCATAACTTCACAAGCAAAAAGCTTGTTGTTTTGACCAATCTTGTAACATGCCAATTCCCATAAACTTTCCCTTTGAAGAAACTTTAAATTCATCCATTTTATAATTTAATCTATTATATCTGTAAACATTCATCACAACTTTAAATCGTAACATGGCAGACTTGGCAGTCATCTAGACATCTAGTACATGACCATACTAGTAACCCTATCATGTACGTGGTTTAACCAACATAATTACACACTACAATTACCTATTCGGGTATTAGTAATAGTTAGATGATCGTGATACTAAAATGATTTGTGAGGTTTAGTCTTATCCGTAGGGGATCAAGCGTGTATATATTTAATTGTAAATCTTACACGTATTAGCTTAGATTGTTTAAGGCTTTGTTTAAGAAATTATGAATTGGGGCAATGGGTGGCAAACTGGCAATCTTGACTAGGGATGAACATTTTGTCCCAAATACCCGAACTCGTACTCGTACCATACCAGTACACGTGCTTGTACCCATACCGATTTAGCCTATTCGGTACTGGTATTGATACTCATTTTTGTTGAATTTCGATACATGCACAATTAGGTACAAGTACGAGTATGGTACGAGTACGTTTGATATTTTGTATCTGTTTGAAATATATAAGGGTTGAATTAGAATTCTTCATATTTATAGGAAAATTGGTTTTTATTGGTCTCAACTATTTTATTTTTGTCGGCGTTGGTCCCAACTTTCATTTTGGCTGGCAACGGTCTCAACTTTCACATACGTTTCTTTCACTAGTCCGCGACTAACGGAGTACTAACCCCGTTATGTAAATGTTGATGTGTCCGTCCTAGCTGTCTAAATCATGTGACATGGTAGCCTACGTGGACCTTATGTTACCTTAATATTTTGACTTCTTTTGGAAACTAGGGTTTATGCTTCACGTTGTTCAACTGGTTTTGATAAATTAACATTAACACCAGAATCAGCTAAGCCGGACGTTTTAGCCAGTGAATCGGAATTGGAATCCTTATCGTCACCGGAATATGTTTCTTCTGATTCCGATGAATCCGGATCGGTGCAGCTACCGGTTTCTTACGGTCACCGTTAACAATTTTATTATTCTTAGCTTTCTTCGCATCCTTTTCAACTGCTGTCGGAGACGGCGCCAGACATTTACTCTTCGCGCGGTGGCGTTGTGGATACCTTTTTGGATTCATCTCCCTTAATTGATTTGGAATGCATTGGTACGTAAGAGATAGGTTTGTGTTACGGTCAACGACGACGGGCGGTGAATCGAAATCTGAATCGGTATCTACGTCTGTCTCTTCGTCTTCCAATGAAGGTGGACCTTATGTGACATTGGAATTTTAAAATCTTAAGTATAATACACAGACATAAGGTTCACGTAGGCTGCCATGTCACATGATTTTGACAACTAGGATGAATACATCAACATTTACATAACGGAGTTAGTACTCCGTTAGTCGCGGACTGGTGGAAAAAAACGTATGTGAAAGTTGGGACCGTTGCCAACCAAAATGAAATTTGGGACCAGTGCCAACAAAAATGAAATATTTGGGACCAATACAAACCAATTTTCCTATTTTATATATAAAGAGTTAAGTGCCATTTTAGTACCTGTGGTTTGGTTAATTACGCAACTTTTATACATATTCTTTATTTTGTGAAAATGACTACCTCAGTTTCAAAAAACTTGCATTTTAGTACTTTTTTTCTAACCTCGTCTATTTTTTCCGTTAAGTCAGGGATAATTTGATAACTTTGTTATTTTCTTTTTGTTTTTTCTTTTATTTTAAACACTTATATCTTGTAAACCCTAAATTCTCAAATCATAAAATCAAAATAAAAATCCTAAATCCCCAAATGTCCTAAAAATTCAAACCCTATGATGATATGGAGTAAGTGTTTAAGGTTTTAGGATTTGGATTTTGATGTTATGATTTGAGGATTTAGGGTTTGCAAGATATAAGTGTTTAAAAGAAAAGGAAAAAAAACAAAGAAAATAACGAAGTTATCAAATTATCCTTGATTTAACGAAAAAATAGACGGGGTTAGAAAAAAGGTACTAAAAATGCAAGTTTTTTTAATCTGAGGTAGTCATTTGCACAAAATAAAGAATAGGTACTAAAGTTGTGTAGTTGGCCAAATCACATGTACTAAAATGGAAATTAACTCATATATAAAATAAATTCTCTAACCATTTTATGATTGAACAAGTACCAAACGTTTCTTCAGTATTAAATAATATAACATCCAAGACTCGAACCAACAAACAAATCACTTAAAGGCGGCGACCAAATTAGAGTTCTTCAATACTATCTTATCATTAATTCAACGTGTTGGGCTGAGATTATTTTAGTACTTGTGTTCTCGGTGGGCTTTTTACTCGTTTTGGGCCGGTGTGTTGGTTCCCCTATATATAGTTAATATTGTGTATAGGGTCAAGGTTGTTCATTCCAAGTTATTGTGATTGCATATTGTAAGTGCTTAAGCACCAGACGTATTGTTAATATACGTGTGTTTTGAAGCAACTCCGTGTTACTTTACTTTATTCACTTGTGTTCTTGAATCATCGGGTATAGGTATTCCGCACCTATGCTTGTTATATTGATATCATAATTGTAGTGATCCAGATTCGGGACTTACAATTGGTAAACTCCAGATGTTCTCATCTACTCAACATCTGGTAAACTTCCAGTATCTTATGTCTCAAGATGGCTTTTCACTGTTCAAACCTACTCAACAACCACCTCAGGGAAACTTCCAGATGTTCTCATCTACTCTAGGTCAATCATCATCATCCAATTCGCCCAAATCTGCTCCATCGTTTTTTACCAAGTCTAGTCAGTCCTCTCATGACTCTGGTAAAACCACTCCAAGTCAGAACTTCACCCAGATTCCCACCATACCAAAAGAGACTCAAGAGAATATAGCTCTAATGGCGGGATTTATGAACTGTTATCATGCTTTTTTGGCCGGAGACTTGGTTCAACCCGTGGTTACTGCTGAAAACTAGATCAGATTCATCCTGATGATGTTGAAGAAATGGACATCTCGTGGCAGATTGCCATGGCAGTCTTCCGTGCAAAGAAGTTTACTAAAAGGATGGGTAGAAATAATTGGAAACATGCCTAATAACCAAAAGGTGGGTTTTAACAAAGAGACTCTAAGGTACTACAATTGTCACGAGCCGGGTCACTTTGCTCATGAATGTACTAACCCAGTTAAGGATGGAAATACGGAAAGGGCATTAGTTCAAGTTGGGAATGCTCGGGGTGAGGCTGGAGGTAGTTCGGGTAATAGTGAAAGATGTATGGTTGCTCAAACGTTTTCTTGGGAAGGTCAGATGGTTGCGCTTAACATTGGAAATCAAACTGCAAATTTCGCAACTGTTGAAGACTCTGAAGAAGAAATCACTGCTGAGGAGAAGGTCAAGGAGCTCCAGTTTGCATACATGGCGTTCACCTCTCCGGATTCATCTGAGGTACGTTTTCAACCATGTTCTTTAAATTGTGGTGAGAAAATAGAAATGTATAAGCTTCATAATGACAGTCTAAGTAGAGATATAGAAAGAATAAAATCAGAAAATTTTAAACTTAAGAAGAATGAAAAGGGTTTTCTAGACAAAATAGAAGCTCAGAACAAGGATATTAAAAAACTTAAGTCTGATTTTAGTATAAAAAGTTGTCATTATCTAGATGCCACACAAGAAATTGCTGAGTTAACTGCTAAACTGGAAGCCTCTAAGTTAGAAATTTTAAATTTAACTAGTAAGTTTGAAAGGGCTGAACTCAATTTTAAAAAATTCGATGTTTCCAGTAATGTAGTTAACTAAATGATTGAGAACCAACTGTGGTGGAAAGAAAGTGAAGGTGAGGGAATAGGATACAGTCAGGTTCCCCCACCTTACAATGATAATTGTGTCCCCACTCCTGTCAACAAGGAACAGGAGGAGAAAAAAAAGGATATGAAGTATGGTAAGCAAGGCAAAGGTAATGGGACCAGCTCTGCATGTGCTGGTCCGTCCACTTCAAATATGAACGATTCTAACGTATCTACTTCATGTGCAGAAAAATTAATTGTGAAGGAGTGGACTGATGAGGATGACGACCCTAGTTTTGATTTTAATAATAATTTTGTTTCTGATGTCTCTTTAAAACTTCCTGTTTTGAATTATGTTATTCCGACTGTTTGTGTGGGCTCTGTTTTAAAGAGAAATGATTCTTGTGTGGTTGATTCGATTGAAACTTTGAACTCTAATTATGTGGTTTCTAATAAAACTAAATATTCAAAATTTCAAAAACATCAAACAAAAATTACGTTGAACCTAAATTTGTCAAAAATGGTTGCTTTAATGACAAACAAGGTGATAAGTTCAAAAAGAAGAACATGAGTTCTCGCAAACTTAAGCAGACTGGTCCACACAACCAGTCCCGACAAGGAGTTGCCCAGAATGATTTTTTCATAAAATGTCAAACTTGTTTTAACTGTGGCACCCTGGTCATATTGCCAGAAATTGTCCCCATCGTCCATACGTTTCTTACTATGGATTTTATTAGAGGAATATGCTATATATGCCTCACAACACGTACAGGCAAAGATTCAGGCATTATCAAGCTAGTTCCTCTGACGATGATTGGAACCGAAGCAAATATGGCAGTTTTAGTCCTCATCAGACCAAACCCAAAATGTTTAAAAGAAGGGACAGAAAAGGTGTTCCAATTTCAAATTCTAATCTAAACACCAAGACTAGACCAAAACAGGAGAAAAAGGCAGACTTGGCTCCAACTTCATCCAAAACACCAGAGGAATATCATCAGACCTTGGTATGTTGACAGTGGCTGTTCCAGGCACATGACAGGGGACAATACCCAGCTACACGATATTCAATCATTTAACGGTGGGTACGTGTATTTTAAGGGAGGAGAGAAAGGAAATATCACTCAGAAGGGTACTGTAAGTAACGGTGATCTTAAGTTTGAAAATGTTAACTTTGTTCCTGAGTTGAAGCACAGTCTTTTGAGTGTGTCACAAATTTTTGATAAAGATTTTTCAACTCACTTTACTAAGAAGGAATGTCTGATTTTGAAGCCTGGTATAGTCATACCAGAAGACTGGATTCTTGTTCGATCACAATGAAAAGATAATGCGTATGTGATCGACATGAACAAAAATGTTCCTAACGAAACAACCTGTTTTTTTTTCAAAAGTGTTAGAACATAATGCAATGCTTTGGCATCGTCGACTTGGTCATGCTAATAGTAAAAACCTGAATCGTCTTGCTAAAAATAATTTGGTGCGTGGTTTACCAATCAAGGATTTTGTAATTGTTGAAAAGTGTGTGGCTTGTGCTTTGGGTAAACATCATCAAAATCTCACAAGCCTAAGTTAATTAATACCATCTCGTCGGTTTTTCAGTTACTTCATATGGACCTTTTTGGGCCCGTTCATGTTTTGATTATGTCTCGTAGCTCTTATTGTCTCGTTATTACTGATGATTACTCACGTTTTAAATGGGTATTTTTCGTGTCAAATAAGAGTGAAACTGCAGATCTAATCAAGAAGTTCATTGTGCTCATGGAAAATCAACTGAATCTAAGGCTGAAGGGAATCCGTTGTGACAATGGAACAGAGTTCAAGAATGCTACTTTGAATCATTTCTGCTCAGAAAAGGGTGTGTCCGTCAGTATAGCGCCCCACGGACGCCTCAACAAAATGGTGTAGCTGAAAGAAGAAACAGAACTCTTATCGAAGCTGCAAGAACAATGCTGTGTGACTCCAAACTGCCATTGTTCTTTTGGGCAAAAGCTGTTAACACGGCTTGTTATGTTCAGAATCGGGTGATAATTAACAAATCCAAGATGAAGACACCATATGAGATTGTTTACGGTCATCAACCCACTGTTGCACATTTCAGAGCCTTTGGTAGTCCGTGCACTTTACTGAACCTCGAAACCACTCCAAAGTTTGGGGCTGCAGCCGATGAGTGTTACTTTGTTGGGTATGCGGGAAGTACAGCTTACAGGGTCTACAACAAGTCCACCAAACAGATTTTAGAGTCTTATGAGGTTCGTTGGCTGGAAGAAAATGAGACTAATGCTCGTGTTGGTCCCGATTGGTTATTTGACTATAATGAACTTTTCAAACCATTCAATGTGTTTCCAGTCATTAGCACCGAACCTCTATGTGGTCCCACATTAGAAGCTGCAAAGGAAAATCCACAGACTATATCTCATATTTCTCCATTGATTGATGATGATGTTACAGAATTGAATAATGCTTCACCTGCCACTGATAATCAGTCCAACAAAACTCCAGAACCAGAATGCTCGCCAAACATGACTGAAAATGCAACTGATGTTGAGGGGGAGAGTTCTATTTGTCAGATCTTCTGGAGCACATTGTTTCCCGATGACATTCCAAATGGATATGTAGCCAGCACTTCGTACTCTCACAGCACGGCGACATCTGGATGGAAAAACCCTCTTATTGATGATATTGAGAACTTGTCAAATCTACAATCTACCGGTGATGTCTCTGATCAGTTAATTCCATCAAGAATTCAGAAAGATCATCTGATTGAAAATGTCATAGGTCCATTTGAAGCGGGAGTGACCACCAGAAGCCAAACAGGACACATAAACAGTTGCATGTTTTCGTGTTTCATCTCTCAAATTGAGCCTAAAAATGTAGAAATGGCTCTTCAAGAACCAAGTTGGGTTGATGCTATGCATGAAGAATTGAATCAGTTTGATAAGTTGAAGGTCTGGAGATTGGTTAAACTGCCAGAAGGAAAGAAAGCTCTTGACACGGGTTTTCAGAAACAAGCAAGATGACACAGGGGTTATTGTTCGTAATAAGGCACGATTGGTAGTTCGGGGTTTTCGTTAGGTTGAGGGGTTAGATTACACTGAAGTCTATGCCCCAGTGGCTAGACTTGAGGCTATTAGAATTTTTCTGGCATATGCTTCATCATGGGTTTTACGGTATATCCGATGGATGTTAAGACCGCGTTTTTGTACGGTGAGGTAAAGGAGGAGATTTATGTTGATCATCCACCGGGTTTTGTTGTATCTAAGAAGCCAAATCACGTCTACAAGTTAGACAAGGCATTATATGGGTTACATCAGGCTCCTAGAGCGTGGTATGCTATATTGACCGCGCATCTTCTTGATCATGGCTACAAGCGTGGAACCATCGATCAAACCTTGTTCCGAAAAACTGTTGGAAAAGATTTGATTCTCGTCCAGATTTATGTTGATGATATCATTTTTGGATCCACCAGCGCTGAGTTGTGCACTGAATTTGAGGGTGTGATGAAGAAGAGGTTTGAGATGAGTTCGTTGTGTGAAATGACAACGTTTCTGGGGCTACAGGTTTGTCAAAGCTCAGAAGGAATTTTACTACATCAAGGGAAGTACGTTGAGGATATGCTGGTAAAGTTCGAGTTTCAAGATTCAAAGAGTGCCAATACTGATGGCCGGGTAATTTGTATATGTTTTAGTTCGTTTATTATTTAGTTTTAACTTTTTATTTTAGAACTATCGATACTTCATACGTGTGTTATTGGATTTCAGGTAACAGGCGTTAAAGTACTCATTTTGGACCTGTTGTGACACGGAATGAAGACCCGGGATGTCCAGCACGCGAAACAAGAAGTTTAATGATTTTTTGCTGGTGAGGAGACCCATTGCGTTACGCGATGGGCTCCCTTGAAGACCCATAGCGTATCGCTATGGGTGTTAATTATCTTTGACTTTCAGGTCCATCGTGATACGCGATGGACCATTGAAGACCCCATCGCGTATCGCGATGGGGGGTGCAGACAGGATTTTTGGTTTATATCGTATTTTACATCTTCGAAAACCCTAACTCCGTTTTGACGAAGAAAAGGCAATTTGCAGCAGTCCTAGAGGCAATTTCCATTATCCTAGCTCGTGTCAAGACCTCCTGCATGATCCCTATCATCCGTATCGAAGATTCAATGATGTCTAGGCTCGGCTAATCTCCTAGAATCGCACCCGGGATGTATAGTTTGTAACTCTTTAAAGTTTTTCTCTTGTGATTAAGAATACTTATGTTTTGATTATTGATGATTGATATATGATTATTGATGTTTAGTATTTCTGTGTGTTCGGTCGGTTTAGGTTTACGTTGGTCTGAACGATCTGTTACCAGTTGCTAGATAATTAGTCATATAACTGTTTGGTTAGATTGAATACGATAAAACATACAATTACCCCTAACTGAGTCACACTAGCAAGGACTGTTTGATAACCAGCGCCGTGTATAAAGTAATTGTTGACGTCTAAGGTTTTGTCTGGTTGACCAGTTTTTAGTTAATCGTTAATAATAAATCTGTTAGGTTGCATGAGATACTTTTGGTTGCTTACTTGAATTCCCGGGTGTGATTTTCTTTGTTAACTGTTTACAACTCGCTTGTTCGTTTGTTGCTTAGTTCTCTTAATTTAAACTATTGCTTGTGTGATCAGCACTAAAACCATTTACTTCATAATATTAAATCTGTTACACGAATTGCAATGACCACATACTCCCTGTGATACGATACCCTACTTGCTCTAACTATTTAGAATAATTAGTATTTTGATTGACTCAAACGACGGTCATCAAATACTCCCATGGCGGAAAGACCACTTCTGTCATCTGATCCTGATGGGAGTCCTGTAGATCAAACATACTACAGATCGATGATAGGGTCTCTGATGTATCTGACAGCAAGCCGTCCCGACATCTTGTTTGCAGTATGCCAGTGTGCTCGGTTCCAGGCTAATCCTAAACTCTCTTATTTAATTGCTGTTAAACGTATTTTTAGATATCTGAAGGGACAACCAAAGTTAGGCCTTTGGCATCCCAACAATCAGAATTTGATCTTTATGATTTTGCTAATAGCAATTATGGTGGAGATGACATTGACAGGAAATCCACATCAGCTGGTTGCTAGTTTCTAGGAGACCGTCTCATTTCATGGCAGTACAAGAAACAACAGACGGTGTCTACTTCGACTGGCGAAACGGAGTATGTTGCTGCATCTGCTTGCTGCTCTCAGGTTATCTGGATGCAAAACCAACTACTGGATTATGGTTTGGAATTTCTTGACACTCCTATTTTTTGTGATAATGATGCGGCCATTGCCATTGTGAAAAATCCCGTTCAACACTCCAAAACCAAGCACATTGACATCAAAATTCATTTTATTCGTGACTTTTTCGATTGAAAATTAATTCACCTTGAACAAGTCCACACTGACAACAATGTGGTGGATTTATTTACAAAACCGGTCGGAACAGCAAAATTTAATGTGCTTGTGGGTTTTCTTAAAATGCTTCATTTTGAGGATTGAGTCTTTTTGGGTATAAACTTGTACATATTTGTTATTGCACAAATTTAGGGGGAGAAAAATCAAAAAGAGTGTGTGCGCGTTGTTTTATAGAAAAATCAAAAAGTCAAAAATAGTGTGTGTGAGTTTGTTTTATTATTAAAAAAAACAATTTCAAGATTCATTTTCGCTTAAAAATTATGTCGGTTGCTCAAGTCTGAAGGACATATATTCGTATATGGTTGGTCCGGTGTTCTACTTGTAGTTTCACAGGATAGCCATTTACCCAACGACTGAAAGCACCCGGGGCGGTTATGATGTATTTTGTGTTTTGTGTTCTTTCACTTAAAATTATGTCGGTAACTTTGAGCTGGAAGGACACGTATGTCATACATGTTTGGTCCGGTTAACCACTTGTGGTCATACAGGATAGTCATTTACCTAAAAGCTTAACAGTGACCGGGGTGACTGAATTTTTAACACGCATGTTTTATGTAACTCCATGGGAAATGATATTACTATTCAGTTAACAGCTTTTAGAAGCTTCAAAATATTTTCAAATGAAAATTGATCCAATCTTTGGAAGGTGATAGATAAATTGTTTATGTGTACCTAACGGGTGAAGTTATTAAGCTTAAAAGGCTCTAGAACAGTCATTGATATTGTATGGAAGCTTTCCAATGGTGCGTAAAAGTGAAAGTGATAATAAACAAAATATTTCAAAGTACTTATACCAAGACCGAATTGGGCCGAGAACCCTAGAAGGGTTCAAAACAGTTCAGGGCCCAAGTAAAGTATGTCCAAACAAACAAGAGGCCCAAAGTTTTTCAAAGCTCAATTTTTTTAAAATAAGCTCGGTTTACACATACGTTTCGAGGAGAGTAGTTCCGAGATAAACAAAAAATAGAGTTGACTAAGAGGTAAAACAAATGACATACACATTTAATTTACACAGTAACTCCCTTGATTATATATATATATATATATATATATATATATATATATATATTGCACTAATAATGAAAACTTGACAATACAATATTTTTGGTGATCAAGACACTAACGGGCTCGTGTATGACTGGGTAATTGCTTTTCTGCCTATCATTCGGAGAGATGTATCTGGAGACATGCATCTGTCTTTAAAATGACTCTCCACATTAAGTTAGCAAAATTAGTTTAGCAATATATATATATATATATATATATTCAAGGGAGTTACTGTGTAAATTAAATGTGTATGTCTTTTGTTTTTACTCTTAGTCAACTCTATTTTTTTGTTTATGTAACATCCTACTTTTGGTTATAATAATTAAATAAATGTCATCTATTTTATAGTGGGTCGTTATCGGTTTAGATAAATAGAATATGAGTTGGGCTAGTGTTGGGTTAAATGGATATGGGTTATGGACTTAGGTTATGAAAGAAAGAAGGAAAGACCATGGGCTTAAGCCCATGATCCCTAAATATATAAACCTTTAATCACCCATTAATCATTCATTTCACACATATTCCATACACCATCAAAACACACACTTAAGCTCTCTCTCTAGTCTCTCTCTCTCTCTCTAGCCGAACATAGAAGAAGAATCAATCCCGACCTAAGGTAATGATAGTATGATGTTAAACACGTTAGTTATGGTCACGAAACGACGAGCTGACACCGTTAAACCGTTTAAGTCACGAGATCCGGATGGAATCGGGTATAAACCGAACCTAAGATGAGCTTAGGGATCACCCTAGCTCAGATCTGGATCGAACGGAACGAAAAACGGTGAAAACGGTGGTGAAATAAGCGAGATCTCGCTTTTCCAGCGAGATCCCGGGTTTCCGGCAGAGGCGACGCCGGAAAAACGTGTACGAGGTTCAGAGAATGTTTCTGACATTCTCTAACCTAACCCTAATTCGTTAACGGAAAGTTAACGAACTAGGGGTGATTCGTCATGTAATTCGTTAATGAAATCTTAACGAACTAGCCTTAGTTCGTATCCAGATTCGTTAAGGAAAAGATAACGAATTAGCCCCAATTCATTATAGTCGTTCGTTAAAGGAGATAACGAATTAAAAGGACCAATTCGTTACGCAACTGATTCGTTATAGGGTCCAATTCGTTGAATAACCAGTTCGTTAAAGGGTTCAATTCGTTAGAGAAACCAGTTCGCTAAGATAAGCCAATTCGTTATGAACCAGTAACGAATTAGAAGTTTAATAAATGACAAGAACAGTCCCTGGACTTGGTAAAGAATGAAATAATTACACATTAACCCTTGAACTTTTAAGATAGTAAACTAATTAATGATTTAAAATTCTAATGGAAAATGTGTTAAGACAATTAATGGAAATAAAATTTTTCCAAGCTGACCTGGCAGCTCGACCCCAGCCAGGGGCTCTGCCCCTTGGACCGGCAGCCCTTAGACCCCGCTGCCAGGGGCGCTGCCCCCGGACCCTCCGTTCGTTGAGGGTTATAATTAGACTAGAAACACGAGATGAGTAGTGATAGTTAATTGATGCATGTAATTATTATACAGTTAGCCGTGCCTAACTGAAGAAAGGAATAACTATTAACGGTGAACGTAACCGACTTCAGGTGAGTTTCTAGCCCCACTTGCTTATTATGTTTTCGGGGTTGTGTGCATACTTGATGTGATAGTTAATACACTTACCTTAAATGGTAAGTGTATGCCTTGTATTATTTATGTATGATGATTGCTTGATGGTGTGTGAACGATCTTCGGATATTGCATGTACTGTCAGGTGGAAGTTAAGGATATGATTGATTTGTATGATGTATGTATGAATAATGTATGTATGATATGTTGATGGTACGTGAACGCTCTTCGGAGATTGCACGCATTGTCAAGGAAATATGCAAATGGCAGGTATGATAAAGTAATACGAATGTAGGGAACCGACCCTAATAGTATCGGCGAACATAGGGAACCGATCCTAATAGTATCGGCGAATGAAGGGAACCGACCCTAATAGTATCGGCGAATGAAGGGAACCGACCCTAATAGTATCAGCGAATGTAGGGAACCGACCCTAATAATATCAGCGAAGTTAATAGGGTGAAATGATCTTTAAAACATATATGTACGAATGGAAGTATTACGTAAGTATGTGTGACACCCGGTAATTTCCCAATCCTATAAACTAAGTAATCAACCTAATAATTAGGTGATTGTGAATATTAAGCGCACTATATTAGAATCAGCGCGGGCATTTGTTATATGCGCCCTGCGCGAGCGCGCTATGTTAGAATCAGCGCGGGTATTTGTTATGTGCACCCTGCGCGAGCGCACCATGTTAAGAACCTGCGTGGGCATATGTTATATGCGCCATGCGCGAGTGTATTGGTTTTATGTTTCCATAACTTAATGTTGTCTAATGAGTTGACCGTCTCGCATGATGCTAAGGCGGGTGCATCCCAAATCGTTTATGCGCGTGCGGAAGGGGAACTAACCTCCCCGCATGGCGGGAACATTGAGAGTTAGTTTGTCTGAAGCTCCAAGATGGAATTGACTTCAACATGACTGATCACTATGTTGAAATACCAAGACCACCTGGAGAATCTACAAATGAAACTCAATGTCCCTGACTGCGAGAAGGTTACGTACCTACCCGCAGCAAAGAAATGTCCTTCACGCAGAAAGCTATGCGCACAAAGTTATACGCGCAGAACACTTAGCCTAATCTCCAGATATAAGGGAATTATTCCCGCCCAAAAGGAAACAGTTGCGTGTTTCAGAGATTTCTACTTTTTAACTGTACACTGACAAAAGCACCTGAAAAAGCATACTGTAACATGAAAAGTCAACTGTCAGCCACCCTACTCTCACCAACCACAGACCTGCATGTCCTGTCCAAATCAAATCAGAACCTTTTATCCACTCCCTAGGACCAATCACCTCCACTTTTAAATAAATAATAATACTTTCCATACTTTATCATCATTACACCTAGATATGAAAAGATTACAATCCCCTAAAGCAAGGGATTGTGTTCCCTAAATCTTGCCTATAAATATGTAACCCAAATTATCACCCAAACACACTTCAAACTTCTCTCTTAAAGTTGCAAATTGCACTAATCATCTCCCAAGCATCCGTTTGATTTTCACTTCCGTTCCTGTTACTAGACCTTCAATTCCGAGGCCAACACCAAGAAAACCCGAATCTCGATTAATCCCTTAACAAGAACCACAGGTGAGTCTCACAACCCCTATTTTCACTGTTTTCACTATTTTTAAACTGTTTTCGGGGCGAGGGACACGTACTTAAATAATGTTTTATCATGGTATACTTACAAGCTATGCAAGCGATTATGTGTTTAAATTATGTTTCATGATGAGCAATGCGAACGGTTATCTATGGTTTTCGATGTTAGTGCACCAGATTCGAGTAAGTGATCACTTTACCATTGGAACTCGAAGGGTAGGGACTGCTGGTTTGATCCACCCGCTCGTAGGGGTCGCACCTCTTTGCATGGACGAGTGCCTAGAATGGGGCAGTACTATGGGATTGAGCCCGCTCGTAGGGGTCGCACCTCTTTGCATGGACGGGCGCCTTGTTTTCCGGCACAACGTCCGCGCGTAACCCGCGGGACGGTATTATTGATTAGCTCGTAGGGGCAACGCCTCTTTGCATAGACGAGCACGGTTTTTCAGAAATGTCCACGCGTAACTCGCGGGACGGTATTACATTATTTTAGCTCGTAGTGGCAGCGCCACTTTGCATGGACGAGCACGTTTTCCAGAAACGTTCGCGCGTAACCCGCGGAACGGTTCTATCAGAAATATGTTGTCAGATCTATGTTTTCATACGGTTTATCAAGCATATGTTTAGACATGAAATCAGAAATGTGTTTCAGTATGATTTTTATCAAGACTATGATGCAATACGATTTATCAAGTTACTAAAACTTGTGAACTCACTCAGTTTATACTGATTCAAATGTTTTACGTGTCTTTCAGGAGATAACTAGGTAGCGCATGGAGTCACACTTAGAGCACCTCACGCTGAACATCTAAAACTAGCTTTTTGAAAGATTTTAGTTCTATCCCTTCGATGCGCGCGGTTGTTCCCGCCGCGCAAGGGGATATGGCGTGGAAATCTTCAACAGTTTTTATACTTGGATGTTTTTATGTAATTTTTAAACAATGTAATGTATTTGTATTAAACATTTCATGCGCAATGAAAATCTTACGTTGAATGTTTGCAATGGCCCGTGCTTAATTATCAATCCCCACTCGCGCGCGCCCGGCTGTTTCCGCCGTTCAGGGCCGGGTGTGACAGATTGGTATCAGAGCACTGGTTATAGCGAACTAGGAAAAGAAGTTTTAACCTAGACTATAACCGTCGGGGAATCGTATGAAGTATTTTTCAAAGAAAATATTTTCAAAAGAAACTATACACACACTTAGGAACACGGGTCACACAGTGCCTAGTGAGTAAAGATAAGAACATTATGTGCTCAGAGTACATGCGCTAAGTTTGATATATTTTCATTCTTTTTTAAAGCGAGAATGCCTCCAACTAAAGCCAAGGAAATTACCATGACACCCGAGGAACTCGCGGAAATAATCGCGCAGGCGATCGCGACACATGAGGCCAGCAAGGCCGAATCAAGTCAGGGTCGTCAGAACGAGACCCCAGAACCCGAATCAGGAGCCTTGGACAAAGGGTGCTCCTATAAGACATTTATGGCCTGTAGGCCTTGGCCATTCAAGGGTACCGAAGGGGCCATTGGGCTCTACAACTGGATTGACAAGATGGAGACAGTTCTCTCCATTAGCGGATGTAGTGAGAACCAGAAGGTCCTTTACGCGACCTGCATGTTCCAAGAGGCAGCTTCGTCTTGGTGGAAGCTTCAAGTGAAGACCTTGGGGCGAGAAGTTGCTCTTCACAAGACCTGGGAGGAACTGAAGGAAATGATGATAAGAAAGTTCTGCTCTCGCGCAGAAATTCAGAGTCTACAACAGGAATTCTGGAACCACACCATGGTAGGAACGGATATCGACGCCTACAACAACCGGTTCAACGAGCTTTGCCAGTTGGTGCCAGATATGGCAAACACGGAGGAAAAGAAGATCGAGAGGTATATCTTTGGGTTACCTCCTGTTGTTAGGGTTCCGCTCAACGCCGCAGCGCCTCCAACCTTTGATGAGGCGGTAGCGCGGGCCATCACCCTTACAAGGGATACGGTCCGTGCGGGTATGTTGACTACGCGCGGAAACGAGCAGCGAACCTCTGACTCCAAGAGGAAATGGAACTCTCACCACCGAGGGTCCAACTCCAAGCAGCCACCGTTCAAGAAGCAAGAGAGCGCAAGGGTTTACGCGATCCAAGCCGCGGAGCCATCAAGGAAAGGATACAGCGGGCCTCGCCCATGGTGCAGTAAATGCAAGTATCACCATGAGGGTGAATGCGCAAGAATCGAATGCGCCAAATGTGGCAGACCAGGGCACAAGGCGATGAATTGCCGTATCAGAGAAACTGGAGCGAGCGACAACTGCTACGCATGCGGAAAGCCAGGGCATTTTAGTCGGGATTGCCCGCAAAGGGGAAACCAAGCTCGCGGGAGAGCTTTTGTGATCGGCGCAGGCGAAGCTAAAGAAGAGCCGAATGTGGTAACCGGTACGTTTTTGCTTAACGGCCATTTTGCATCTGTCTTATTTGATACTGGCGCTGACCTAAGTTTTATATCCGCCGAGTTTAAAGACTCCCTAGGCCTAGCAACCAGTAGGCTAGACACACCTTATACTATAGAACTAGCCAATGGTAGGCAGTTATGCGCGAACGAAAGGACTGAACAATGTGTAATAGTCATGGGAGGTCACGGGTTCAATATTAACTTATTGCCAATAGACTTGGGAAGTTTTGACATTGTGGTAGGTATGGATTGGTTAGTCGAGAACCACGCGGAAGTTATTTGCCATGAGAAGCAGGTTCGGATCCCACTGTTGAACGGAGAAACCTTGGTGATTCAAGGGGAAAGAAGGGGAGTTGCGACGAAACTGATTTCGTACCTAAAGGCGCGCAAGTGCCTAAGGAAAGGGTGCTACGCCTTCCTGGCGCATGTAGTAGAGAAGGAAGGAGATGAGCGAAGAATTGAAGACTTACCAGTAGTGCGCGAATTTCCAGAAGTTTTTCCTGAAGATTTGCCCGGATTACCGCCGCCGCGACAAGTCGAGTTTCGTATTGATTTAGTCCCAGGAGCTGCGCCAGTAGCTCGAGCGCCTTATCGACTAGCTCCATCTGAGATGAAAGAGCTATCCAATCAGTTACAGGAACTATTGGATAAGGGTTTCATACGCCCAAGCTTTTCACCTTGGGGAGCTCCAGTACTGTTTGTTAAGAAGAAGGATGGTTCGTTCAGAATGTGTATTGACTACAGGGAGCTGAATAAGCTGACAGTCAAGAATCGGTACCCCTTACCGAGGATTGACGACTTATTTGACCAGTTGCAGGGATCCAGTTATTATTCGAAGATAGATCTACGGTCAGGATACCACCAACTTAGGGTCCATGAGGAAGATGTGCCGAAAACAGCCTTCCGAACTAGATACGGCCATTATGAGTTCTTAGTGATGCCTTTCGGGCTAACTAATGCGCCGGCTGTATTCATGGATCTGATGAACCGTGTGTGCAAACCATACTTGGATAAATTTGTAATTGTGTTTATAGATGATATTCTTATTTACTCTCGAACCAAGGCCGAGCATGAACAACACCTGAGATTGATTTTGGAATTGTTGAGGAAAGAAAAGTTGTATGCGAAGTTTTCCAAGTGTGAGTTTTGGCTTAGAGAAGTTCACTTTCTCGGTCACGTTGTAAACGAGAAAGGAATACACGTTGATCCTTCCAAAGTCAAGGCCATCGAAAACTGGGAAGCGCCAAAAACCCCAACTGAGGTGAGGCAATTCCTAGTACTAGCTGGCTACTATCGACGCTTCATTGAGAACTTCTCCAAGATAGCTCTACCTCTGACCGCGCTAACTCAGAAAGACAAGAAGTTTGTTTGGGGCGAAAATCAGGAAGCGGCATTTCAAATGTTGAAACAGAAGTTATGTAGTGCGCCAATTTTGTCTCTGCCCGAGGGGACGGATGACATCGTCGTTTACTGCGACGCTTCACATCAGGGACCCGGATGTGTCCTTATGCAGAGAAACAAGGTCACAGCGTATGCCTCGCGCCAACTCAAGGCCAATGAAAGGAACTACACAACGCATGATCTGGAACTTGGAGCAGTTGTCTTCACGCTAAAGATTTGGCGCCATTACCTCTATGGTACAAAGTGTATAATCTTTACGGATCACAAGAGCCTTCAACATATATTTGATCAGAAGGATTTAAACATGAGGCAACGAAGATGGGTTGAGTTATTGAATGATTATGATTGTGAAATAAAGTATCACCCTGGAAAGGCGAATGTGGTAGCAGACGCGCTAAGTAGGAAGGAGCGAATAAAAACGCTACGAGTCAAGGCTCTAAGGTTGACCATTCGCGCAAATCTCTCTACCCGCATCCGAGACGCTCAGCAAGAAGCCTTGAAACTAGAGTTTGTTAAAAATGAATCCCTTGGGGGTATGATTAAGAATTTGGAACTTAAAGGGAACGACAATCTATATTTCGCTAACCGCATATGGGTCCCTCTCAAGGGAGGATTGCGCGAGCAAGTATTAAACGAAGCTCACAAGACGCGGTATTCCGTACATCCTGGCGCAGACAAGATGTTAAAGCGCTGTATTGGTGGCCCAATCTGAAGGGTGCCGTCGCGACGTATGTCAGTAAGTGCCTGACGTGTTCGAAGGTGAAGGCTGAATACCAGAAGCCGTCGGGGTTACTTCAGCAGCCAGAAATTCCCATGTGGAAGTGGGAACAAATCTCTATGGACTTCATCACCAAACTGCCAAGGATACCTGGGGGTTACGACACGATCTGGGTTATTGTAGATCGGCTAACTAAGTCAGCGCACTTCCTGCCGATCAAGGAAACCGATAAGATGGAAAAGTTAGCCCGATTGTATATTCGAGAAGTAGTTTCAAAGCATGGAGTCCCGGTGTCCATCATTTCTGATAGAGATAGTCGGTTCACCTCAAGGTTTTGGAGATCGTTACAAGGGGCTTTAGGTACTCGTCTTGACATGAGTACGGCATATCATCCCCAAACGGATGGACAAAGCGAGCGAACAATCCAGACATTGGAAGATATGCTGCGCGCGTGCGCAATCGATTTCGAAGGTAGCTGGGATACTCATCTCCCATTGGTTGAATTTTCTTACAACAACAGTTATCACGCAAGCCTCAAGGCTACGCCGTTTGAAGCTTTGTATGGGCGTAAGTGTAGATCCCCACTGTGCTGGGCTGAAGTGGGTGACAAGCAAATGACTGGTCCAGAATTGATCCAAGAAACAACAGACAAGATTTTTCAGATACGGGATCGCCTTAAGACAGCGCGCGACAGACAGAAGAGCTACGCAGATGTGCGAAGGAAACCGTTGGAGTTTCAAGTAGGGGATAGAGTACTATTGAAAGTCTCTCCATGGAAAGGAGTCCCCCGTTTCGGCAAGCGAGGAAAGTTGAATCCGCGCTACATTGGACCATTTGAGATCCTGGAAAGGATCGGTCCGGTTGCTTATAAACTCCGTTTACCCGCCGAACTCAGTGGAGTTCATGATACGTTTCATGTGTCCAACCTCAAAAAGTGCTTATCTGACGAAACGTTGATTTTGCCGTTGGACGAGATTCACATCGACAAACAACTGCACTTCGTAGAAGAACCTATAGCAGTAACCGATTGGAAAGAACAAAAGTTACGCAGAAGCAGAATCAAGTTAGTAAAGGTTCAATGGAACTCAAAGCGTGGGCCTGAATTCACTTGGGAAAGAGAAGATCAAATACGCAAGAAATACCCACACCTCTTTCAGAGCATGGCTTCTGCCAGCGACGTCTCCTAAATTTCGGGACGAAATTCTCTTAACAGGGGGAAAATGTGACACCCGGTAATTTCCCAATCCTATAAACTAAGTAATCAACCTAATAATTAGGTGATTGTGAATATTAAGCGCGCTATATTAGAATCAGCGCGGGCATTGGTTATATGCGCCCTGCGCGAGCGCGCTATGTTAGAATCAGCGCGGGTATTTGTTATGTGCACCCTGCGCGAGCGCACCATGTTAAGAACCTGCGTGGGCATATGTTATATGCGCCATGCGCGAGTGTATTGGTTTTATGTTTCCATAACTTAATGTTGTCTAATGAGTTGACCGTCTCGCATGATGCTAAGGCGGGTGCATCCCAAATCGTTTATGCGCGTGCGGAAGGGGAACTAACCTCCCCGCATGGCGGGAACATTGAGAGTTAGTTTGTCTGAAGCTCCAAGATGGAATTGACTTCAACATGACTGATCACTATGTTGAAATACCAAGACCACCTGGAGAATCTACAAATGAAACTCAATGTCCCTGACTGCGAGAAGGTTACGTACCTACCCGCAGCAAAAAAATGTCCTTCACGCAGAAAGCTATGCGCACAAAGTTATACGCGCAGAACACTTAGCCTAATCTCCAGATATAAGGGAATTATTCCCGCCCAAAAGGAAACAGTTGCGTGTTTCAGAGATTTCTACTTTTTAACTGTACACTGACAAAAGCACCTGAAAAAGCATACTGTAACATGAAAAGTCAACTGTCAGCCACCCTACTCTCACCAACCACAGACCTGCATGTCCTGTCCAAATCAAATCAGAACCTTTTATCCACTCCCTAGGACCAATCACCTCCACTTTTAAATAAATAATAATACTTTCCATACTTTATCATCATTACACCTAGATATGAAAAGATTACAATCCCCTAAAGCAAGGGATTGTGTTCCCTAAATCTTGCCTATAAATATGTAACCCAAATTATCACCCAAACACACTTCAAACTTCTCTCTTAAAGTTGCAAATTGCACTAATCATCTCCCAAGCATCCGTTTGATTTTCACTTCCGTTCCTGTTACTAGACCTTCAATTCCGAGGCCAACACCAAGAAAACCCGAATCTCGATTAATCCCTTAACAAGAACCACATGTGAGTCTCACAGCCCCTATTTTCACTGTTTTCACTATTTTTAAACTGTTTTCGGGGCGAGGGACATGTACTTAAATAATGTTTTATCATGGTATACTTACAAGCTATGCAAGCGATTATGTGTTTAAATTATGTTTCATGATGAGCAATGCGAACGGTTATCTATGGTTTTCGATGTTAGTGCACCAGATTCGAGTAAGTGATCACTTTACCATTGGAACTCGAAGGGTAGGGACTGCTGGTTTGATCCACCCGCTCGTAGGGGTCGCACCTCTTTGCATGGACGAGTGCCTAGAATGGGGCAGTACTATGGGATTGAGCCCGCTCGGAGGGGTCGCACCTCTTTGCATGGACGAGCGCCTTGTTTTCCGGCACAACGTCCGCGCGTAACCCGCGGGACGGTATTATTGATTAGTTCGTAGGGGCAACGCCTCTTTGCATAGACGAGCACGGTTTTTCAGAAATGTCCACGCGTAACCCGCGGGACGGTATTACATTATTTTAGCTCGTAGTGGCAGCGCCACTTTGCATGGACGAGCACGTTTTCCAGAAACGTTCGCGCGTAACCCGCGGAACGGTTCTATTAGAAATATGTTGTCAGATCTATGTTTTCATACGGTTTATCAAGCATATGTTTAGACATGAAATCAGAAATGTGTTTCAATATGATTTTTATCAAGACTATGATGCAATACGATTTATCAAGTTACTAAAACTTGTGAACTCACTCAGTTTATACTGATTCAAATGTTTTACGTGTCTTTCAGGAGATAACTAGGTAGCGCATGGAGTCACACTTAGAGCACCTCACGCTGAACATCTAAAACTAGCTTTTTGAAAGATTTTAGTTCTATCCCTTCGATGCGCGCGGTTGTTCCCGCCGCGCAAGGGGATATGGCGTGGAAATCTTCAACAGTTTTTATACTTGGATGTTTTTATGTAATTTTTAAACAATGTAATGTATTTGTATTAAACATTTCATGCGCAATGAAAATCTTACTTTGAATGTTTGCAATGGCCCGTGCTTAATTATCAATCCCCACTCGCGCGCGCCCGGCTGTTTCCGCCGTTCAGGGCCGGGTGTGACAGTATGAAAGAAATTATGAAAGTACGAATGTATGTAAGCATGTAAGTAAATATGAAGTATGTGTTCGGGTGAATATGTCAATATGTGAATGTATGGTATGTCGTTTGATTAACTAGAACTCACTCAGCGTAGCTGACTTTTAGTATGCACGCAGGTGAGTAGAATGAGGCAACTTGCTTGAGGGGAGGCACATGGCATGGATTTGAAGACACCAGCATCTCAATGAAGTGTTATGCTATGTTATTTTAAAAGACAATGTTTTAAGTTTAAATGATGAGTTAATGACCATTTCGTCCCTGTGGTTTGCTACTTTTGCCACTTCAGTCCAAAGTTTAAAATTTTGTCAATTTAGTCCTCATAGATTTAAATCTTAGCCAATTACGTCCCATCCGTCTAACGACATCCAACTATGCCGTTAGTTTAAGGGTATTTTTGTCTTTCTCCTTTTTATTTTGAGTTAATGGTCATTTTCGTCCCTATGGTTTGATATTTTTGCCACTTCAGTCCAAAGTTTGAAAATTTGTAAATTTAATGTTCAATTTAATTCTTTTTTTAATTTTTTTTCTTTATAACCCAGAAGAGCATAATTCAAGCCCAAAACAATCGAGCATAAACTTAAACAAGTCTGCATTTACTATGTCGAAGACAGTAATCATGCCTTCTCCCCTCGTATTTAGTTTCCAGACGGTTCATAAACTCTCCCCCATGATGGAATTCAATGGTAAAGTGGTCAAAGCAATTCCCTGAAACCGAATTGTACATAAAAAACTAAAAATAATTTATTTGATAAATGCATAATAGTTAGGGTTTAGAGACTAACATATCGTAACGAGGGTCGAAATCAACTATTATAAATTAACCAAAGAAACGCTTTTTAGTTTTTTCTGTACAACTCGGTTTCAGGGAATTATCTTGACCACTTTACCATTGAATTCCACCATAGAGAAGAGTTAAGGAAATGTTTGGAAACTAAATACGAGGGGGGGTACGATTACTGTTGTCAACAGAGTAAATGCATACCTATATTGGAGATTGCTCGATGGTTTTGGGCTTGAATTATGCTCTTCAGGGTTATAGACAAGAAAAAAATAAAAATAAAAAATAAACTGAATTAAACTGAACATTAAATTGACAAATTTTCAAACTTTAGACTGAAGTGGCAAAAATATCAAACCACATGGACTAAAATGACCATTAACTCAAAATAAAATGGAGAAAGACAAAAATACCCTTAAACTAACGGCATAGCTGAATGGCGTTAGACGGATGGGACGTAATTGGCTAATATTTAAAACTATGAGGACTAAATTGACAAAATTGCAAATTTTGGATTGAAGTGGCGAAAGTAGCAAACCACAGGGACGAAAATGGCCATTAACTCTTAAATGATTTGAATGTTCGTTAAAGACAAGAAATGATGGATATGTAACATATTGGTTTGAAGTTTAATATTCCGTGAATGTTTTAATTAACTCTGATATTTAGAACTGTGTTTACGAGTAAATCCAACGTTAAAGTGAGGCACCGGTAACGGGGCCTTACAGTTTATCTCGGAACTACTCTCCTCGAAACGTATGCGTAAACCGAGCTTATTTTAAAAAAAATTTGAGCTTTGAAATCCTTTGGGCCTCTTGTTTGTTTGGACATACTTTACTTGGGCCCTGAACTGTTTTGAACCCATCCAGGGTTCTCAGCCCAATTCGGTCTTGGTATAAGTACTTTGAAAGATTTTGTTTATTATCACTTTCACTTTTGTCAAAAAATCAAAGAGGGTTTATCTCTCTTCCGCTTCTTAGCCGAAATCAATACCATCACCTCTGCATCACTAATAATCTTTGGGAAGTATTCTTATTTACTCAACAGGTATTGGACAAAGGTTATTTGGGATCCATGTTCTGACAGATGGTTGACTAAGGCCGCTATGAACTGATTTCTTGGATGATATGATGAATTAAAGTAGATTTTTGAGTAACTAGGGGTTTTGGTGGACGTCTTATGGTCTAATTAAGCGTTTTCGGTTAATCCTTGTGAAATTGTTGCCGGTTTAATGGAGGTTTCATAGGGATCTCGGTGGGATGAGGGCGATTACACGTTTCCCAAGGTGAAACCCAAGGGGTTCTTGTCCCCAGCTGTCAAGGAGATCTCGGTTGATTTTCGTTGACTGAGAACCCTTCGTCTTGACAGAAAACATACGTTCTCGGTCAAGTCTTGACCCGAGAACCCTCGTTTTCAGTTAAATGCTGACCGAGAACCCAAATTCTCGGTTGATTTCATTGATCCTTGCTGACTTTCGTTGACCGAGAACCCACCATGTTATCCGAGATCCCTCCAAATGGGCTCAACTATCACTGATTGGGCCCAAACCTATGCTGAGCTGTGAACTTGGGCCATCTTATATTTCTCTCTTTGGGCCTGTTTCAATATTATGGCCCAAATCCCTTATAAAACATGAACATATTTTAATACTATCAAATTATTCGATATATTGTCTAACTTAATACGTTTGGTGTAGAAATGGCTAATCAGATTTCGTTAAAGACTGTTGACACGCACAACATAGCTGGATACTCATATGATCCACCCCTGATTCATAAGGAATTCAACTCTATGATTGTCGGCCTCAACACGTGTAGGATCTCTCACGCACTACGAGAGAATCCTGTCATTTGCAAGAAGATGATCACGGATTTCTGGAACAATGCCTCAATCAACTCACACGGACAAGATGGAGTCATATCCATAGATTCCAAAATTCAGAAGAAGCCAGTTAGTATCACTGAGGCTGTTGTGAGAGAGGTGTTATTGTTTGGTGATCAACCCGATTACCCGACTGAGTATTCCACTGTTGCTGTTATAGAGGTTCTTACAAGAATGGGTTACGAGGGCACCTATCCTCCTGCAATCAAGAAACTGTTTCACCCATACTGAAGATTCTTGATTCACACATTTTTCACTTGCGTGTCCTGTAGGAATGGGGGTTCTGATGAGATTAGTCATACTCAGATGTCCGCTATCACTGCTCTGATCATGGATTGGGATTACAATTATTCCAAGTTCGTCTTCAATGAAATGATGAGCAATCTGAAAGGGAAGAAGAAAGAGATGTTCCTTATGTATCCAAGGTTCCTGCAAATGATTTTCGATTCTCACTATACAGACCTTTTAAAATCTGTTGACACTATGGATATGAAGTCGTTGGGACCTAATACCTTTGGGTTGATGAAACAAAACAGAAATGTGCCAAGATCGTTTATCGGGGCCTCTATGCTCTGGTAAAATTTGGACGATTTGCTGAGACAGAAGCTGAGCCCGTCATAGCTCAGGTTGCTGATGAACACGCGGAACCAGCTCAACCGCGTGTTGCAACTTACGAGATTTCTGATGATGAAGAAGATGAGACTGAACACCGTCAGTCAGATACCTCTCCAAGTACTGAGACTTTAAGTGCTTTGGAAGCTGTGAAAGCCTTGTTACAGTCAACTTCTCTGAAGCCTCCTCAGACTGTTGCTAAGATCAATGAAGAAGACATAGCTGAGGATCCAGCCGCAGACCTCGGTCCACGTAAACGAAGAAAGAAAGATCCGAGGCCTGGCGTGCTAATTTGTGAATCTGAAACAACCACTATACCAACTACTGATGCAACAACTAGCCCTCAATAACATACTGCTCAACCTGAACCACCAGTCCTAGAAATACAAGCTGAACAAGATACACTTACCGCTGAGCCATCATTTCATGATTTGTTGACTAGTGATTTTGTCAGTGAATTTGATTTCGAGACAGATACTCCACACACCGACACTACAGATTTTCCCTCTGGATCATCTGGCCCAGATACTCAGGGTCAGTCAAGCTCAGGTAAGTCGGACAAGATTGCTCAGATTCTGGCTATGCAGGAAACCTATCTTCGGAATAAAGGTAAAGGTGTGATTCTTGAAGATGCTCATGTTGATGTTCATGCATTACAACGTCGAGACTTTGAACTCGAACAAGATTCGGTAGTCAAGGATGTTCGTATTCAAGAGTTGGAAGCAAGTAATTCTGAAAAAGACTCCAAGATCAAAGAGCTACAGTCCAACATTAGAGAATTAACTACTTTGTATCTTGATCTCCAACAGAAGCTATTTCAAAAATTTGGAGATGAGTTTAAAGGCAGTGATGACGTAGTCTCTAAAGCACCCAACTTGACCCAAGGTGGTAGTTCTTCTACTCGTCCTATTGACAACATTGATTAGTCAGACTCGCTACAACAATACATGGATGCCCCCTCCCCCATCTCCAAGGAGAAATCAGATAGAATTAAGAAGAAGTTACTTGAAAAGGGGAAGAAGAAACTACTGGTAATGAAGAACTCGAATCATAATGTTGAATCATCGGATCATCCAGACAGGTTCGTTGTTACTTTTCAACAGGGTTTCTCCGACAAATACGGTGATCGATCTGGAGTTCTATCATGGGGTTTTGATGCGGATAAGAACATGTGGTGGGTAAAGAGGAAATCAGGAACAACTAAGTATTACAAGAAGATGAAAAACTTTGGTTCCTGGACCAAAGTGGATCTGAGTGACCTGATCAATGCTCCATTCACCAATCCAACGAATGATAAACGCGGTATTGATTTCTGGAACTTTCTGAGAAGGCAAGTCGACAGAGGTTTTCCTGATATGAAGACTGCTGAGTCTTTCCTGAAGAAGGCAAAAGGAGTCCAAGATCCAAAGTCAGGGAAAACAATGGTCAATGTCATGTGGCCTGCCACAGACAAGGTGACTCATATTCCTGTACCAGACGAGATTCCAGACGACACATTTGATAACATGAGATTTTTGATGTATGACAGTATAACTGCTACAGTCGTCATCAAGCTGGCAAAGGGAAATGGTCAGTTAAGATTTGTTGATCCAAGAGACTTGCTGAAGTTCAAGGAAAGGGATATCAAGACGTTAAGTACGATCCAGATAATTGCCGATCCGATTTTTGAAATGGTTGCGAAAGAATTCACCGGTGTGGTAGCTTCAATTATCAAATGCAGATTTTGGGCTGGAGCTTTGAAGGATGCTGATATAGACTACATGGAGCACGATTAAAGATAAAGCTACAAACCAATGGGGAGATTGTTGGGCCGAGATTATTTGGTTTGTACTTAATATAGTTATTTAGGGCTTGGGTGTGGGTTCTATGTAAACCGAGAACACACTTGTGTTCTCGGTGGGCTTTTTACTCATTTTGGGCCAGTGTGTTGGTTCCCCTATATATAGTTAATATTGTGTATAGGGTTAAGGTTGTTCATTCCAAGTTATTGTGACTGCATATTGTAAGTTCTTAAGCACCAGACGTATTGTTAATATACGTGTGTTTTGAAGCAACTCCGTGTTACTTTACTTTATTCACTTGTGTTCTTGAATCACCGGGTATAGGTATTCCACACCTATACTTGTTATATTGATATCATAATTGTAGTGATCCAGATTCGAGACTTACACAACGACCAATTAGGTATTTGTACTAATTAAGTACTCATCACGTACCTATGCAAGTACCGATACCTGACCTAATTCAGGTTGTTTGTTACTTGCAATGGTACTGGTTTCAAGATCGTCAAAGATTTGGAAATGAAAAAGCGAAGTGGTACAAAAACGGGTACCATACAGAAATACCGGTACCAATACCTGTACCCGTACCCGTGTCATACTGAAAAATTTGGTACGAGTATTGGTACATGTTTATATTGATATTTAGTACGGGTACGGATACGATTACAAGTATTGCCCCAAGCTCATCCCTAATCTTGACCTAGATCATTTCAAATGAGTCAATTTGGGTTGTTTTGAAAATTATATGGGTTGGTTTGGGTCAGAGATTTAAACTAAATTGGTCAAAATGGGTCATTTGAAATTCCAACTTGTTATTTTCGGGCCAAAATGGGTCGACAAATTCAAAGAAATGGATCAATGTGGGTTAATGTTCTAAGAAAATGTGGCAGGCTTCAGATCGGAACCGTTTTGAAATGGCATGGATTTCCGCACGAGATAGATTTCAGCATGAAATGAGTTATAGATTGGAATGGGTTCGGTTCAGGATTCGAGCCAACACTAGTTGTCGCACGTGACGGTTTCAGTTCAATTTCTTAGGTTTCTATTTATTTATTTATTATTTTTTTAATGAAACAAGGACAAGAAAAAAATCATTTTAGTTTTGATTTATAGTTTATGTTATGATTTGTTTTATTATTTTGTATTGAATTTTTTCTAAGGGGTTTTTATCTTAATAAAAAACCCTAAAAATAATTCAATAAAAATAATAAAAAATCATAACTCAAAATATAAATCAAAAACTAAAAAAGTAAAATATTTCCTCCGTTGTCTTCGTTAAAAAAAACCGAAACCCGCTCAGACCCGTTTCGACCCAAACCAAAAAACCCCTTTTAGTTTTTTATTAGAAACGTTCTGACCCTAACCTGTTCAAACCCATTTTAATCCGTAACTCGTTCGATCCAACTCAATCCATTTGCAACCCCAAATTTTAGGCTATATATTTAACCGCAAACTAACTCATTTATATTGACACCTATATAACATTTTGTTGCTTGGGAAACCATTTTTTTATATTTATTTTCAATGACACCCATTACAATGCTAACTCTTAATTAAAGTGAAATCATTAACAATTTATGTACAAGCAAATTAAAATGCTACTATTAGACCATGTATCATACTTATTATTCTTCATTTGAGTGTCATATCTCCATCTCCTCATCATTATCCCTTTAATCAACTTATATTATACTCATCATTATCCATTTTCAATTTTTTTTCATATATTCAATATTAAATAGTATAAAAAAAATACTTGAACCAATATATATATATATATATGACACCTCATCACTTAAAAGAGAAGAATGCATGGGGCTGAGACTATTCTTACCACGCAAGGAAACGACGAGGAATGCAATTTGTGTTGTTTCATTCTCACAACTTGTTATCATTCACATGTCATCCTGGACAACGCGTGAATGCGTGAGAATCATTTAGGTATAACACCAAGTGTTGTTTGTTATTTAGAGGTAAAATGTCTGCAATCTGCGAACCACATTTGCAGAAGAACAGGTGGGCCATACCTCCGCAGTTTGCAAGAAGATTGTTTGTTTTTTAACGATTATAGACTGCTAAAATAAATGATGGTGGTGTACGAACGGTGGTAACGAGTGGTGGTGGTGCTGGACGGTGGTAGTAGTAGTGGAAGGTGATGGTGGTCGATGGTGGAAAGTGGATGTTGATAGGTGGTGGTGTTTAACCCTCTATAGATCTTAGAAGATCTTAGACGTGGATGTGCCAAGTCTACGCCGTATAAGTTCGTGTAGACGTTTTTTTAATGAAATGTATTCGAAAAAACAAACAGTTTACAGATGATAATGTCTACGCGGCGCAAGTAAAAGAGACCACCACCACCACCTTGGTCTAATCAAGTAATTAGAAGCAACATTGTATTACATAATAGAATCATTCACCGGTTGAAGAGTATCAGCTGAAGCTCAACTCATATTCACATTATTCAAACCTATGACCTAACCCAACTCGAATTCGTGTCGTTTTAGAAACAAGATAAAAAAAACGCAAATGGTATTTGGCCTCTACTCAATAAACGTGTGGTTCCAAAATAAAATAAAAATAAAAACAAAAACAAAAACAAAAACAAAAATTGTATGTATGCTTAACCACACCCACCACTACAGCATTACAAATGACCAAAAAACCAGACAAAAACACCACAAACATATCTAACACCAAAACCCTACTCTCTCTCTCTCTGCAACTCCACACACCTTCTCTGATCTCTCTCCGGCAGAATGACTTAACACATACACCATGGGAGCCTCCTTATCCAATCTAACTCCGACCGCCGGAAACGGTCCAGGACTCGGTGACATACCCGGCAGCTGCGTCGCCTGTGTTTTCTTGCACCTCACGCCACCAGAGATTTGCAATTTAGCTCGCCTCAACCACGCCTTTCGTGACGCCGCCTCATCGGACGCCGTCTGGGAATCGAAGCTTCCATCCAACTACCAGGATCTGCTTCACTTGTTGCCGCCCGAAAGGTATCGGAATCTGGGCAAGAAGGACGTCTTTGCTCTGCTTTCTCGTCCGGTTCCGTTCGATGACGGCAATAAGATGAGATTATTATTAATAATTAGTGGATTTTGTTAATTGTGTTTTGGGAGCTTTTAGGGTTATTTGGATGGATAATTAGGGCTTTTATTAAATTGGGTTTGGATTAAACACAAATTAAATTTACGGTGAATAATCAAGTATTGCAATTATATATACAACCTAGTGTAGTCATGTAACTATATCGTAGTAGTGTAATTACACTACACTACACTATAATTACACCATGTTTTATATATATTTATGCTACTTGATTCTCACCGTTAATTATTTAAGTTGTACGTTACCTTTCCTCTATTAAATTTATGTCAGGATTGATTGAAGATAGTGAACTAGTGATCAGTAGCTGAGTTATTTAATTACTATACTTCTATAACTAAACGCTAATTTGACTTTTAGGGCTTAAGTATAATTAGTTAATTGAGTTTTAGGGGTTTTCTATGCAATTAGGGTTTAATTTTATTGGAATCTGTAAAATTCATGGACTGGTAGTTTGAATTGACTACAGCTTAAATATGTTACAAAAAGTGTGTTCTATAAATATGTTGAAAGTGCTAAGACAATAATTCTAAATCAAAGGTCAAAATGTAATATGCGTTTATGTAGCTATTGGCCAAAAAACATCTAGCTTGGTAGTTCATAGAAGGAAAAATCACTAATGGATTATATCTGTAATTCTAAATTTGCTTATCATTAGTGCATTGTTGTATTTTTTCATAATAACTCATGATGCAACTAAAGGCATCGGTGCATGAATTCTAATATAGCTTACATGTGATTAAATCTAGAGTTTAACTTTAGTTTTCTTTCAATATTTTCTTTTTGCTCTTGGCTGGAGAGTGGTAACTAACTAACTAGCCAACTATTTTTAATTTAACAGCTTTAGATTGCATATCTAGTATTGGTAATGTGCATTTGCTATATGCATCTATTTGATATATGTAATGGTGCAGGAATTTTGGTTGGATAAAGTTACTGGGAGAGTTTGCTTGTCGATCTCCACTAAGTCCATGTCAGTAACAGGAATAGAAGATCGAAGATACTGGAATTGGATTCAAACTGAAGAATCTAGGTTGGATTTTTTTACCCTATTGACTTTATAATCTTGATAAGGTAAAATACATAAATGTTGTATCAGGAAATTTAGGAGCTGACATGTTGTGTTAAGACCCAATGTCTAGTGTCTACATAAAAAGGAACTAATAAAAATGATAAACAAAGAGATGTTTGTGTTGATATGCAACATTACAAAGGTGGTTGTCTTTAAGTTCAATTGTTTGTTGCATACCTACATATCATACACAGTTCAAAATGGAACTATATAAGTTAGATCTACTATGTTGACTGTTGAGGAAAAAATCAGTATCTTTGTTTTTAAGGATTATTAGTGGGCTAGTTTTCTCCTATGATAGATCACCCAGTATAGGACTTCATTGTTTCTGTTTGGGGTGGATATAGAAGATGGCAACGAAAAAGAATGGACCAACAATAAGCCCAAAACACCATTTTCAGTTACATGATGTATTCAGTGATCTTCAATGAATAAGATTGAAAAACCGCTAAAACATTGCTGTTGCAAAACTAACTGCCAAAATGCATGCCAATTGTCCAATTGTCCACCCTACAGCAACGATTGTTAGCTACCCTTAGGCCTTATGTTGATCAAACATAAGGTTTGCATAAAATACGACGTTTAATGGTAACACATGTATGCTTTAAACATGATATATATACATGCATATGCATGCTTTGTTTACTGATTCACAAACATTATATATCAATCAATCAATCAATCATGCCCAGTAAAATCCCACCGACAGCAAAGCTATAAGTAGGGTCTGGGGAGGGTGGGATGTAGGCACACCGTACCTCTATCCAAAGGAATAAAGAGGTGGCTTCTAGAGAGACCCTCGGCTCTAAGTACATGTGTATGAAGCAAAATAAAGGAAAATAAAGCAAAATAAAGGAAATCAAAGTTTAACAGTTATATAAAAACTACTACTAATTATAATAATATTAATAATAAGATCACAGTTTAACAGCTATATAAAAGCTAATAATAATTATAATAATAATAATATATGTAAGGGAAATACCATTATGGTATGTGGCCTAAATAAGTTAAGTCTAAGCCCTAAGGTATTCAATTCTCTCTAAAAATTCTTAACTTTAATTCTACTTCTCCACGAATTCCTATCCTTAACCATGTCCTCGGAGAGGTTTAGGTCTATCAAATCATGCCTAATCCTCTCATCCCAAGTCAATTTCGGTCGTCCTCTACCCCTCCTCCCCTCTATAGTAATGTTTTCTACGGATCTAACAGGATTCGTCGTCTGTCTTCTCTTTACATGTCCAACCATCTCAATCTCCACTCTCTTATCTTGTCTGCTATGTTCGCCACCCCTAATCTCTCGCGAAACACAACGTTTCTTATTCGGTCTAGCCTTGTGTGCCCACACATCCAACGTAGCATTCTCATTTCTGCTACCTCCATCTTCCGCACTTGTGCCTTCTTGATGGCCCAACAATCTGTTCCATATAGCATTGTAGGTCTAACTGCCACCCTATAGAATTTTCCCTTTAGTTTAGTCGGGAAACTCTTGTCGCACAATATACCTGTGGCTGCTTTCCATATACACCATCCTACCTGAACTCGGTGGGTCACATCACTGTCTAATTCCTCATCGCTCTGTACAAAAGATCCTAAATACTTGAACTTCGTTACCTGCGGGACCACCTGCCCTTCAATTGTGATCTGTGTGTCTTCATTGTCGTTTATCCCACCAAAATCACAGTGGAGGTACTCCTTCTTAGATCGGCTAATCTTTAAACCTTTTGTCTCTAAGGTTGTTCGCCACTCCTCAAGCCTCATGTTTAGATCTTGTTTTTTCTCAGCAAGTAACACAATATCGTCTGCGAACATCATGCACCACGGGAGAGTCCTCTGAATCGACTTTGACAACTCATCCAAGACTACTGCAAAAAGAAACGGGCTCAACGCTGACCCCTGGTGAAGACCTACCTCTAAAGGAAAGAAATCAGTATCCCCCACTGGCGCACGGACACTTGTTTCACTCCTGGTATACATATCCATAATTATCTCTATGTATTTCCTGGGCACTTTTCTACCCTCCAAGCACTCCCAGAGCACCTGTCGTGGCACACTGTCGTAGGCCTTTTCTAGGTCAATAAACACCATATGTAGATCACGCTTCTTCTCCCTATACTTTTCCATTAATCTTCTTATAAGGTGTATTGCCTCTGTGGTGGAACGCCCCGGCATGAAGCCAAATTGGTTGACCGTAACCTGAGTTTCTCGTCTAAGTCTACCCTCAATCACTCTTTCCCATAGCTTCATAGTATGACTTAGTAGTTTGATTCCTCGGTAGTTACCACAACATTGGGCGTCTCCTTTGTTCTTATAGATAGGAACTACAACGTTGCTCCTCCACTGGTCTGGCATCTTACCTGATTTGAGAATACTATTGAACAGAGTAGTTAACCACATGACTCCTTCCTCCCCCAGACACTTTCACACCTCGATGGGTATGTTGTCTGGGCCAACCGCCTTAGACCTTCCCATCCTCCTAAGTGCATCCTTCACCTCTTCTCGTGTGATCCGACGGCAGTAGCAGTTATTCGATTGTTGTCGTTGAAAGTTTGTGTTGTCATGTTCTTCTTGGAAAGCTGTCCCATTGTTAAAAAGATTGTGGAAGTAGGTTTGCCATCTTAGCTTGATGTCCTGCTCCTTGACCAGTACATGCCCATCTGTATCCTTTATGAACTTCACCGGTCCTAGATCTTGCCTTCTACGCTCCCTGGCTTTGGCAATCTTAAACATAGCATGTTCCCCCTCTTTTGTTTCTAGACTTTCATACATCCGTTGTGAGCTACTCTTTCGTTGTGAGGTACACATTCTGAATGATAATGTGTACCTCTATCCTTATATATATGTAATTCAAATATTTCAAACATACTAAAAGTTTTTTAAAAAGTAAAGAAACACTATTGTGAGCTACTCTTTCGTTGTGATTTTGTAGGTTTCGACTATATGTTATTTAGAGGTACACGTGTTCCCATAAAACTGTTTTAGTTTTGATTGAAACCTTAAAACTTGTTAAATAAATAGGGTATATACTAAGTTCTAACTTCTGAAGGGTGTAGAAAGTGTTTGTTATCTCATAATTTAGTTGAGATTGCAAAATAAGCGGGTTAGGAAACATATTTTTAACTGTGGGTCAAAATGCGCTCGGTCCACCCTTTTAACTTTTTTAGTCATGTTTTTTTAATGTTTCATAAATAGTTAATATGCTAAATATGCTTACAAAAAAAAACTAAAAATATAGTTTCTTTAGATAAACAGATCTAAGAGGCTGAAAATGTTTGATAACAGATAACACTTTGGGTGACGATCAGCCCATTTGACCTGCTTAACCCGTTTCCGTTTTTAGTTGACTTTGAGCCTTCTATCAATTAGAGGGAACATCTAACCCAAATCCACATGGGTCTTAATAGTAAGGAGACCATACTGATTCTGCTAGTGTTTGCAGGTTCAACATTGTAGCTTATTTGCAGCAAATATGGTGGTTTGAAGTAGACGGTTCTGTAAAGTTCCACCTCCCACCCGATATCTACACATTATCATTCAGAATACACCTCGGAAGATTCTCCAAGCGGTTGGGACGGCGCGTATGCTATTATGACCACACTCATGGTTGGGACATAAAACCCGTAAGATTTGAATTGTCAACATCAGACGGTCAAGAAGCATCCACAGAATGTTTTCTAGATGAGTGTGCTGAAGATGAAGCCAACGGATGCCATAAACGTGGCTGCTGGATTGATTACAAAGTTGGTGAGTTTATTGTAACTGAGTCGGATCCCGCCACTGAAGTCAGATTCTCAATGAAGCAAATTGACTGCACACACTCGAAAGGTGGGATATGTGTAGATGCTGTGTCGATAATCCCGAGTTATGTTAAAGAGGGTATGAGAAGAAGGGGGCTTAAGTAATTTGAGGTACGTGTCGTGTGCAGACTTTTTAGTAATCATTATATATATATGTTAGTTAAGAAGTATAGTGCATGCAACCTATACTGTAATGGAGAATGTTATCTTGATTAATTTTTGCAGTTAGGTATGTGACCTCAGTGTTCATTAATAATTATTACAGATTTGCTTATGATCAATGTATATTTGTATTATTCTTTTTAGTTTTTACCATCTGTTTGCTACTCTTTTGAAGTTAGCTTCATCATATGGTTTTTTTTTTGGGCTCACAAACATTTTGCAACAGGTAAATTATGGGTATGGGTTGTAATGGGCCGCGAAGCGTAGATACAATTAGACGTGCACAAATCGGGTTCAACTGGAAAACCCGAACCGGTTCGGAACCGGTTTTTTCACACCGGGTTGTAAAATGGCACCGGTTCCAATCAAGAACCGGTTCGGTTCCCGACCCGAACCGATGCCAAGATATGCTAACTTTTAGGAACCGGGTAGGGTATGAACCGGAACCGGTTTTTACGTAAAAACCGGTTCCACCGGTTTTTTTTGAAATTTAAATATTATAGCCGTTAGGAACCGGTTCCAACGGCTATATAGCCGTTTTTGACCGTTGGAACCGGTTTTTTAACTATAAATAGGTTATTTTTTTACTCTAAATAGCAAGGTTTGTTTGTGTACTTGTTAAACCACTTTCAAAACTATAAAACACACTCCAAACCACAATTAACCTTAAACCGACAACAAATGGCAACTAATGATGACGTTATAGTGATCGAAACAACAAGATGCCCCGATGTTTGGGTTCATTATGATTTGTGTCTCATGACCGACTCACATGAGTTGGCACGTTGCAAATATTGCTCGAAGTTTCTTAAAGCAGGGTCTAACTCGACATTACGAAAACATACGAATAAGTATTGTCGAGAGAAAAGAAGTTTGGATGCTAAAAAGTTGGAAGTGGGAGAGTTAGTTTTGTTCTTCGCATAGATCACACCCTCCCACTAAGAGAAAAAACCGATTCGGAAGCAACCGTTGAGGCTTGTACGGCAAGCAAATCACGAGCCATGGCGGATAGAATGGAAAATTCGTTTTGTTTACCTTTCCACCAAGCCAACAAATCAATATTGCGAATTTCGTCGACCGTTGCGCCCTCAACATAATTTGCTCCACTATATCGACCAAGTTCGCTACTTGGTGTGTTTCCTCTTTGCCTCTTAGATGCCGATTCACGAATCCCATTCATCAGGTTTATAAGTGGGTCATTGCACGGCCTACTAGTTGTTTTTTTCACAAAGACGATCTCGTGCTTGGACCATATATTTGAAAATAATGGTCATAAAGGTCTTGAAGGTTTTTGTTGAACTTGTCCTTCGCTTCCGTCGACAACTTCCGGTCAATCTCGTGCATACCTAAGTTGTCGAATATTTCCTCAATCGTTGTTTCAACCCCATTAACATTCCAATAGGGGTTTAATGCAGCGGCACAAGTAAAGACTAGCGGTATGTTTTCAAAATATTTTATGAACTTTTCTTTCATCACAGCAACAATATTTTCGAAGAGTTTGTTCTTCTCCGTAAAGCTTTTAAAAACACAAGACATATAGTACAATTATTGCAAAACCCAACAACTAGTAGGGTAATAGACTCTCGATAATTTTGTTGTTGACTTTTTGAACACGTCAAGATACTCCAACAAATAACCGACTTGGACCCAAACACTTTCCGGAAACATATCGGCCTCGTGTTCTTCAACAAGATTGTTATGAAAAGCTTGTAAAGTTTGGCGTTGGGCAAAAGCACACTTTAACATATGACAAGTTGAGTTCCAACGGGTTGGAACGTCCCAATTCGGCCCCAAATACTTTCTTTCAACCGACTTGCAATAGTTGCCAATCCCTTTCAACGCCTTGCAATATGGCTTCTCGATGTGCTTTCTCAAAGTAGAGTTGGAATTGTGCTTTAATATTGAACCACATAATTTGCAATGAGCCTTTTGATAACCTTCGTCATCCACAATCAAATCCCAATTCTTCCATATGTCTTGGTTGCAGTTATGGTTGACTACCGTAACAACCCTTGGGTCCTCCGTAACAGGAACGGGGGCAACAAAAACACTCTTCTTAGCCTTCTTGTTAGTTTTTTTGATGGGTGCCATAATAATATTTAGTTGGATGGTCGGGTAACGGAATGGGTTTGCTAAAGGAGTAGTATTTTAGTTTGTTTTTGAGTTTGGTGGTGAAATTAGTGGTGGAAAACAAGTTATATATAGGTTTGGGCATCAAAAACCGGTTCCAACAGCTATATTACCGTTGAAACCGGTTCCAACAGATCTATTGTCTCTCAAAAACCGGTTCCAACGGCACTATTACCGTTGGAACCATCGTTGGAACCGGTTCCAACGGCTAATTGGTGTCTAAAAAACCGGTTCCAACGGCTATATTACCGTTGGAACCGGTTCCAACGGCTAGTTTGACTCTTCAAAAAAAACCCGCCGGAACCGGTTTTTCCGGGTACGAACCGAACCGGTTACAATTAAGAACCGGGTAGGAACCGGGTTGGAACTGATACTAACATACAAATATGAGAACTGGGTACGATTTTCGGGTACAAAAATACCCAAACCGGGTATTGTATCAACCGGGTTGGAACTGGAACCGGTTCCGGTTCGGTTCCACCAGTTAGGTTCCGGAACCGGTTTTTTTGTGCACGTCTAGATACAATCATACAAAGCACTTGATTCCATGAAGGTTGTATATGTTCTAATAATTAATTAGCAAGCTAAATAGAATTAGAAAGATACTATTTCAATAAGTTACCGGTTTAATAATTTGACAACTTATAGCTTTTATAACTTGACACGGTTTTCTATTTCCCTATAAACATTTTACATTCATCACAAGTTCAAAACTAGGATTTAGGGGCGTCGATCGCGGCAAGTAGAATCGTTCATTGTGAACTCGATCCAAACTTTCCGTTTGTGTCAAAAACAACGATAACACACGCACACACATGTGCTTAAAGTTTGGGAAGCCGTACATGACTTGTTTAACCTATGTATTAAAAATCGTTAAACTGGTGAGACAGGCGGGCAATAATCAAGTTGGGAGCGTGTTAATTGGGTTATAAAATTGGATTAAACAGGTTAAATATAAAAAATTGCCACACCTAGTACTCTAGTAGTGGAGCATTTCTTGAAGTTGGATAGTATCTTCAAAGGGGGGTGTGTGTTGGGGGGTGGGGGGGGGGGGGTGTTTGGATGATTAATGAATGTAGAGTACTATACTATGTGTAGCAAATAATAAGTGAATCTGAGGTGTGGGGATGATATGTTTGAATTTAGTCTAGTACTATTGTCGCCTGGTAATGAATAAAGTGAGGTGCTACTACAAGTCAACGACTAGGTTCCTTACATGTTTTGCCTTTTTCATCACCTCATGAACTAGGCCCATCTAAAATAACTAGACCATCCACCACAAGCTAAAAACAGTACTTAGAGCATCCACAATAACAAACCTATATAAACCGACACATAATCGCCACATCAAATTCTAAACTTTTCTTAAAAAGCCCTCACCCTCTTCCACAACAATACCTTCACAAACCTATTAAATATGTATAGATGTATATATACATATAGTATGTGTATAAAACATGGGAGGCCCACACTGCAAGTTTGTTGCAAGTACGAAGAGATAAACCTGTCAAAAACTTCAAAACTCCACAATAGTTTATTTTAACTCTCCTCAAGTTTGCTTGATGTCAATAAACTCAAACTTTGAGATTTATAGTCCATTATGAGTGCTCTTATTAAAACAATATGTTTAGTTAGCTAACAGACACATTAGGGAGACAAACATCTTTTAAAATTTAAAAATTAAAACGTCAAAAACCCTCTCTTAGCTTTTCCTTTTGAAAAACCAACTTTTATAAAAAATCAACCAGCCCACCTAACAATAAACTAGGTGTCACTTTATCATTACTTTTTACATTATTTGTAATTATTAATTGTATATTAATAAAAAGTAGTTATGTATAAAATACATTTAATTATTCAAACACACAATAATAATAGTACAATACAAAAATATGTATTCCTTAAATATTTAAAAAATAATTATTCTTAATACAGGGTTTAGAGTTTCATTCAGTTACACCCAAAAGTATTTTCAGATCATCAAAACTTTTACATTTATTTTTGGTTACAATATTTTTTTTAAACAAAATACAGTTACATTATAAAAACATTTAAATGTGAAAAAATACAAAAATAGTAAAATTCAAAAATCATATATTCCTTGGATAACTAAATAACATTCTTTGCGACAACCGGACGCTAAGTAATTTATGGATAAAAAACAAGTCGGAAAATGTGGATTTAGATTGGTCTAGGTGGAAATGTTTGGCTTTGTAATTGTTGTTGTTGTTTTGTTGCCATCCCTTGCTAGATTCTCGTTAGAAGGGGACATGGCTTTGATTATTGAAAGTTGCAGTTAAAAATAATGACGTAATAGAAAAATTGAACCAAAATTACACAAAGTAAACCAACTTTTTAACAACGAACACCCCCCCTTAAATCTATTATTAAAATCCACAGAATACTCACTTTGTGAGAATGAAACCCGCATTACTTTAGTGAGGATAAACGCTATTTGTCACTAGATCAAGATGCTATCAACCATAAAGTAAGCTAGTAAAATATACTATTTAATTACATAAAATGTAATCATAAACTATTGGAGATGGTCCACTAATAACCCCACATGCACGTTTTGGGTTGTTAATGTGGACGAACTTCTTACTAAAACCGAGCCCCCATAAAAACCGGACCAAAAAATATCTATTGAGGATTGTCTTAGTGATTACTAACATATGCATACATTGTAAGTTTTTAAGGATTACACTATACTTTCCAATGACTCAACAAACAGGAAGAAAAATGGTTGATATGTGTATCAATGAATATGTGTCAATTTGAGTGTTGATTACTTGGGTTGGTAGACTATACTTTCCAATGACTCAACAAACAGGAAGAAAAATGGTTGATATGTGTATCAATGAATATGTGTCAATTTGAGTGTTGATTACTTGGGTTGGTAGACTATACTTTCCAATGACTCAACAAACAGGAAGAAAAATGGTTGATATGTGTATCAATGAATATGTGTCAATTTGAGTGTTGATTACTTGGGTTGGTAGACTATACTTTCCAATGACTCAACAAACAGGAAGAAAAATGGTTGATATGTGTATCAATGAATATGTGTCAATTTGAGTGTTGATTACTTGGGTTGGTAGTTGTTGGTCTTGATGGTTGAAGTTAATAAATCTAAACACAACTCATATTTATTTGTGTTAAAGGACATCAACTCTTAACGTTTATTGAAACAAGTTAAAATGGTTATAAAGTCATAAGAGGTTGTATATGGATTATAGTGACTAGTAATTGGGTTGAGGGGCTCAGCTTTTAACTTAATAATAATAATAATAATAATAATAATAATAATAATAATAATAATAATAATAACTCATAGAATTAAAAGACATGATCTGCTTTGCAAACAACTTCCATGTAGTGTCATGTTTTTACTTAAGCATATCATATAATATTTTTGTTTTCGTTTTTATATTTTTATTTATTTGCTGTCAATTTTTCATCCAACGAACCCTATTGATTTTTTTATGTTCATTTTACATAATGAACCTAACAAATACCGCTGAATTTGTACGACATGTCGTTGGAACGTGTAAATTTTACCTGCCATCGTTTTACATATGTTATTTTTATTTATTTTTGCATCATAAGCTATACGAGAGCCAATTACTGTTATGGACGTTTATTATTTTATCCTTTGGATTGAGTGCAGATGCTGCAACGTGTAAGATTAAATAAGTATAATTATATATATATATATATATTTATATATGACAGAAATTGACTTGGGACGAGAGGATTAGGTGTGATTTGGGACGAGAGGACGACCGAAGGAGATGAGGGGTAGAGGACGACCGAAATTGACTTGGGACGAGAGGATTAGGCGTGATTTGATAGACCTAAACCTCTCCAAGGACATGGTTGTAACAACTCGGATTTTTAAATTTATATTTTATTAAATAGCCGGCTCGATTCAATTTTCGGTTTATTTTCTTATTTTGTTGTCGAATTAATTTGATTACTTTATTAAAATTTAGTTATTTATAATTTATCTTTATTATTCTTACACTTTTAACCCAAAATATAGGTTTTAAATTCTTTCGTATCCAACTGCAAACTTCAAGGTCCAATATGTAAATATATTATAACCCATATGATAATCTGGATATCCTAATACCCAAACCCGACCCATATTAATTTTCTTGGACCCGAATTCAAATTCCACTAACTTGGACCTAAATTCTCGTTTAATTGATGGATTTGATTTTGGAAATCGTTTACATTTATCAATTTCGGCCTTAATCGACACCCTAAACGAGTTAACAATATCAATTTTGATCCGTCCTTCCGTTATTAACCAAACCGACAACCCTAATCCCTAAATCTATATAAACGATGTTAACATTCTAATTAAATTCACTCCTACGATCCCCTACCCGTCGCCAACCATACCCCCATCGTTAATTTGATTATAAGGTTCTGCTACTGCTCGTTCATCAACCAATTGCGCCGGCTCTGTTCTGTCCTCGTTCACCATCAATCAAATCGCTAACGAGGTAATCTTTTACATCATTAAGATCGCGTTTTCATGTTGATCAAAAGCCCCAATGTCAATAGAATTATTGTTAACGGATTGAACGAGATTAGTTTCTAGGGTTTATATAGTCTAATTGTTCATATTTTCTTGTGTATTTAATTAAGCAAAACCGGTTTCCCTTGCATATGGCTGGTTAGCCCAGCAGGTTAGACACTTGGGTTACGGAGGGGCAGGTCGAAGGTTCGACCCCTGCACCCCCGGGTTTTTAGATATTTTTTTATTTAATTCTTTTAAATCATTTATTAAGTATAATTTTAATAATAACAATTAAATAAAACTATTTTATTTAAAAACCGAATTTATAATACTTGTTTTTCTCATGTTTTGTTCGTGTATATACATATATACATTTAAATATATAATAACTTAAAATTTAATATTTTGATGTATATAAAAATCAAGTAAATTATATATAAATATGTTTATGAAACTAAAAATAATATTTTCCAATATATGATTTATTAATTTAACTAGTTATTTTATATAATAAATATTTATGTATAATAGTATATTATTAATGGTTATCGAGTTGTTATAATCGATCTTATACTTTACTTAGCGCATCCATATTTCTTTTCCTTATTAGGATTTATCGTCAACGTGTGATTTCCGCATATCATCATTCTTAATATTCTCATTCACTTTGTTCGTCTATCGAGGTGAGTACCACATTCCCCTATTTTACTTGTTTTCAATGTTTTGGGGGCATATGCGTAAATATATTTCTCATTATATACTTATACTTAAAACTGCAACTTTGTCTTATGTGTTAACAATTTATACCTTACTTGTTTATGTGCTTATTTGCTTTGTATGCTTTCGCATTCGGAGAGGTCCAACATAATCTCAGTCTAGTATGATCATACGCTAGTCGTTATAGCTTTGTGCTTCTCGACATCTCAGTTCTACTTGCTCATTTGGTTATTTTGTTATTCTCATATGACTTGTTGCAAATACATATTTTTATTTACACTTTGAGCTGGTGTGTTGCTCACTCAACCTTGTGTTGACAAAACTATATTATTTTCAACGCATATGCAGGTATTCGTTTAATGTGAAGTACAAGATCACTTAAGGATTTATGCTAGGAGAAAAACTTAATGAGACATGTTGTAATTGATTGACATATGTACTTATGTATTTGAATTTTGTATGGATAATTGTTATTTGGAAATTTAATTAATATATATCGACACTTTTAATAATGGATGATTGTAACCTTGAGAGCTGTGACAATCAGTTCGCGCCCCGACATTTCCGCCGTAGGTTGGGGTGAACGAGACCATGACACGTTAATCAACCCAAGGATTCAAGAGCGTGGGCTTAGTTGGCTGTGGAGCAAATGAAAACTCCACGGTTAAGCGTGCTTAGGTGGAAGTAGTACTAGGATGGGTGACCTCCTGGGAAGTCTCCATCCGGGCAACCAAAAACAAATCCGTGAGCTCTTCGTGGGCAGAGCGGACAATATTGGTGGTGCGAGGGGCCGGATGTTACAGGTGGTATCAAAGCCACTCTAGTGCCGTTCGAGATGATGGGACACGCCTCATCGAGGACGATGAGTCCAAAGGGGGGTTGTTTGTAACACCTTGGCAAACACAATATCGTCCCACTCTTAGGCAAATCCCACATCGGCCGTAGAAAAGAGAGATCATTGGTTCATAAGTAAATGTCTTGCCTCTTCAATCACCAACGCGTTTTGGGCAACCAAAAACAAATCCGTGAGCTCTTCGTGGGCAGAGCGGACAATATTGGTGGTGCGAAGGGCCAGATGTTACAATGGTGGAGGATAGGAATTTTTGGAGAAGTAGAATTAAAGTTAAGGATTGTTAGGGAGAAATGAATACCTAGAGCTTATATTTCCCTTTTTTTGGTCACACACCAGAATGATATTCTCTTTACAATATACAGTATTTGAATTATAATTATTACTGTTATTATTATTAGTATTATTAATATTATATATTATTGAACTTTGATTTCCTTTGTATTGCTCCAAAAACATATGTACTTTAGAGCTGAGGGTCTCTCTAGAAGCCACCTCTTTATTCCTTTGGATAGAGGTACGGTGTGCCAACATCCCACCCTCCCCTGACCCTACTTATAGCTTTGCTGTTGGTGGGACTTCACTGGGTATGATTGATTGATTAATTGTTATTTATATATATGACCATTATAATCATTTATATTATAATAGATCAAAATATTAATTATATCTTATAATATATTAGTTTGGTAATTGTTGATGAGCTATATTACCTTTAATTAACTAATAAAGAGTTTCCCCTTGGGTGTATATAAAGAGAGATAAACATTAGCATCATAACCAAATCTCACACACACAAGAAATTCATGTGTCTCTTCTCTCTCCTAAACCGGGTTTTTCTCAAGAACCCTAACACCATCCTTAACTATACATCCTAAAGGGGAACTCGATCAAGATGACAAACATGTCGGCTACATCATACTCTGTTGCGGTTTCCAATAACCTTGATGTAACAGGTACACACATAATTATAGGTTTATCATATTATCATGTTTTTCTATTACTAACATGAAGAACTGATCAACATGTTGTATTATAGTGATGTTGATTAATCAGTTTTTCATGCTTCCCAAAATCCGGAATTAAAGTTGAAAGAAATAGATTAAAACATGATAAACCCTAATTTTTCATGTTATTTTTTTTTGTGTTCATAAAGCTGTTCATAAATTTCATCCTAATTATGATGAAAAATCACATAATTTGATGATTGATTAAGTTTTAATTAAGTTTCCTTAAATTTTGAAATAAATCAAGATTGTGATTTTGTTTTTCATAAACTTCATTGACTTAATCCTCCAAATTTAAATTTAAACTATTATTATTATTATTATTATTATTATTATTATTATTATATATCGATAGCCTCTAGTTTTAAAAACCTATTATGGTTATTATTATTTTTATAGGTATTATTATTTTATTGATAAACTTGGAGAAAACTAAAATACCTTAATACTTAGAAATCAAAACCCTTAAATAAATTCATTATAATTAAAAGTTTTAATACATCCATTATTTGTTGTTTATTGGTTAAATTAATACATGGATTAGTCTACGGGTTTTCAAGTCAGTGTATGGGTTTCTTACTAGTTTACCGATCATAACCCATAAACCTCATAAACCCGTAAACCCATTAAGATTTCTTGAAAACTCAAAATTTTATGGAAACTCAATTTTTCAGAAGTACCAAAGGAAAATGCGTGTGTTGATCAACAACATATGTACAAGAAAAGAAATGTCTGGTACTAGAAAATAAGATGTTATTCAACTCATTACCACTGAAACCTAAAAGAGGATAATTTTAAGGTTCATAGACAAAATACAAGTATTACTTCCATTTTTAAGTTTTCTAAGGAGAAGTCTCATTGTAAACATATGCCATTAAATTAGGCATGAGCAACAAGACTATCCATAATTCAAAGAACAACAGGCTAAAATCAATAGTCATATATTAATGGTATTTAAGTATGCTAATCCTAATATTCCAACTAACACATGCTAGGTTAAGTTTAGTTCTATACATTTCCTAACCAAAAATCAAAAAATAACTAACATGAGGGTTAATGGTAAATTTAAATGTTAAGGCTATTAAAACCATAATAAACTGTCTTCTAATTACGCTTTATGATACCTTACAAAATTCTGGAGATTATTCAGAATTCAGTATCAATACTTAAGCTACATTATGACAGTTGTGAGATACGCATAGCCAACAAAAGTCAGCCTTACCTTAAACTCTCATATTATTTGTTATCAATATTTGGATAGAACTAGATTATACTATATATTTTCACACCTATTGTTATCATGCAAATGAGAATTTAACAAAAGACAAATGAGACCTAAAAATTTCATCCATTGAAACCAAATTTCATTAGAAATCATGACATGGTTGATGATGATGATTTTCATCTAATCTCATTTTTAGTGATTTTAAATCATGTATTAGATGCCCTAAACATTACTTGGCTTGAGGATTAAGTATGGGTCCACCATAAATATTCAGACATAATTCTTTTATCATTTATAGACCATTTACTTGTATATAATCTATCTTCTATGGTCCACGGTCTTTAAGCAATTCATTCATATATACTTAACACGATTTCTTCTAAATGTGTCCCTAAGTTTCTTATGACATATAACAGAAATCAAATCAAGTCCAACGTATGTATGACAAATTCTCACATCAAGTACATTATTGAGACTTCTCATATAGTTTTCCTATACATATCGAAGATCAGAGGGAACATTAAGTGTCTTAATCATAACTTGCAATATTTTCAAGAGGTAAGGAGTGAAAACTTGATATTAACTCAATTACACCTCTTGTACAATACACTTCTCCATCACAACATTGTTTCAGCAACACTTATCTCCTTAGAATTTAATACTACACTTAAAAAAAAAAGTTTCATTGTTGCTTAAATGTGTGCATATTCAGATTTCTTACTAAACTAATCCCCACCAAGAGAAATTTCAACAACTTATATTATTAACTTGTTTCTCTATTAGAATCCATCGGTCTTCAAATATTGACCCTAAGCATGCCAATTTCCTAAAGGTTTCTAAGGTTTGTGGGAATAGTAAAAGTCCTTACTTATCAAAAATACAAGAGGCATGGGGGGGGGGGGGAGTCATTAAATTTTTTTCCAAATATAACTCCAATTACACCTCTTGTACACCATACTGCACCAACTCTTGCATACTTAGAATCCTAAAAATGATAGCAACCTAACCAAGAGATAATCTATAAAACTGAAACTTCAAATAAACCCAATAATCAACTCAAGAGGGCATCTAGGTTTTAAAACCTACTAACTTTGATGACGATGTAACCTCCCTAACTAAGTTGAAATGGATGTTGGAAAGTTTACTGATTCTACCATTCTAATTAAACCATTAATATTAATCAATCTTCTAAATGAAATTGTAACATCCGACGTTTCTAAAATAATAAATAAAGAAACATTGTTATTAATTTACGCTTATTAAATCATTGTTAAATAAATAATAAAATAATATAAAGGATTGTAAGTTTTAATAGCGTTGGTCTTAAAATAAATCATGGACTAGTGTGCTAATGGGCCTAAGGTCCATGAATTTAAGGTGTATATATATATACCCCTTAAACCCTAGCCACTTTTCATTTTTACCAACACACACTCAAAACATACACACACAAACACTCCCTCTACCATTTCGGACCAAGATCCGAAGAAGATTCGAAGCTTGTTTGTCACACCCCAACCTACAGCAGAACAAGTCGGGGCGCGACAATATTGTATCATAGCTTAGAAGACACTATGTAATTACACGTGTAAATATCTAAATTATTATTTCAGTTAAACCATACATCAAAGCACAATCATACATTGTTCTCAAACAAAACATTCAAAATGATTAAACTTACAATATATTAATGTTCTTCAAATCATCGAGCAACCTATGGTATCATCTACTTCAACATTCTTGAAATCATCCAAGAGCTACTTGCGCCATGAGTGAATATATATATATATATCAACATATAGTTGAGCAAGTTAACCACAGTTTTTTGAGTATATATAATAATAAAATGACAATTCCTTGCAATAATCGTAAATCACTACAATTTGTGTACCAATAAATAAAAGTTGTCTATTCAACCGAATCATATAGATAAGGGTTTACTCCGAAGACGTATGATCGTACTAATGAGAATGAGGATGAGGTACCAACCAACATAAAATAAACACATAGTAACATTCACACATATCAACTAATCGAGCAATTTCAATTACGCATATAATGGAATCGTAGTGAAAACAATAATTTTGATTGAACACATAACGCCCCCCAAAACATAAAACGGTAAAGGGGGGGGGGTGTGAATTTACTTACCTTTAATGAGTGAATTTGTGAGGATGAGATAATTAAAAGTTCGGATAGAAGCGCTCAAACTCCTCGAGATGCGTCAACAAGGATTCCTAGCTGTTAAATATGATAATTGATTAATTGTGACCGAAGTACTAACAAGGTTTATAACGAATTTGGGTTCTATTGAGTTTTAAGTCAAGGTTTGTTTAATATACTACTAGATTGTTTATTATAATTATTTTGGTTTGATATTGTTATTTTTATTGTTATTATTATTATTATTATTATAAGCGAGTAAAGGATTTTATTATAGTACTAGTTTGAGACCCGTGTATTACCCGGGTAGTTCTTGAAAATACAATATTTAGTAAATAAGCGGTATAAAAGAAACAATAAACTCATTAAACACTATTAATACGCAGTCGCTGAACAATAGTCTTTAAAACAATTTTAAAGTAAGAGATGGGCATAATTAAATATCAAATGTTTGGAAAAAAAATTATGACATACATATTAAATTAACAAATTTTGAAACATAAATTTTAAAAATGGTAACTATTATTTTACAATTATAAAATTGTTAAAAAATGTGAGGTTTAATGTGGAAGTGACAAGTGGGAAAATTTGTAGCTTTTTATTAGAAAGTATAGATTTGTTTTTATATAAATAACGGTTTATAAAGGATTTTGAAACATCAATGACCATAAGAATTGGTAAAAAAAAAGAATGGCTATATATAAGAAAATATTTATAAAGAAATAAAATTTTCATTTGTTAAATAAAAATCCTTATTTTGTTGATAAGTAAATAAATAAATAGGGTGTAATGTACACACACACACACACACACATATATATATAACGGAATGTTAAAATAACTTTAGTTTGTTAAGCGCCTTGGAAAAATAATACGTTGATTGTGTGTTATTATATGTATTTGTGTATGTAAACTTGTATATATAACGAAAGTTTAAACGATAATGTTTGGTATTGTTAACATTTGTATTTGTTAGTTGTTCTTAATAAGAAAAAATAGTTTAAAAAAAACAAAATCAAAACCTCGTCCAGGGCGGCTCGAACCCGTGCTTGGCGGTCTTAATGGTTTAAACAAACATGCACAAGCCATTTGACTGGTGCTATAATTTGTGAAAGGAACAGATTTAGTAATATATATACAGGCAGGCCAAAGAAAACCCCAAATCAATATGAACCCTAAATTTGGGTTCGTTTAATTCGTTTATAGTTGATTCAAATTGAGTTAGGGTTTTCGTTTGATGATTAACAGTGAGTATAAAGCAATGTTTAATTACCGTGATTCATGATGTATTGAGGGAGAACGACCGTTTAGGGTTACGACTTAAAGTTTGAATGCGAAATAAATCGTAACAGTAGCGTATGGGTTAATTGACTTGGGGGTTTAGGTCGCGATGTAGTAAAGATGGCGTGGTGTGATTTAATTGAATTATGGTTGCGTTTATATAGTGATTTAGGGACGATTTTGGCCGAGGTTTGGTTAAGATTCATTAGTTGTCAATTGATTGCCAATTCCCATGTTTAGGGTGTCGGTAGGATCGGATTATGGTAAGCAAAGGATCTGGAAATGTCAATCACGCGTTAACATGTCCGAAATTGAAGGGGGGGGGGGGGTATGGCGTCGGCAGGAAGGAGAGGGAAGGAAGAGGAAACATTTTGAATAAAAATTGCAACTAGGTCCCTAGATTGTGGTGGTGGGTGCAAAAGAGGTTAATAAGTTAGTTTGGGGTTGAATTTGCACATGACTCATAGTTATATTATAAAAAGAAAACAAATAAAAAATATTAAACAAATACCGAACTTTATTGATAAAATACCCGAACCCGGGTCGGGTAATTATTACAAATGCGAAAGCTTCGAAAACCCGAAATGTTATAGAATTCCCTACTTTTGGAAATTTCGTCCCAAAATTAGAGATTAAGCCGTAACGAAGATGTGCGAGTACTTGGTCATCATTTGATCTTCACGCTGCCAAGTGAATTCGGGACCACATTTAGATTCCCAGCGAACTTTGACAAGTGGAATACGACTACGCTTGGTTTCTTTGTCCATATGATCCACGATTTCCACAGGCTTCTCGATAACGCGCTTAGATTCATCAATTCGGAATTCGTCGAGGGGTATGTGGAGATTACCCTCGGATAAACACTTCTTGAGATTGAAACGTGAAAAGTTGGGTGAACATCGGAGATCTCTTCAGGGAGATTGAGACGATACGCAACTTTACCAACCCTTTCAACGATCTCAAACGGGCCAACAAAACGAGGAGATAGTTTATTCCTTTTGCCAAAATGAACTACCCATTTCCAAGGAGATACTTTAACGAGAACTTGATCACCAACATTGAACTCGAGAGGTTTACGACGCTTATCGGCGTAGCTCTTTGACGGCTACGAGCGGCAAGAAGATTTTGACTAATAATAGCGATTCGATCGGAAGTTTCTTGAACAAGCTCGTGACCGGTGATGACCGGTGATTTGCTATTCACCAACCTCGTTCCAACAAATCGGGGAACGACATTTTCGGCCATAGAGAGCTTTAAAGGGTGCCATGCCAATACTAGTGTGAAAACTATTATTGTAGGAAAACTCTACAAGTGGTAAGTGAGTATCCCAATTTCCACCAAAATCTTGTATGCAAGAGCGGAGCATATCTTCGAGAGTTTGAATTGTTCCCTCAGATTGACCATCGGTTTTCTGGTGATAAGCGGTGCTTAGATAAATATAGGTACCCAAGGCGGTTTGTAACGATTTCCAAAAATGGAAGTTAAACCGACCATCACGATCGGAGATAATGGTCAACGGATGGCAAATGATGTTCTTGATATACAGTCGGGCTAATTCGCTTACGGAGGACTTTTCTCAGAACGGTATGAAGTGAGCCGACTTGGTAAAACGATCGACAATCACCCAGATACTATCATTGCGGGTTTGAGTAGTGGGGAGTTTAGTAACGAAATCCATGGCTATGTCTTCCCATTTCCAAACGGGGATCAGAGGTTGCTAGAGAAAACCAAACGACTTTTGATGCTCGGCTTTAACCTTAGAGCAAGTGAGGCATTTAGATACATATATCGCGATATCTTTCTTCATTCCCGACCACCAAAACATGGAACGAAGATCAGCATACATCTTACCGCACCAGGATGAATAGAGTATCATGACTTGTGAGCTTCATCGAGGATGAACACGCGAAAATCGTCACAATCAAGAACCCATAAACAGTTCAAGTAATAGAGTAAATCGTTACATTTGGTTTCAAGTTGGAGTTCGGCGCCACATGACATCTCGTCGTATAAGTTACCTTCGGTGATGGAGACGTGTTGTGCGTCGAGGATGCGGTATCGAGGGTCGGATTGGATGGTTACAAAGCTTGTGAAAAATGGATTTAATGTGACTCTTACGACTAGTCCCGTAATTAAGGAATACTATATCTACACAATAAAAGAAATATTTTTTTATACTTATGATTTAAAATAATATAGAACTTTGAATAGTTGAAATCTAAAACTAATCGTAGTACCGAAGGAAAAACTTTAAAATCTAAAATTTATCATAACCCGGAACTTAAAGTAATAGAAATTACGCTACAAATGACAATCCGATAAGAACACTAATATATAGGATGTACCGGCGGCGTATCCACCATGTTCTTATCATCTCAATATTGTACCATTATCCTAAACCACCATCGTTTCTAGGATTATGACACACGATTGTACGTATCATGATTTCCATGCGAGGACTTGGGTAATTTTGTATGCATCCATAATTACTTAGGTCGTCGGATGGTCCACAGAATTCGCCCCATCGTGTGGGTTACCAAGCGTTTGAAAACATTATTTCGTGAAGGAACCTAAGATTTAAAATGTTTTACTATAAACTAGAAAAAAGTACATAAGTTTCTAAAACATTATTTAAATATAAGTCCTTAAAGTTATAAAGGAATAACTTATTAGTAGTCGAGATTAATAAAATGGGTTGTGATGATTGAGGATGATAAAATAAGGCAGATGCAGACTTTAATAAGCAATCTACTTAAAAATTAGGAACTTTATTTATAAGATACGCGAAGGATCATTAGTTCAAACTGAAATAATTCGATGCCATAAATAGGCTGTACTAATTCAGAACTGAGAAAAGACCAAAATAACTAAGATCGACTAAGGGACACGACACAAGTCTTCAGATTTCTTGAGTAGCTTAGCTAATGTGACATGAAGCACCATGAGAAATTGAATTCATAAAAGTTTGAGCAGTCGGGTAGGTTATCTCAGAATAGCTTGAATAGGTTGAGCTCGAAGAGGTTGCGCAATCGGTGAACTTGAGCTTGCGGGTATGGAATTTGGTAGGGTTGGGTTAGGTAATGAGGATCTTGATTGACTAAAGAAATTTGAAGGATGTGGGGTTGATAAGTTTGAACTTGATGAGCAAGGGCAAGTTGGGGACACATATTATAGAGATGATTTGGGTTTCCACAATGGTAACAAGTGCGGGTGTCAAGAACACCGGTTTGAGTATGAGCGGTAGGCTGTTGTGGGTTCGTGCACTAGGCGGGGTAAGGAAAAAGCTAGCAAAGTGGCCATAGCGATTGAAACTTGTGCATAGCTGGCACAGGGATTAAGCAGGGTGATGACGGGTGAGTACTGATATACGGTTTCCTTTTTGAATGCGATTCGGTTGTTTTCAAGGTTGAGGGTTGGTTTGATTAACAACATGATTTTGGCGATTGAATTTACGCTTGTTGTTGCGGTTGTTGTTGTTAATTGAAGCAGCTTTTGATTCGGCTTTAGCGTTAGCGGATGAGTCGGTTTTGATTTTGTCGGGAACAAATGATGTAGCATCACAATTAGAGTTGAGGCTCTGAACTCGTGTCATGATTTCTAGTATAGTAGCTGCAAGCTCTTTGGTGATCATAGCAGCCATAAGGCGGTCATGCGAATCTGACAAACGACGATGAAACGTTGGTTTTCTTAGTGAATGTATCTTATAAGAACATAGGATGAAATGGGATGATGGTAGATACAAAAGGAGCATATCGGTGAATTTTGACGTAAAATCTTCTCGTTTTAAGACACTAAGATTGGGGTGGGTTGTCGATGAATAGTATAGCTTAACGATTTTTACTTAAGTTTGCCAATGTTGGTGGTGAGGATAAGCAGTGGGTAAATGAGTCAATATTTCCAAAAATTAGCTTAACGCACGAGATTGGGTTTGATTGCTTTCAACATTTTGAATTGAAGTTACTATGCGAGTGACCATTGAAGAACAGTTGATTAATTTTGAGTACAAGGATTTCTTGCTTAAAACCTTTTATGATTAATAATGACATGTTTTTCAGGAAATGAGTTGGTGAGTTGTGTAAACCACAAATGAACTATTAAGAAAAAAAATTGAATTTGAAATGTGTTGAGCTAGCGTTTACTCTTAACTTAAGGATAAGTTAGAATCTATATTGAGAATTAATCAGATAATTTTGATGAATTAGTTTTATAAAAGTTTGATAAATTGATAAGTTTTAACAATTTTAAAAATCTTAGGTTGAATAATTGACAATAGTTTATGTGTGATACCATGAGTATGAGAAAGTCATTCAATTATTAAATTACGCAATAACGTTGATGTTTTAATAATGTGATAAAATAAATAGATGTAAATCAACTCAATAATAGAGTGTAAATTGTTTGATTGACTCATGATAGTTGAGCTCAATAAATGAGGAATTTTTATCTAATCATGTGGATGAAAAATATTTCTAAGTGTAAGAATAGATTGAATAAATAAATCTTGATTCAAAAGTGATTTAGTAAATAAGTATTTGATGTAAAATGATACTCGTGTATTATAATAGTAGTTTGAGGTTAGGATTGTGTTTGAGGTTGAGAATTTCCAATACCTATGAATATTTGATTATAGAAGTCTTATCATTTTTAACATTGAGAAAACATAACTTAAAACATAAATGGGTCCATTCGTTGGTTAGTGCTTCATGAATCACCATGGGTCTTTCCTACAAATGAAAAACACTGAACCCTAATTAAATAAAATCAATCGAAAATCGGATTTGAGGCGGTGTTGAGGTAGATGGTTGAAGTAGTTCGGGAACCACCCCATTATACGTACTTCATCCATCCGTTCAACAAAGCAAAATACAGAAAAACCGATTTTAGCCACGGATCACTGTGAATTTGGTTATAAATTAGTGATGTGATCGCCACATGAATCTTCCTCTAGGAGAGGGGAGTGAAAAGGCTGGACTTCTTAATGAAATTCCCATTTTTTTTCTAAATCGTCCTAAAGTTTTGAAAACAATTCTGAGAGTGAGGCATAGCCTCGGATTAAGTGTGTGCTTTTGTGTACAGTTATATATCATAAACAATTTAAATAATTCTAAGCCATGTACAAAAAATTAAATAAGTATGGTGCGCACATATAGGAAACACGTATAGGGACCCTAAGCATGCTACTAGGTCATTACATCTAACCACCTATCTTATAGCCTTCAGCTCTGATACCAATCTATCACACCCCAACCTACGGCGGAACATGCCGGGGCGCGACAATATTGTATCATAGCTCATAAGACACTATGTAATTACATGTGTCAATATCTAAATTATTCTTTCAATTAAACCATACATCAAAGCACAACCATACATTGTTCTCAAGAAAAACATTCAACATGATTAAACTTAAAATATATTAATGTTCTTAAAATCATCGAGCAACCTATGGAATCATCCACTTCAACTTTCTTGAAATCATCCAAGACAGCTACCTGCGCCATGCGTGAAAATATATAGATCTATCAACAAATAGTTGAGAAAGTAAACCGCAGTTTTGAGTATATATTATAATAAAATGACAATTCCCTGCGATAATCGTAAATCACTAAAATTAGTGTAACAATAAATAAAAGTTGTCTTTTCAACCGAATCACATAGATAAGGGTTTACTCCGACGGCGTTTGATCATACTTGTAGGTTCCCAGCCGGATCTTCACAGGAGTATCTCGTAACACGTAGGTGCGGAATCCCCACGTAATACGATACGAGCGTAAGAAGTATAATACGTTAAAACCAAACACAAATACACGTTACAATACTAATAAACACGTTGTATTGCAACACTTCAACACGTGATCTCTAATCACAAATACACGTTCTGGAATCGTTAAACAAAACAAGCCGAAAGCTAAGGTTATATAATCCTCGACAACTTCGCCTAACATGTTAGGTGAAGTTGTCCTAACTTCGCTTGTCCACAAGTTCGCCTACATCCCAGGCGAACTTGTGTGACACAATATCTAAAACCAAATCAAACAATCTAACTCGATTACAGACACATACAAAACACTAGATACTGAACTACTGACACTATGCACCAACAGACTCCCCCTTGGCAGTAGCTTCATATCTCTATCTTCAATCACGTGTCTTGTAATCCCAAAAATCTCGTGTCACCAGTCTTCAAGCATGAACGCGCCCTCTGACACAAACAGAAACCACTCTCTGATATTTCTTGGCTTCATCTTTCCATGCAAGAATATAGAATATCTTTTTCTCGTTTAGCACCTGCAAGTCAGCTTGAGACAAATTTACCAAGTGCATGGGATCATACACTCTCAGAATTTCTTGTTCATCTTCATCTTCCTTAACCGCTTCAGCTGTTTGGCTATCGACATACCACCACTTTAGATTCTTTAAAACATCCTTGGGCATTGTCTTCATCAGCACTTCTTTCAAACACCGAATCGGCTTATACTTCATTACCATCCAAGGTTTGCCATCAACTCTCATTCCTCTTTCCATATCTTCAACTAGCTTCCCTTTCTGCGGCTTTAACAACTCAAACTTTTTCTCTTTGATACTCTCTTTCCACACAATCTTCCCAATAATTCTGGCCATATTATCATCACTTCTATTAATCAACCCCAACTTAGCCAAATCCTTCACCTCACACTCAGGCAAGGTATTCAAAGATATCAACATCCTCTTAAAGTACTGAATCCCATCAAAACGTTTAATCACAAATAACCTCAACTGCTCATCATATAACCAGCATGTAATACCCTTCTTTGATTCAGCATACCCTTTGACATTGTAACTCTTCTTGAACATGGTTGGAACCGCTGGCTTCTTTGTCTTCACAAACCACTGAGCGTAGCCTTCTTTCCATCTCGGCTGCTCTTCCCATTCAGACTCATCACTTTCCATATCTTGACCCACATTTGCCTTATCAACATCTGGGATATCGTGTTCAACACAGTCATCCACAATCTCTCCCTCTTCAATCTCACTATCTATCATAATCTTAGCTCCTATCTTTTCAATCTCCTCAACTGGTAACACATCGTCATCACCCACAACATCATCATCCACCATTTCCTCATCATCCACCACCACAACATCTTCACCCCCTGATCCACCTGCTGTACCAGTTGACTTCCCCTGAGATGTGGAAGTCCCAAGAGTTTGTTCAGTTCTTGGAAACTCACCACCTGCACCTTTCGATGCATTGGGATCATCGTTTCTATCATGACTTTTCTTTGTTCTCAACTCATCGCCCTTGCAGCTCGTCTCCCCCTGAGATGCTAAGAACTGTTTTAAAGCATCAAAAATTTTATCGTGCTCAACAAGGAGGGACGACTGAATCTGATTTTCTGCAACAAGGCGCTGGATAGCTTGAGTCTGGATTAGATTGATTCTTGATTGTTCAGCCACCACCCTTTCAAGAGCCGCTATCCTTTCAGAATCAGATAAGGTAGCATCAAAATCAAACCGCATATGAGAAATGTCTTGAGCATAAGGTGGAGGTATTCCTAAACTAGCTGGAATATCAGAAGCAGGCTGAAAAGTAACCGTGGGTGGTATTGTGATGGTTAACCCCGCAGTAGCAACTAATGTCGACTCAACAAATCTTGCAACAACCTCCGATGGAGTAAGAGTAGGAGGTGGCAAGGAAACTATCTCTGGAGCCGAAAACTGAAACGTGTTAGGTGGAATGCCAAATGATGATGATGTAGTTATCACGGGAGCACTTGAGATGATTGGTCCTGTCACAGTCATCGACGCAGGAACCATAGTCATACCAGATAAAGCGGGTGGGGAGAAACGAACCACCCTTGAGCTTTCACCAGCTCCCGAACCTTCACCAGTTTTGACCCTTTTCGATTGACGTATCAACTGGTCTAACTCCTCCTCAAAGTCAGATTCACTGTCATCCGAGTCTTTCTTTCTTTTTCCATGTATTCTTTCCTTGCTGACCAGAATCTGTTGTGCTTCAGCAATATCATCAGCGGAGGAGTCAGAGTCGGTTCTCTCAGATACTGCTATAGACGTAGCTACCATCGATACATTTACACCAGAAACCTCTGCTACTGAGACTTGAATCTCTGCAGCAGGATCAACTTGCTCCATATCAAAGAACCCTTGGCCACCAAAAACAGCTTCAAGATCTACCTGTTCCTCCGGAGCCACAACAGGATCAGCAGGCAATGCTTGCTGTACCACAGGTGGTGGTTGAGGAACATCAGCCTGTTGCGGTGCTGGGTCCCGAAATTCATCACCAAGAGGAGCAACATAACCAGGGTTTATCAAATAACCAAATACTGGAGTATGCCGTGGACGAAGCTCTGGTTTACTGCGAGCACTCGACGACCTGCATTGCGCAAAGATCCTCTTGCTTACGCTCTCAACATAACGAATGGGACGACGTTGAGGTAGCGTAGGAGCTACATAATTCAAGATCATCTGTAAGAATCTTGGGTACATTAAGAATCTTTCACGAGCGATCGCGCGTCTCTGACGATCGATTTCATAAAACACCATCTCACTGAAGCTGTAGGGCTTGTTGTAAGTCAGTGCTGTCATTGCTGATTGTATCGTTGCACCCATACCGTCAGTACCAGCTTTACGACCCGACATGCACATAATCATCACGTGTATCAGAAAGCGCCACTGATCCAATAAAAATCCTTTTCTCCTCTGAGTGTCACCCAATGGACCCGAATAGCCCATACGTAAAAATGCACCATCTCTGAATGGAGCTGAAAAATCTGTAGGATCATCTCTAGTTTCAGTCCCAAACTGCAAGGCGACCCTTATCTGATCTGCTGAGAACTGCACCTCCTGATTGTTCACTGTGGCGCGCATAACCGGAGGCTCAACTCTACAATCATATTCTACCGTCCGCCAGAAATCTTCAATATTCGGTAGAGAAATGGGGAGAGTTGTAGTAACAGCGTGAAAAATACGTGAGCGAACCAGGAAGGAGATAATCTCGCGAAAATCATCGATACCACTGGCATCCGGATCCAACGTGATGTACATGTTGTGACCCGGAAAGAATTGTCGGTTGTTATCACCTTCGTCACCACCAGCGCCTGCCACAGGAGCCATATCTGCACAAAAAACGGTCTAAGTTAGAATATCGACAACGCAGATCATAACTTCGCCTGTTACCATGAGCGAAGTTATGATAACTTCTAATGTGCAGGCGAAGTTAAACATATGGCGAAGTTGATTACAACTTCGCCTTATCCCTAACTTCGCCTGATAACGAATTAAAACCTTTAAATTAACAAGATAAGCAACGGGCGAAGTTAAGTATTAACTTCGCCCCTTAACAACTCAGAATAATTAATTAATTAAAAAGAGCAGGGGAAGTTATGCCTAGGGCGAAGTTGAGAACAACTTCGCCTAAAGCTAACTTCGCCTGGACTGAAACGGCATATAAACATAGATCCGATCAAGGTTTGTTTCGTGTTTTTGTGATTGAAAACATGTAAAGATGTTACTAGGGAGATCTAGACCATCAAATGAGTTACGAACACTTAGAAACAGATTGATTGTCGGGTGTTTAATGGGTTGCATGACCGAAGTCACAAATCGGACCAAAACGACATCTGATTAACACCATTGACAAGAATTACATGTCAAACCGAGCCTACACACTTTAACACGGATTGAGATCAAATGATAACAAAGTTCGATTCGAGGATTAAGTTCGCCGAGGGTTATAGGATTATAAGTTCGCCGGAGGTTTGATAATAAATAATGGGTTTGACCAGATTGACACTTATATATGTTTGAAAGTACATGGGCGAAGTTAAGCTTAACTTCGCCCATCTGATAACTTCGCTGGCCAACTTCTTATTATTAACTTCGCCTAAGGTCAACCATGGTCAACTTCGCCTCTTTACAAGTTCACCTATAGTTTAAATTACAAAACAGAACCTTATAGTTTGATCAAAATGCAACAGTCTTTTAAAATTTTCCGTCAAAGATTTAAACTTTACGATCAAAGAACCAAGTAACCAATTTTTAAACTAAAAAACAAAATATGTAATGAAAATGTTAAAAAATTAAATAAACGGGATCAATCTTCAGTCTTGACGAGAACCGGCATGTTTTAGAAAAGATCCGAACAGGAATCATACTAATTAAGTGACTGTCACTAAGATCCATGTTCAGCGGTATTATGACATAAAGAAACAGGTTGTAAGCAGGTAAACAACTTAGTATGGTTTTCATCGCTTTTGTGATACGGTTTAGGTTCAATTAAGCTCAAAATTTAGATGGACATCACATGAGAGATTGTGATGCCTCCTATCTATTCTCAAAGCGTATTTGGCTTTCCCAAGTCATCCCGAGTTGACCTCGACCCGTAGTGTCTGATTAAACAGTAAGTAGATATCGATCTTTAGAGTCTTCTTCCCGTTCTCTTTCTTGCCTCTTGATTGATAATTATAACAACACAAGCTTCAGAAGGCTTAACAACATTTTTTTTTTTTAAAGTTTAACACAGCTTCAAATAGTAGACGACTGCAAGTCCCGAATCTGGATCACTGCAGGTACTTGACACACTATCTTCTCGGGAATCAGAACACTCACGGGCTCGTGTATGACTGGGTAATCACTTTTCTGCCTATCATTCGGAAAGATGTATATGGAGACATGCACAACTCTGAATGATTCTCCACTTTAAATCGAGGAGATTTAGTTATTATCACTTCTACTTTTACGCACCATAAAAAGCTACCATAACTTACAATGGCTGTTCTAGAGTCTTTTAGGCTTAATAACTTCACCAGTTAAGCACACAGAAATAGTATTTCTATCACTTTCCAAGGTTGGATCAATTTTATTTTAAACATTGTATTGAAACTTCTTACGAAGTTAGAGACTTGAAAAATTATTTCATCTCCCTTAAAAAAAAAATTAAATTCTATCGCCCCGATCAAGTTAAAGTCTTCAGGTAAACGGCTATCCTGAAGATCCAATGGATCAGCTGGACCGACCACATACGAGTATGTGTCCTTCTAACTAAGTATGAACGACTATTTTTCAGGGAAAGAATAAAAACCCATCATAAACCGCCCCGATCACTTTCAGTCATCTGGTTAATGGCTATTCTCATAATCTACTAGTAGAAGTAAGGACCAAACACATCCGAAGATGTGTCCTTCAAACTGAAGCAACCGACATAATTATAAGCGATAGTGATTTTTTTTTAAATAAAAACGAGAAACACGGTTACTCGGGATTGATCATCACATTAAGCTCAACAAGATTTTGAAAACGAGTTCGGTCAAACGCTTTAGTAAAAAGATCGGCGAAATTATCCAACGAATCAACCTTTTCTAGCACTATTAATTTCTTCTCAGCACAATCCCGTATAAAATAATGACGAATGTCTATATGTTTAGTTTTGCTGTGTTTGACGGGATTGTTAGTTACTGAGATTGCAGCAGTGTTATCAATGCAAATAGGAGTTTGAGTGAAATTCAGACCGTAATTGCGCAATTGCTGTTGTATCCAAAGAACCTGGGAGCAGCAGTTTGATGCTGCCATGTACTCTGCTTCGCAGGTGGAAATGGCTACAGAGGTCTGCTTCTTGCACTGCCACGACACCAATCTTCCTCCCAGAAACTGACATCCACCGGTTGTTGACTTCCTGTTCTGATTGCAACCTCCATAGTCAGAATCTATGTAAGCGACCAAATCCAGTTCTCCTCCTTTCTGTACCACAATCCCAACTTAGGCTTGCTTTTGAGATAACGCAAGATCCTCTTCACTCCCTTCATGAGAGATTCATTCGGGCTTGCCTGAAAACGAGCACAAAGACAAACTACAAACATAATATCAGGCCTAGATGCAGTTAAATACATTAAGGAACCTATGATTGCCCGATATTGGGTGGGATCCACGTCTTCATCACTGTCAGAATCTGCACCCAGTTTGTGATTGACGCAAACTGGAGTATCAAATGAAGTGCTGTCCTCCATCTTGAAGCGTTTGAGTACGTCATGGACATATTTTGTTTGATGAATGAACATCCCATCTTTCTTCTGATCAACCTGCAATCCCAAAAAGAAAGTTAATTCGCCCATGGCGCTCATTTCAAACCTCTTTTTCATGACGGCTTCAAATTCCTGACACATGGCGACTCTTGATGCAGCAAAAATGATGTCGTCCACATATACTTGAACGAGTAGAAGATCTCCCCCTTTTCTCTTGACAAACAGTGTGTTATCGATCTTTCCTCTTTCGAACCCATTCTCAAGAAAATAATCGGACAGAGTTGCATACCAGGCACGAGGTGCCTGATGTAGCCCCTCAGTTTGTACACATGATCAGGAAAATCTGGGTCAGGGAAACCTGGAGGTTGTTCAACATACACCACCTCATCGACTTTTCCATTAAGGAAGGCACTCTTCACATCTAACTGGAATACTTTCATCTCTTTGTGTGCAACAAATGCCAAAAATAGACGAATTGCCTCCAATCTTGCCACAGGAGCAAACACTTCGTTGTAGTCGATTCCTTCTTGCTGATTAAACCCTTTTACTACTAACCTTGCCTTGTTCCGAATGATTATCCCTTTCTCATCTCTCTTACATTTAAAAACCCACTTTGTACCAATAGCATGTACATTCTTTGGTTTTTCAACTAATATCCACACCTCCATCTTCTCGAACTGTGCTAACTCTTCTTGCATGGCTTCGACCCACGAGTTATCCTTTAAGGCCATTTGATAATTCTTTGGTTCAATCTGGCTGATGAAGCAGGTGTACAAGCATTCATTTAGGATACCCGAGTTTTTAATGCTTGCGTAAAAACATGTGTGTTCATCCAAACTTCTTCTTGTTTGAACACCGTCAGACAGATTACCCAGCACATTCTCCAAAGGGTGATTTTTTTGAATTGCAGTAGTCTGACCCGAACCGACTTCCAGATTGTTTTCTAAATTCGAAGAGAGTTCATCAATGGGTGATTGTTGTTGAGAGTGAAATGGATTGTAGAATTCTTCTTCAGTAGGGGCAGCAGAAGTATCAACGGCACTTGATGAAGAAGGTTGACTTTCATCGTATTTCGGACGTTGCACAACATTTTCCTCCTTGTCATACAGAATCTGTGAAGCAATTTTCTCATCAACTTCTACAAAATCCAAGTAAGGCATATTAAAAGATTTGAAAAGTTTATCATAGTCGAAAGCTTCAGCGGGTCCCATGCTAGGCTTTGGTGATTTGTAACTTGTAATGTCCGTGTTACATAGCACCTCAACCTTGCTGTTCGATAAATTAAAGACTCTTCTGTTGGGTGTACCAACAACATATCCGACTAAAATACCTTCGTCGGCTTTCTCACTAAATTTTGAGTTTGTCTTTAATATCGTACATGGGGACCCGAAAGGTTCGAGACCATTCAAGTTTGGCTTTCTACCATGCATAAGTTCATAACAAGTTTTATTCAATCTTTAAACAGTTATAACAAGATTAAGGATATAACAGGCTGTGGCAACAGCTTCAGCCCAGAACACCACGGGAAGTTTAGCATCAGCCAGCATGGTTCTGGCTCCTTCAATTAGCGTTCTATTCTTCCTCTCAGCCACCCATTTTGTTGCGGTGTATACGGGGCGCTGTACTGATGGTCTATCCCTTTCTGTAAGCAGAACATCTCCATCTGGTAGTTCTTGAACTCTGTACCATTATCACTCCTGATGTACTTAACCTTTCTCCCAACAATATATTCAACCTTGGTAATCAAGTTAATTACCAACTGAACTGTCTCATCTTTTGCCTTCAGAAAGTATACCCAAGAGTATCGAGAGTAATCATCGGTTACTACCAAGCAGTATGACGTTCCACCTAGACTCTTTACGTTCACGGGACCAAAGAGATCCATGTGAAGTAGGTCTAGGGTACTGACAATTGAGTTAACCTTCTTGGAGTGATGTGATTTTTTGTGTTGCTTTCCCTTCTTGCACGATAAGCATTGATCTTCAAAGTTAAAATTCTTCAAGGGAACTCCAAGCACTAGCCCATTTTTGACAATGTAATTCATTTTACGAAGATGTATATGTCCCATTTTGCGATGCCATAACTCAGACTCGGACTCAGTTGCCTTCGACAGAAGACATGATTCTTCTGTTGTCATCTCAGTTGATCTCATATCCATTACATACGTGTTATTTTCTCTTGGAGCTTTCATCACCACCCATGCCTCTGGAATCTTGAAACCCGGATAAAGAACGATTGCCTCATTTTTAGTAAAATGCACCGTGTATTCTTTGTCACAAATCTGAGACACACTCAACAAGTTATGCTTCAATTCTTCAACAAAATTCACCTTCTCTAACTTCATTTTTCCATTTGTCACAGTTCCCATACCAGTGATTCTACCTCCACTCTCTCCAGCGAAACTAACCCTACCTCCTTGAACAGGTTTCCATTCACGTAAAAAATTCTTGTTACCAGTCATGTTCCGGGAACAGCCACTGTCTACAACCCACAGATTGTTTACTTCCCTGTTCAACTGTTCCTGCACAGTTAAAGAAAAGATTAAAATCTGGGGACCCAAGACCTACTGGTCTTGGGTCGATTAAATCTGTTGAACGGCATCCAGTACTTTGGTTGCCCAAAGTCAGTTTGAGAATGATTTCTGTAAGTTCTGAAAGGAAACCTTCTCGAGGATTGACTATGAGGCCTTCCAAACCTTAGTGAATTGACTGAATTATAATTATTGTGAACCGGGGAAAAATGAGACCGATTTCTTTGAAATCTTGGATTAGTCCATTGTCTGAAATTTGGTGAGTTAGCATTCTTACCAGTATAATAATTACTATTCGTTTTATTCTCTATTTTCGGAGGCCTCAAACCTCAAAATTTTCTCTGGTTTAAAGGACAATCAGTAATAAGGTGTCCTACTTGATTGCATCTGAAACAACTTCTGTGTTCAACTTTTGTCTCAACAGTTGTTGCAGATGTTGAGGTTGCATTACTACCCGTTTGTCTAACATATGGTGGGACAAATGGATTTAGGGAAGAATTCTTTTCATTTGGCTTATATTCCTTCCCTCGTTTCAGTAACACTACCTCTTCTTTTATCTCACCCGATTCGGATGTCTTGTCCGAATTTGATGAGACAGAGCTAGGAACAGAAATCTCAACATTAGAAATTGGCTTACTCGTTTTGCTCTTATTAACTTCAGGTTCTTTAGTCGAAATTTTGACTGGAACTATCTGACTAATCTCAACATCAGCAGATTTCTGATTACTAGGATTATAAGTATAGTTATTGTTATACGGTGGTGGAACTTCAGAAAATCCAATTCCCCCTTTGTTAACTGGGGAACGTTGAACACTTATGATGTGATCAAGCATTGCTGAGGAATTTCTAAATTGTTCAATCTTTCTGTTTAGTTCCACCACTTTTACCTGGTAATCAGCTATCTGTTTATCTCTTTCAGCAATTAGTTTGGTTTTTTCTTCTGACACTTCATAACTAAGATCAATTACTTGTATTTTATCAGCTAGACTGGCTTTAAGACTTCTGATATCCTTTTCACTAGCTTTTATTTTTACCGAGTAACTGTTTTCTCTAGTTTTAGTGTAGTGGTGATCTTCTTTTAACGTTTTAAATTGTGCGTCCAGACTAACAAACTGATCAATTACTGTTTTCAATTGTTCAGACAGATTTTCACATTGTATACAATGAAGTTCAGAACTTACCTCAGAGAGCTGATCGTTCACTTCTGCCATATAGCTTGATTTTCTCCCGTCTCCCTTTCGCTTCCTCCAGTTTCGATGTTTACCAAATTTGCCTGTTCGAACACTTCTTCAACCTGTATATTCCAGTTGTATCCACCATTCTGTCTAGATACCATAGCCCTGTTCTCACTACCTCCCCCATTCTGTTGTGTAGGCCTGTTCTAACTACGTTCGACTCTCTCATTTGTACATTCCTTGGCAAAGTGACCATTTTGTTGACAGTTGTAACATCTTACCTTTGATTTGTCAAACCCTGGTCTTTCTCCAACGAACTTTCTACCCGTTTTCTTCATGAATCTCTTAACCCTTCTTACAATCATAGCCACCTTCCACTGCAGATCCATCTCTTCTAGATCATCAGCATCGATCTGATCATAGTCTTCATCCAAAGTAGCAGGGTCGACTATTTTACCTTTGATGTAGTTCTCATAAGATGCAATGAAGGATGCATAGAGGGCAAACTGCTGCTCAGTTGATTTAACACTCATGGGCATCTGTGAGTAGTTGTTGGTTGGAACATTTGACGAGAAATTTCCAGTTGTGGCTTGAGGTTTTGAAGAATTACTTCCTCCAGCTACGAAACATACATCGCCATCCATGTTGAGAATCACATGACCATCTCGAGTTGAGTTTGAGTCTCCCTTTGAGTAGAAGGCAGAGGATTCTGATTTTGAACTTGAACTTGGAATGACTTTCGCACCATATATTCCCGGATCCTGAACCTGATCAGTTGGTGTCTACTTCCGAACCATGTTAAGTTCAAAATTTCGTAATTTATTGACTGCTGTTTCCAAATCAATATTGGCAAACTCTTTATCTCCTCTCATCAAAACCATGTACATTTCCCATTTCGGTGGAAGAACATCAATAAGTTTCTCTACTATCTCTTATTCTTTGTAGTCAATTGAGTAATTGCTAAGTTCGGTCATCAGGTGATAATATCTTGTGATGATATCGTCAAGTGATTCATTTTTCAAATATTTGAACACCGAGAATTGGGTTTTTAGTAGCTTTGTCTTGGAAGCACGTATCCCCACATTACCTTCATATCGATTTTCTAGTGCTTCCCATAGCTCTCTAGCGGCTTTGTATTTCTTGAAGGTATGAAGAATCTCTTGTGGTAGAGCCATGGTTATTGCTGCATGAGCTTTACTTTCTGCCTCATATATTTTCTTTTCCTCCTCTTCCATCTTACTGTACTTCTTAATTTGATCACGACCTTCAAACAAGGATATTGGTGGTATGTATTCATCTTAAATGCACACCCACATCTTAGCATCTTGATATTTCACATACTGTTCTTCCATGCAACGAAATCGGTACCCTTAAGCATTTTTGGAGCTTTAGTTGCTGAACCAGCTTCAACCTCCATTTTTACCAATTCTGTAATGTTTATCGAAGTCATAGTTGAAAGAAACACGACTTGAAATACAAAGAAAGTATTTAGAAATTTTTTTTTGAACAGTGATCAGTAGGCGAAGTAAATATAACTTCGCTTGAATTCAACTTCGCTTCACAACTTCGCTATACTCTTAACTTCGCTTGATCTATAACTTCGCTTAACTTCAACTTCGCTTGATTGATAACTTCGCTTGAGCTTATAAGTTCGCTTAAACCCTACGAACAGTAACAACAACTTCGCCTGATGAACACAAGGTTTTTGCAGGTTTTAATTTGACGTATTGCGAGGTATACGAAGGTGTAATGGGTTATATTTGATGGTGGGAGATGGGTAAAACACAAAAACTAGGTATTTCAACGTAAACTCGTTCCGCGAATAGTCGAACGGAATGATCTTAACACTCGTGTGATAATCCCGAACCACACAATCACGAGCAAATGCTCTGATACCAATTGTAGGTTCCCAGCCGGATCTTCACAGGAGTATCTCGTAACACGTAGGTGCGGAATCCCCACGTAATACGATACGAGCGTAAGATGTATAATACGTTAAAACCAAACACAAATACACGTTTCAATACTAATAAACACGTTGTATTGCAACACTTCAACACGTGATCTCTAATCACAAATACACGTTCTGGAATCGTTAAACAAAACAAGCCGAAAGCTAAGGTTATATAATCCTCGACAACTTCGCCTAACATGTTAGGCGAAGTTGTCCTAACTTCGCTTGTCCACAAGTTCGCCTACATCCCAGGCGAACTTGTGTGACACAATATCTAAAACCAAATCAAACAATCTAACTCGATTACAGACACATACAAAACACTAGATACTGAACTACTGACACTATGCACCAACAATACTAATGAGGTTGAGGATGAGGTACCAACCAACATAAAATAAACACATAGTCACATTCACACGTATCAACTAATTGAGCAATTTCAATTACGCATATAATGGAATCGTAGTGAAAACAATAATTTTGATTGAACGCATAACACCCCCAAAAATGTAAAACGGTAAAAAGGGGGATCTGAATTTACTTACCTTTAATGAGTGGATTTGTGAGGATGAGATAATGAAAAGTTCTGATAGAGGCGATCAAACTCCTCGAGATGCGTCAACAATGACCATAAGAATTGGTAAAAAAAGAATGGTTATATATAAGAAAATATTTATAAAGAAATAAACTTTTCATTTGTTAAATAAAAATACTTATTTTGTTGATAAGTAAATAAATAAATAGGGTGTAATGTACGCACACACACACACACACACACCCCACACATATATATAACGGAAAGTTAAAATAACTTTGGTTTGTTAAGTGCCTTGGAAAAATAATACGTTGATTGTGTGTTATTATATGTATTTGTGTATGTAAACTTGTATATATAATGAAAGTTTAAACGATAATGTTTGGTATTGTTAAAATTTGTATTTGTTAGTTCTTAATAAGAAAAAATTGTTAAAAAAACAAAATCAAAACCGCGTCCAGGGCGGCTCGAACCTGTGCGTGGAAGTCTTAATGGTTTAAACAAACATGCACAAGCCATTGGACTGGTGCTATAACTTGTGAAAGGAACAGATTCAGTAATATATATACAGGCAGGCCAAAGAACACCCTAAATCAATATGAACCCTATACTTGGGTTTGTTTAATTCGTTTATAGTTGATTCAAATTGAGTTAGGGTTTTCGTTTGTTGATTAACAATGAGTATAAAGAAATGTTTAATTACCGTGGTTGATGATGAATTGAGTGAGAACGGCCGTTTAGGGTTACAACTCAAAGTTTGAATGCGAAATAAATCGTAACAACAGCGTATGGATTAATTGACTTGGGGGTTTAGGTCGTGATGTAGTAAGGATGGCGTGGTGTGATTTAATTGAATTGTAGTTACGTTTATATAGTGATTTAGGGACGATTTTGGCCGCGGTTTGGTTAAGATTCATTTGTTTTCAATTGATTGCCAATTCCCATGTTAGTGTGTCGGTAGGATCGGATTATGGTAAGCAAAGGATCTGGAAATGTCAATCATGCGTTAACAAGTCCGAATTTGAAGGGGGGGGGGGGATGGCGTCGGCAGGAAGGAGAGGGAAGGAAGAGGGAAACATATTGAATAAAACTTGCAACCAGGTCCCTAGATTGTGGTGGTGGGTGCAAAAGAGGTTAATAAGTTAGTTTGGGGTTGATTTTGCACATGACTCATAGTTATATTATAAAAAGAAAACAAATAAAAATATTAAACACATACCGAACTTTATTGATAAAATACCCGAACCCGGGTCGGGTAATGATTACAAATGCGAAAGCTTCGAAAACCGGAAATGTTATAGCATTCCCTACTTTTGGAAATTTCGTCCCGAAATTAGAGATTAAGCCGTAACGAAGAGGTGTGAGTACTTGGTCATCATTTGGTATTCACGCTCCCAAGTGACATCGGGACCACATTTAGATTCCCAGCGAACTATAACAAGCGGAATATGACTACTCTTTGCTTTTTGTCCATATGATCCACGATTTCCACCGGCTTCTCGATAACACGCATAGATTCATCAATTCGGAATTCGTTGAGGGGTATGTGGAGATTATCCTCGGATAAACATTTCTTGAGATTGAAACGTGAAAAGTTGGGTGAACATTGGAGAGCTCTTCGGGGAGATTGAGACGATACACAACTTTACCAACCCTTTCAACGATCTCAAACGGGCTAACAAAACGAGGAGATAGTTTATTCCTTTTGCCAAAATGAACTACCCATTTCCAAGGAGATACTTTAACAAGAACTTGATCACCAACATTGAACTCGAGAGGTTTACGGCGCTTATCAGCGTAGCTCTTTGACGGCTACGAGCGGCAAGAAGATTTTGACGAATAAGAGCGATTCGATCGGAAGTTTCTTGAACAAGCTCGGGACCGGTGATGACCAGTTGTTGAGTTCACACAAGTTTTGATATATGTACATAAAAACCATACAATTCCATGAACAAGTGTAAATGAGCAAGTAAGGTCCTTTTCGGTTGGGATTGTGCACCAACGTACTCGTATAATAGCGCAAGTAAGTGTCTTTTCCGTTGGTAACAACCAACGTACTAAGATCGGGGGTTCCTATTCCACTCATAACATCGAGGTCCTGAGTGCATAGGGGGGCGTATGATCATACTTAATGAGGAAACCATGAGCACGTAATCTTTGAGCAAGTAAGCAAAAAAACACATAAGTCCATGTAACGAATTGTAGTTTGTAAATAATAAGAAAACAAAATTGAAATGGTTATAGGATATATATGCTACCCCCAAAATGTGTAAATTTGTTAAAAAAAGGGGTGTGAGAAACTCACCTTTGAATTGGGATGACAAACATGAAAATGAAACGAAAGCGCGTTATATGAAACCAAACGATCGAATCTCACGAGCTAGTAATAATAAGAACAAAAGAATTACTAACTAATTTGATGGAATAAAATGTCGGTTTTGTGGTTCATACGTTTTTATCTATAGGTATTTTATTGCACATTTATAAGTGTATTAATATTTAAGTTAACGGGTTTTATCAATTTATTATTATAATATTATTTACAAGATTAAAAAATATTTAAGGAATTTGTTGTTATCGGTATTTTTAAAGTTACAAAGACATTCTATATGTATTAATTATATAGTTATTTTGCGAGTTTTAACGAGCGGTTTGGGTTTGCAAAAGTTGATACTTGAACGAAAATCATTAAAGGTAGTCAAAACATCTCTTATTTAACTATAAAACTAATTTTATTTATTTTGTATTCTTTTATAAATATATAATTAATTTATTAAAACTAATAAAAATGGTTTTCATAAAATGTAAAACAGGTTTGCTGTGACCCGGATTCGAACCTGGGTCTCGATGCCCAAACATCACATACACAACCACTAGACCAAAGAGCATATGTTGTTAAAGATTGAAAACAATTATTTATAAACAGAAATGCAAATCTCATCTCCCTTACCTTAAACCCTAGAGGTTTCAATTCTCTTGATCCATTCCAGATTTGATTGATTTAGATTAGGGTTTTATTAGACGGGTTAAAACAAATCAAAACCATGTATCAATTACCTCGAATAATGCCGGAATGAGGTTGACAATGGGTTAGCCGGAACCGAGTTTATAAGAACGATTGATGATATTTGCGAGTTTGTGAGTGTGATTTTATGTCTGTAGCACGTTTAGAAGAAGATTAGGATGCTATTTATAGCCTCAATTGATCCGTTGGGTGTTTAATTCGTGTTATTGATATTTTAATTAAAATCCGGCGGTTTAGGTTTGAATCCGAACGTTGTAGTGTGTTATTACGCGTAATGAGGCTTGATTAAGCTTTAAGATGATGGAGAAACAAGTTTATATCATTAAAATTGATTAAAAATGGCGTTTTGAAGTGCTTTAAAGGTCACCGGAAGTTTTATGCCGTCGCCGGAATTCGGGGGTGCCGGAAAAACGTGGAAAGGAGGGGCTGGGCTGAGTTTTGGGTCGGGGCTGGGCTGAGTTTTGGCTATATTAATATATATATATATATTAATATATATATATATTATATATTAATATATATAATATATTAATATTATATATTATAGTTTACACTTCTAGTCCTTGAACTATCAAAATTTGTATATTTGTGGGAACCGAATTCGTTAATTGAGTAAATAAACAGAAAATTAACAAACAGTTTTGTTACTCATACAATACAATACAAGAATCTGAAATACAATACAAAATCAAAAAAATAAGCCAAATACAATATGAAAAAAATATAAACGGTTTGGCTGAGGATCGTGTTGAATACGGGGCCCTTAAAACAATATTTCGAGTATCCCAAGAGAACTCGTTGTTTCCCAAGGTACAACAGCCGGAGAAGTAGTACTGCCGGAGTTAACCGTAAACCTGAAAAAGGTTCGAATAAAAGAAACCAGAAATGTAGAAGAAGAAGAAGTTGGAAAAACCTTGCAACAATGCTTGTGTTGTGTGTAAGGTTTGGTGTGTGTTGCAACTTAGTTTACCTCTATTTATAGAGGAAAAACAAGGCACAAGTTTTTCATCCCACCAATGTGGGATACATCACTATAGTATTTTCTTTCAAATACACACAATCACACATCGATATCTCATTCATCAATGTCTATTAGTGTGCATTTGTTGTGTCATAACAACCTACTAATGCACACGTAACAAATTTCCAACAATCCCCCACATGAATGGAAATCGATTCTTCGAAGTAAGTTTCAGCAGTTGAGTATTGCCGGATAGGTAGGTGTTACCCTTTGAACCTTCCGTTGTGAAGCATACTTAGCCTCCTAGCGGTTTGTAGTCACGATGACTTTGAACAGACCCCCATTTGTGTAGACGACAATATGCCTTCACACAATACTCTCCCTGGTTTGGTAAACCCCTCATTCTTGTGTCCGTTATGGTCATGGATCACAGTCCTGGTTCTGCAAGAGCTCTAGGAAATTGCGCCCCCCCACAATTCCATTCGAAGCGACCACACTTCTCCATAACATAGGTGATTCCCATGAATCATTAAAAGCATCATGGTTATTTCACTTAACCTTAATATGCTTAACCTCTCCCAAATGTCACTGGTTTTAGGGTAATCCCCTAGGAGAAAGGACTAGGAAGTTCAAGACTCCCTTTGGTTTTGGGGTACTCCCCCACAATGACTGCCTCTGGTCATATGATTAAGTTTGCCGATTGAACTTAGCTCTTGGGATCTCCAGTCTGCTAAGTTAGGTTTCCCTCATACTTCCTTTATCGCGGGCTTTAGTCCCATTCCTCTCGACAACTTATAAAATTTATCCGTGCTTAAGCCTTTTGTTAACGGGTCTGCAATGTTATCTTCTAACCTCACATGGTCAATGTTGAAACACCCGTTGATTGTAGTTGTCGTATCGTGTTATGTCTACGTCTCATATGCCTTGATTTGCCATTATACATTGAACGTTGAGATCTACCAATTGCAGACTTACTGTCACAGTGTATGCAAATTGCCGACAACAGCTTTGGCCATTGTGGAATGTCTTCCATGAACTGACGTAACCATTCTGTCTCTTCCCCAGATTTGTCTAAGGCAATGAATTCAGACTCCATTGTGAATCTAGCAATTACAGTTTGTTTGGATGATTTCCAAGATATTGCTGCCCCACCAAGTAGGAACACGTACCCACTTGTTGATTTGGAATCTTTCATATCCGAAATCCAGTTTGCATCAGTATACCCTTCAATCACAGCTGGATGGTTGGTATAATGCAAACCATAGTCTCTTGTGTATCTTATGTACCTAAGCACCCTTATGATAGCTTTCCAATGTTGAACACTTGGATTGCTAGTATATCTACTTAGCCTACTCACCGCGTATGCTAAATCGGGTCTCGTACATATCATGAGATACATCAGACTTCCAATGATTCTTGAATACTCTAATTGAGCAACCGGCTCAGCTCTATTTTTACATAGATGTAGAGTAGTGTCAACAGGAGAACGAGCCACTCGCTTGTCTTCCTTGTTGAATTTTTCAAGAATCTTGTCGACATAGTGTGCTTGACTCAAAGTAAGACCTTCTTTGGTTTTAATGATTTTTATTCCAAGAATAGTATCAACTAAACCTATGTCTTTCATGTCAAATCGTGCCTTTAACATGTCTTTTATTAGATTGAACCATTTTATTATTACTCCCAATGATAAGCATGTCATCCACATCAAGGCATAAAATAACATAACCTCCATTTGTGTTTTTAACATAAACACATTTATCACACTCGTTAATTTTGAAACCATTGCTAATCATGACTTGGTCAAACTTTTGGTGCCATTGTTTTAGAGCTTGTTTCAAGCCATACAAAGACTTGATGAGTTTGCATACTTTGCCCTTTTGACCAGGGGCGGAGAAACCCTCAGGTTGCTCCATGTATATCTCTTCTTCCAAATCACCATTTAGAAAAGCCGATTTTACATCCATTTGGTGCACTTCCAAACTTCGTAAAGACGCGATTGCAAACACCAACCTTATAGAGGTTAATCGTGTTACAAGTGAGTAAGTATCAAAATAGTCTAGACCTTCCTTTTGTCTAATACCTTTGATCACTAGCCTCGCCTTGTATTTATCAATACTTCCATCGGCTTTCATCTTCTTTTTGAATATCCAACGATATCCAAGTGGTTTGCAACCAACTGGAAGATCTACCAATTCCCAAATATGATTTTGTAAGATCGAATCAATTTCATTCTTGATTGCTTCTTTCCATTGAGGTCCTTCAGGTAAGGTCACCGCTTCATGGTAGGTATTAGGTTCAACTTCAACCATAAAGCTTACGAAGTTAGGACCAAAGGATTTTGCAACCTTTTGCCTTTTGCTTCGTCTTAAATCACCATCCTCAGTCTCGGGCCGTTCATGTGTTCCTTCATGAACCAAGTCGTCATTTTGTGTTGACGAGCTTGCACCTACATCATTCGCTCGTGATGAGGAGGCCTCATGTGTGTGTCCTAACTTAGGAAACACGTGCTCAAAATACGAGACAGTATTGGGGCTCGCCTCCATGAAAGTGTTTACGTGTACATTTGGATTTTTGGATTCATGTACCGAAAACCGATGTGCACTACTATTGTGAGCATATCCAATGAAAATGTAATCAATAGTTTTGGGACCAATCCTAAGAGCTTTAGGATGTGGTACGGTGACTTTAGCTAGTCACCCCCACACTTTCATGTATTTATACGAAGGTTCTCTTCCCTTCCATAACTTATAAGGAGTCTCGTCCCTATTCTTGAGAGATATCTTATTTAAAAGATAATTTACCGTTAAAATGGCATCCCCCCACATGTCATGGCTCACCCCAGAACTAACCAACATGGCATTCATCATCTCTTTTAATATACGGCTCTTTCGTTCCGACATGCCATTTGATTGTGGAGAATAAGGAGGGGTTAATTCATTTATTATGCCACTTTGTGCGCATAAATCCGCAAATGGTGAAACGTATTCACCTCCTCGATCGCTTCTCATACGTTCAATTTTCTTTTTAAGTTGTAACTTAACTTCATTTTTAAACAAGATAAATTTTTCTATTACTTCATCTTTACTTTTAAGTAAATATACATAGCAATATTTTGAGCAATCATCAATAAACGTGATGAAATATTTGATTCCCCCTCTTGTTGGGCACATTTTTAAATTGCACACATCGGTGTGAATTAAATCAAGTGTTTTAGTTATTCTTTCAACCGATTTGAAGGATGATTTTGTAAGTTTGGATTCAACACATGATTCGCATTTCGAGTTTGTATCAATGTGGAATGTTGGTATGCTCTTTAATTTAATTAAACGACGAAGTGAATTGAAATTTACATGTCTTAATCTACCATGCCAAACATTTGAACTTAAAGAATAATATAAGCAGAAGTAGATGCCTTATTCATTTTATTTCCAATCACGGTTACATCAAGTTTAAACATACCATTGAGGGCATAGCCCTTACCAACATACATTCCACACTTAGTCAAGACAAACTTGTCCGACTCAAACACTAAACGAAAACCAAACTTATTAAGCAACCAACCCGAAACCAAATTCTTACGAATTTCGGGCACATACAAAGTGTTGCTCAAAGTAAGCTCTTTTCCCGAAGTCATCTTCAAGATCACATTCCCTTCACCCTTGATGTCGGCCGTTGCTTGATTCCCCATAAACAACTTAGCATCACTAGTAGCCTCCTTAAAGGTGCTAAAGAGGGTCTTGTCACCACACACATGACGGGTCGCACCCGTATCAATGAACCATCCTTGCGGTTTGTCCCCCACAAGATTGATTTCTTCAATCATTGCCGAGAGCTCGGTGATCATTGCCACCAACGGTTCACCATTTTCATCCACCATATGCGCACGCTCACGCTTAGGCTTCTTGCATTGGTTCGCACGATGGCCATTCTCATTACAATTGTAACAAACACCTTGGAAATTTGAAGATTGAGGTTTCTTTTTCACAACCTCCTTCTTCGGTCCAAGGTTCACCTTTCCCTTATTAATTTTACCTTTACCCTTATGCCCCCCCTTAGAAGATTGTCCAAGTTCAAACATGTTGGCCTTAGCCATTGGCTCCACACGAGCTGATTTTTGAGCCGTTTTATTGTCTTCCACAATTCGAAGACGAACAATTAATTCATCAATAGTCATCTCCTTTCGTTTGTGCTTAAGATAATTCTTACCCAACTAGGAGGCAACTTTTCAATCATGGCTGCAACTTGGAACGTTTCACTAAGTTTCATACCCTCGGCATGAATTTCATGAAGTATAACTTGTAGTTCTTGGACTTGAGTGATCACAGTCTTGGGGTCAACCATTTTAAAGTCCAAAAAACGGGCCACAACAAATTTCTTTGTTCCCGCATCTTCAGTTTTATACTTCTTGTCTAAAGACTCCCATATTTCTTTGGTAGTCTTTATCCCACACTAGACGTTACACAATGGATCCGCCAAACCATTGAGCACGTAATTACGACATAGAAATTCAGAATGTTTCCAAGCGTCCAAAGCACTCACACTTTGGGCATCATCTTGGGCAGTGGGTATGGGGGCTGTTTTCTCCAAGAACTGTGCTAAGTTCAAGGTTGTCAAGTAGAAAAACATTTTCTGCTGCCACCTCTTAAAGTGGACACCCGTGAACTTTTCGGGTTTTTCAGCATGGTTAGCCATTGTGGTCGCTCCCACATTGGCTGGGGTGGTCAAATGGACAGCAGGGGTAGCATTAGAAGTGTTTGGGGTTGGTCCTGTCATTCTTGCAACAGAAAACAGACCAAGTTAGTAACTTAGAAAAAAAATCAGAAAATTCTGAAATTTGCCTGATAAATTTATCCCGTGCGAGATAGCTTTATCTCGTGCGAGATAACAAAACCAGCCCAAAAAAGGAGCCTTTTCTGATTTCATAATGCTAAACCAAGAACGAATCTGTCTAAGTCCAACTTTGAAGATCTAATTCTTGATTCTGAGACCAAAACAAAAAAGAAAAACTGTTTTTAAAACATATACTATTTTGAAACAAAACTGGTTTGGATCAAAACATAATAGTTTCTGAAAATTTAAGCAAAGTTTTCACGAAACAGTTTTAAAAATATTGTTTTAAGATTGTAGGAACCGAATTCGTGAATTGAGTAAATAAACAGAAAATTAACAAACAGTTTTATTACTCATATAATACAATACAAGAATCTGAAATATAATACAGAATCAAAGAAATAAACCAAATACAATACGAAAAACAAAATATAAACGGTTTGGCTGAGGATCGTGTTGAACACGGGGCCCTTAAAACAATATTTCGAGTCTCCCAAGAGAACTCGTTGTTTCCCAGGGTACAACAGCCGAAGCAGTAGTACTGCCGGATTTAACCGTAAACCTGAAAAAGGTTCGAATAAAAGAAAACAGAAATGTAGAAGAAGAAGAAGTTGGAAAAACCTTGCAACAATGCTTGTGTTGTGTGTAAGGTTTGGTGTGTGTTGTAACTTAGTTTACCTCTCTATTTATAGAGGAAAAACAAGGCACAAGTTTTTCATCCCACCAATGTGGGATACACCACTATAGTATTTTCTTTTAAATACACACAATCACACATCGATATCTCATTCATCAATGTCTATTAGTGTGCATTTGTTGTGTCATAACAACCTACTAATGCACACGTAACAAATTTTCCAACAATATTTTGCTTTTAAACTTTTAATAACACTTTAAACCTTGAACTTTGTAAATGTATATAACTACATTAAAACTTGGTATACCTTAATTGTTTACGTTTTATACCCGAATAGTTTGAAGCTTGATTATTTTAATAGCTTCTAAGGCTCGGAGATTCGTTAATTGAACAATACGAATAGAAAGTGAACATAAACGAACTTTAAATCATTGAGCATGATATAAATTGATAACTTTCAAAAAAAACAAATACACTGAAATGATAAAACGGGTCGGTTAAACGACTTCAATAAAAATACATAAACAAATTTGAAATATATATATATATATATATATATATTTAAATAGAACAAGAACCAAAAATTTAAAATGGGTCGGGTTTTCGGGTTTGAAAAGTAACGAATGTTTCATGGCATGAAGAGGGGCACATGGCAGAAGAATAATGAAGCTAGCATTTGAAGAGTTAAGTTTATGATATTTGAATTTAAGACATGTTTTATATGGTTTAAATATTAAGACTTATGTAATGAATGGTTTTCTTTTATCTATTCCACGAAAAGTTTTAATTAACAATGATATTTAGAATTGTGTTTATGAGTAAATCCAACGCCAATGTAGGGCACCGGGATCAGGGCCTTACAGAAATAAAGTTATTATTAGCTAATTAAACTAAACTCCATAAGTCATAATAACGCTTGATATTTTGTTGAAACACCTAAGGGTGTTACTAACTAAACTAAATCCTAATACACACGTTAAGACACAAAGAAACATGATTGATTGTTAAAGGTTATATTCAAGAGGGAATCATTAAAGAATCTTCTTACCTATATTACAAAATATTTCTCTAAGGTCATTATTGTTCTAGTAGATTATAGTAGTTAAGAGCTACATTAAATGAACTTTAAAACGAATTTTCCTAACAACCAGCTTACATATTTATATGTTCATAAAACAACCTAAAAGTTGTTAACTGAAGGTCAAAGAACATTTAGTCTATAAATCAATAAAATCCATATATGGGTTAATGCAAACATCAATATGTGATGAAATTTTTGTACATATGTTTTCATCAAAAACCAAGTGGATTAATGTACATATCTCAAGATGATTGGGAGCAACTAAAACAAACAAAATTGTCATAGATGACATTCTTTTGACAAGTATATGTTACTTAAGTCAAAACATTGCTCATACATACTTTGATATGATAGATCTCATATATAACAATTACATAATAGATATCATAATATTCTGAGATAGACCCAAAGGGACGTTAGTTTTGTTCTATAAGTTTTACCTTAAATGGGTCCTTACACATGTAACAAACAATATTGCTCCATTTTAGAGGATAATAGGATCATTGAGATTATTACCATATGCTTCATTAAGTAGAAGCCTTATGTAGGTTCAAGTCTTTACTCGTTTAGATATTACTCAAATTTGCAACACACCAGATATGTATAGATTAATGTGAAGAATTTAAAAGAGTAGTTGAACATGGAGGAGTCATGATAAACTGATAATAACAACCTAAGTCATAACGACAAAATATGTTGATTAATTACAACGCTGTTGTCAATAAATGTAGTTGAACATTTATTAGTGGACTCATAAGTTTTATTAAACTCCATATAAATTATATATTGAAGACTTATTGTGATAAAATCAGCTATCATGTTTTCTCATACCTACATACAGTAACAGTTTGAGAGGTGCTGTATTAAATTTTGATATGAAATTAATTATTCGTTTATGAATGAATTGAGGAATCTAAATTTTCATATCGAACACATTCATAACGTGTTTAAGGATCCTATAACTAAAGATCTATTTCCCACAAGTCTTAAGAAAGCACTTAATAATCAAGACGGGATTACTAATGTCACACCCCGACCAAAGGCAGAACATGCCGAGGCATAACGTATTGATTGGACAGTAGCTCGAAAGACACTAATTAAAGTGACAATAATTATTTAATTCATTAATATCAAAACAAGTATACAAATTCAATAAAAAGAATAATTACATCATATTTATCGTTTGGATAAATATGCTAAGGTAAAAACTAATATCTTCAATCTTGATCAATGTAAATTACTTGTACTTGTAGCATGTATAAAATAGAGTTTGTCAACACGAATGTTGGTGAGAATACATAAGTTTTAGTTGAGATACATATATAGATAAAAACCACAATTCATATGTAAATGATGAGTATTACAATTCTTATGAAAATGTAAACAACTAAATAGACGTGGATCTGTTCTTATTGATACGAAATCAATGTACTTGGGTAAATGTATGATCATACTAGATGAGGATAGATGAGGATGAGATACCAACCACCAAACACAAAATAAACAATTAAGCACATAGAGCATTATCATAGAGCATGTAATAATCACACATAAACATATATTGAATTGTGTTTTGAATAGATGTGGAAATAAAAATGAGTAATTTAAATAGGGTATACATGCCACCTCCAAAATTTAAAAGATGAAAAAGGGGGGTATGTAAACTCACCTGATCAAATAAGCAAAAAGGGAATGAATACGACAAGAAAGCGATAAACCACACTCGACGAGGTATATCAGCAAACGAATTTCCTAAGTAATATTATTTACAGAAATAAAATAAGAATTCAACAACGAAGCTAAAACTAGATAGAGGTTCGGGATTAAATGATCGAGTGAAATCTTACAAAAGCTATTTATTTCATTAATTTATTATCAATTTTTATAATAATAAATATGATTTAATTATATAAAATTACATAAAAATACTTAAGTAAATATTTATAAAATTGTTGGATAAATTATATAAAGAGATTTGTTTTAAATGTTTAGTTCAGCTAAAAATAAGTTTAATGTATTTATATATTTTTATTGTTAATAAAGCTTTATTTATTTTAAATAAGTTTTATAAATAATAGATATTAAATAACAATATCTTTATCAATCCTTTAATACTAGTATATATGCTAAAATGTATATACACGAACGAAAACATGAGTTAAATGAGTATCATAAAGTCGGTTTTTATTAAAATGGTCTTGATTGGTTATTATCATTATTAATATAATTAATAAAAATGATTTTAATAAATTTTTACTAAAAATAAAAGAAAACGAGATGGCAGAGGTTCGAACCCGCGACCTCTGCACCCATAATCAAGTGACAAACCAGCTGGGCTATCCAGCTACTTGCAAACAAATTTAGTTTCTATTAATTATAAACACAAACACAAACAAACAGTTTTGATTAACCAAACCCTAGAATCGATTTGATCAAATAGGTTATAACTGATCTAATTAACCATAGAGTTAATGATCAACACCAAATAGCGATCCCAAACATGTGTTTAATTATCTTGTATGATGAACAGAAGTGGGAGAACGAGGAAGAAACAAGGCCGGCCAAAGATGTTGATGAACGAGATATCAATTGGTCACGATAGTCAAATTAATTATGGGGTAAAGGTTGGAGATAGCTTGAGTGAGCTGTGTACGAGTTTAATTTAATTTTATATGAGTATATATAGAGATTAGGGACGAGTTTAGGTTGCGGTTCGTTAGGGTCGCAATTAGCTGTCAATAGGTTGTCGATTAACACAATTAAGGTATGATTTGGATGCGTTTTTTATCACTTATTGTTTATACAAAGTAAATTCCGTGATTCCAGGCCCTAATCATGGATCATGAAGCAAATTGGGGGGGGGGGGGGTCGGCTGACAATGTGTAGCAGGAAAGAAGAAAGAGAGTTTGGTAAGTTGGCAGAACTGGTCCTTGATTTATGGTGGTGGGTGCAAAAGTTAATCAAAGTTGGCTAAGGGTTATTTTTGTACAATCTTATAACTAAAATCAAATGAATAAATAAATAAATAAATAAATAAATTTAAACGAGTCGGGTTTTCGGGTCTGAAAATTGACGAATTTTACAATATTCACAACTTTTTGAAAATTTCGTCCCGAAATTATAGAAAACCATAACATAAAGAAAGAAAGTAATTGCCAATATTTTTTTTAAACATAACACGTATCTTCAGGTGACCCAAATAACGCTACAAACAGAAGACATGATAAGGACACTTATATATAGGATGTACAAGCGGCGTATGCACCATGCCCTTATCACATCGATATTTGTACCGTTACCCAAAATCACCCTCGGTTCCGAGTTATTACACACAACTATATTCACCATGAGTTCCATGCGAGGATTTCGATAATTATGTGTGCACTCATAATTATTTGGATTGTCGCATGATGCACATGGTTCGTCCAGTTGTGCGGGTTTGAAAACTTGGGTAAAAGAAAACTTTTTAAATCGATATCATTTGATCAAGAGCAATAAACTAAAAATTGAATTAAAATTGATGAACATAATTAACTAGTAAAATAATCCTAAAAGATGATGAAATTGTTGAAGTTAACCGTTGATAGTAATCACAACAAAACAAAATAAATAGATAGAGGAAAATTTGAAATTATATAAATAACTTACACATACGATGTAGACAAAATACTTGAAATGACGACAAAATTCACGCAAAAATAAATAGGTTCACACAACAAACGAATCACATGATTAGAGAAATATAATAACATATGAGGCTTGAAATCAAGATTATAAAATCGGACGAGAAAAGAGTATCGTGAGAATGAGGTGAGTTTGGAGGGTTTGGGTAGCCATGTATTTAAATATCGAAATAAAATTTGTACATGTGACTACTATTAGATAACTATGTACAACACATGTTCATAGTCCCAATTTCCAAAACGTTTATAGGAAATTGGTCATAGGTAGTTTGTGATTCAAATACGGTACTATTAGATAACTATGCACATCACCATGCACATAGTCCCGGTAAATAACCGGTCATAGACCACTTAAATCATGATAATAAATTGTGTAATAATAAATAGTGAACTAAACGATAAAATATGAATAAATGAGTGATTGAACACCAATATAAAAAACCAAAATTCCCATTCATAACAAAACTAGAGATTTGATGAAGTCATATATTAGATTTAAATTAAAAGAACTAATTAAAAGAAACGTCTTTTGCATAGCATGTCTTCATAAAGGGTAGGCTTAGACTTGGGAACCATTGATGTAACACACTTGTCCTTGAGCACCTTGAGTAACTTGGTTATCTTGAGGTTGGTTGATTAAGATTTGGTTGACTTGAATTGGTTGGGCTTGAATTACTTGGATGGGTTGAGCTTGGATTGGTTTAAGTTGATTTACTTGGGCTTGGTAAGCTTGATATTGAGTGGTTTGAGTTGGGTAGGACTGAGTTTGGTTCATGTGTGCGAGTCTTTGGCATGCATTGCGAAAATGGCTAGGGTCTCCACAATTGTAACAAGCTCTAATAGTGGAGGGTGCTTGAGTAAACGGATGAGTATAAGGTAAAGTTTGGGGTTGGGTAAGAGGTGAGGTAAATGGTTGCATCATGAGTTGGTTACGTTCGCGGCATGTGGTCAAGAAGTGACCAAATCGATTGCAATGGGTGCATTGTCGACACTTGAGGTTAGGAGAATGGTGAAAGTTACACCTATCACATAATGGGTGGGGTCCTGTGTAGAGCTTCATGGTGGGTTGGGTTTGCGATTGGGCAAAGACATAGTTTTGGGAATTGGACTTTCTTTTATTGCTGCAGTAGTGGGGAGAGTTTGTAAGGCCCCGTTCCCGGTAGCCCTACTTTAGCGTCGAAATTTACTCATAAACACAGTTCTACACATAAGAGTTTATTAAAACTTTTCACGGAATATAAAACATCAATCATTCGTTACAAAACATTAAGTTTTTTCTTTGATACCATAACATAAACATTATATTTAAAACATCGTTTCTTCCATCTTCACATGCCAGCCGTTCAATCCATGCCATGTGTCATCCTCATACCAGCTCTTTAGTCCGATCACCTGCATGCATACTAAAAGTCAGCTACGCTGAGTGAGTTCTAGTTAATCAAGCAACTTGTCATAAAACCACTACATATTTTATATATGTATCCGAAGACACATAGTCTACTGTCTAAACTGTTACTGATTAACCACTTAATTACCCCTACAACTTAGCCACTTAATTACCCTTACAGCTTAGCCACTTATGCCACTTTAAGCCACTTTAATAACGAATGACGTTATGCCACTTAACTTGTAACATCCCAAAATTTCAAAAGTAATATTAATTATATTATTTAATATTGGTGGGAAAGGTTTACTCGGGTTAGTGGGAAAATAATAAGATTAAGTAGGGGTTAATACGAGTTAGGCTTGTGTTGGGTTAAGTAATATGGGTAATGGACTTGGGTGAAAATGGAAGGAAGATAGACCATGGGCTCAAGCTCATGACCCATCATATAAATACCTTCATTATGCCTAAATCATTCATTCACACATATTCCATACACCACCAAAACACACACTTAGCTCTCTCTCATATTACTCTCTCTCTAGCTGAAACCAAGAAGAAGAAAAAGGAGAATCAGTTTTCAACCCGAGGTGAGAATAGTATGATGTTGTTTATACCCAAACCCATTAGATTTAGTCACGAAACAACAAGCCTACAACGTTAAACCGTTGAAGTCATGAGATCTGGGTGGAATCGGGTACAAACCGAGCCTAAGATGAGCTTAGGGATCACCCTAGCTCAGATATGGATCGAACGGGACGAAAAACGGTGAAAACGGTGGTGAATCAAGCGAGATCTCGCTTTTCCGGCGAGATCCCGTTATTCCGGGAATGGCGGCACCAGAAAGGCGGCGCCGGAGAATGTGTGTACGAGGATGTCAGAATATTCTGACATTCTGACCTAACCCTAGTTCGTTAGCGATAACTTAACGAACTAGAGGGAAATTCGTTACTCCATTTCTTTAAGAGGAAATAACGAACCAGAGGCAGTTCGCGTGTCAATTCGTTAAGGGATGAATACCGAACTATCCCAGTTCGCTATATCAATTCATTTACGGAGAATAACAAACTAGCTCCAGTTCGTTAAACAATTCGTTACGGCAATTCGCTAAGAAGAAGTAACGAACTAGCCTTAATTCGTTAAGGCCATTCGTTAAGCGAAGGACAGATGAACCCCATTTGTTATAGGGTTCATTCGTTAATCCGACCAATTCGTTTTATGGTCCAATTCGTTAAATACAGGGTAACGAATTGGAACTTTGGCAGAATTACAGAATGGCCCCTGGAGTTAAAGAAGAATGATATAATTACATAACAGCCCTTGGACTTTGATAATTTATGAAAGATACCTATAAAGGTTAATGAGTAACGATTTAACTAACCGGGTAATGATTCAATGAAGTAAAACCGGCTTAGACGTGTAAGACTAATTAAGTAGCAACGAGAGTGGCTAGAGTAGTATATAATATTGCAATTATTAAACAGATAGTCGCGCACAGCTCGAGAAGGAATAACCAGTAGCAGAAGATGTAACCGAGTTCAGGTTAGTTTCTAGCCCCATTTCCTTGTTATGTTTTCGAGGCTGTGTGCATACTCTATGTGAAGTGTGAATACACTTACCTTGAGTGGTAAGTGTATGCTATAGATGTTATAAAGGTAGCTATTATATAATGCTTGACGGTGTGTGAACGATCTTCGGATATTGCACGTATCGTCAAGGATAGTGGTTGTCAGGTGGTTATTAGTGTGTATGATTGCTATGATGTGACTTGCTTATTATGTAAATAATGTACTGATAGGAAGTGGGTTATAGACAAGCAGAGGTAGAGTGAGATAGAAGTGGATAGGGGTCTAGTAAGAGCGTTAAAGTGGCATAACGATATTCATTATTAAAGTGGCAACGTGGGATAACGTTATTCGTTATTAAAGTGGCAAAGTGGTATAACGTGATTCGTTATTAAAGTGGCTTAAAGTGGCATAAGTGGCTAAGTTGTAGGGGTAATTAAGTGGCTAAGCTGTAGGGGTAATTAAGTGGTTAAGCAGTAACAGGCTAGACAGTGGACTCTGTGTCTTCGGATACTGTGACACTCGTTAATTTCAGGTTAACTCCGTTAATCTGAAATTGCGTTAATTCAAACTTAAGATCACATGAACTATAACGCATATCTCAATACATTTAAATTAGGGTTTAAATGACGCTTGACAATCACTACACAAGTAGTCTCTCGGAATTTCACTGAAACACACGAGTCGACTCAAACCGTTGGTGAACAAACAATAATTAATATAAACAATTAGTTGGTATAAATACGTGTTATGGTTATATGTGACTATGTGCTTGCATGTGTAACATTATTTGATGGAGAAAATAAACTAGTTTTTGCGAGAATTAAACTAAATATAAGTGGAGGGTGCTAGTTGTAAGATATGATATATTATCTTAATATATAAACAACATTAACATAAACCCTAATCCCCTCCTCTCTCCCTCTTGCGAACGGCCGCCCCCTCCCCTCTTCACCATTCACGGCCGATCACCACAAACACACACACACAAACTATAATCCTTGCAAGCTTGTTGAAGATTTAAAGTGTTAACTAGGTAACTAAACACTCTCTCTAGCCTATTTCATTGATTTAATTGCATCATCAAGCTTAATAAACATAAACCCTAGATGTTAAAATTATTGATTGTTGATAGATTATGAGTCTAGAGGGTTGCTTGCATGGTTAATTGTTCATAGATTGATAGTTTGTTGAGTTTTAATGAAAACTGATGGTGGACAGATTCTTATGTTCATGTTGCAATGACTTTAAATCGATGTTAATTACATTTTTTGAAGTGGTTATTGATTATATAATATACTAGGTCGAGTCTAGTCTCTAAAAAGTCCGAGTTTGTAAATTTTGGACGTGTAAAAGTTTGTTTTTATTATTTTACAAAACTGTTGTGCAAGGCTGATTCGGGAGACCTGCTGTTAGGTTGTTTTGAAATTAGTATATCTCATAAACTACAAGACCAAATGGGTTGGTTCCACTTCTGGAAGTTAATATTTTGAGTTAGGAATCTAACCCAATTGGTCTTGAATTAATTGATTTTTTCATGAATCGGTAATAACAAATAACATTATGTTACGCATGATAATGATTGCTGTGTGCTTGCTGTGATGTTTTAATCATTGTGATAAAACCGCAGATTATAAAAATATAAAAAAAATATTTTTAGAAACTTAACTCACGTGTTCTTCAGTGATGATTTTTGTTGATTTATTTGACTTGTTAGGATTTATTAAATAGAGTAATCTTGTCGAGGGAAAATCTGCCTGAGCTGCTGAATTACTTGAACTATCATGAAAAGTGCATAACTGATCGATGTTTGCTATGTTTTGACTAAATTGCCCTTGTGGGGGATAATCGCTAGTAATGAACGATGTTAATACTTGACACTTAAGTACTTGTTCACATGTGTAACTTATCACCAATGTGTTTGTCGTGTCGCACTTATTTCACAAACGAAACACGAAACGCATCTCATGCATAAGTTGTATGTGTCAAGTCTAGGAAATAACTCGTAGTTCAATACTTAGAAAATCTCGTTTTTGTCTTTAGAACACTAGTGAGGAATTTTGCGTGACGCACACCTTTCTCCGATCTCTTATTGATTATCTTCGCAAACAGTGAGTTTCACGTCCCCTTTTTACTCTTTTTAAACGCTTTTATTAGGGGGAGATAACATACTCTAACACTTTAGAGTTTGTTACTCTTTATATATCACTTGTAAGGCTAAGTGGCATACAAACCAACCAAAGTCCTTCATAACATCGAACCGGTTAATATTTGTATAATAGCGAGTCACTGTTGAGTAGTACTACTGGGTTTGACAAACCCCACCCAACTCTAAACTCGACTGTAGGTCGAGTGGGTGTAATCTTGGGTAACACATTACCATGGTCGTGGTTGCATGGTGGCAAGACAATTGATAAACAGTCAGCTTCGGTGTCGAACACTTAGTAATACATGCTTGTAGGTTAGCTACCTATTGATATGTAATTGACATAACACTCTCAGATAACGCTAAAAACGCAAACACTTTATTTATATAAACCTGTGTACTCACCAACCTTGTGTTGACACTTTTAGTATGTTATTCTTAGGTAGCCGAGGCGGGCGCGTGGTTTAGGACATGCATTCGCTAAACACCGTTTTTTTAAAAACTTCTTTTAATTTTTGTCTTGATAACTTGGGTTTCTAAGTCGTCCTGTGTGGCGCAACTGTTTGGTTTACAATTTACGTTTCTGCATTTCATTTAAGAATTGATGTCTTGTCGGTTTTGAAAACTTTTAATATGGTGTTTGATTGTAACTAATGTTTCCGATCCTGTTAGTTCACACCCTCTGACGGTAAAAACTCCGTTAGTGGATTTTGAGGGTGTGGCAGATTGGTATCAAAGCCATTGGTTATAGCGAACTAGAAATACATTCATACTAGACTATAACCGCAACGACCCATTAGTTATAAGTTTACGCACTGCATATATAAATATATATTATATATATTTAGTTATTTGTTTTCTTTATCTCTTTACGCCATTCACTCATACGCGCGCATATACGACTTATCCTGTAAGGATGTCAACGCCATCATCATCATCGTCCGACCCGGTGTCTCATGCCCCTGGAAAGGAACCGCAGCTACCCGACTCATCACCACCCCGAGTAGTCCCGGAACCAGCAGCCTCTGCACTAGCAGCCCCTGCACTGAAGAGGTATCGCCCATCTGGAGACATGTACGAAGACAACTGTAGCTGGAATTGGTACCCGAGTCTGATCGAGCGTATGGTTTATCGTGAGCAAGTTCCCCCACTACCTCTCCTGGGCTGTCCTATATCCTCCAACACCCTACCACCCATAACCGAACCAATGGAGCGTGTTTTCGCAGCTATCGCCTCCTGTTTTGAGTGTGAAGTGGGATTTATGCGCTCGACGAGAGCGAATGTTACTGGAGTGATAGGAGATGGAGCTGAGGCCAGGAAGGGAATTTCCAACCTGACTGAAGCTATGAAGGAAGTAAATGATGCTCACATCCAACAAATGAAGATAATGAACAAAATGCAAGCAGAGATGATAGATTTGCATGATCAACTTCTTAAGGCGAGATCCCTGGCAGCGACAGCCCTAGCTCGTTGCAACACCTTAGAGGCGCAAATTTCCCAGAATACAGCAGAACCTGAGGAAGAGCCCGAGGAAGAGCCCGAGGAAGAACCCGAGGAAGATCTCGAGGAGGAACCCGAAGAGAAACCGGAGGAAGAGGCGGCTGAGGAGGAGGCACACTCAGAGGTGTCCTCAGACGATAACATCTAAGAATGATAACACCTAGATGGAGGGGTTGTCTCCATCCAAACTTATATTTTTCTATAATTAAGGATTGATTTTAAATACTTTGTAGCAGATACAATGGTTTTAATCATGAATTATTATTTGGATTATTATATGGTTGTGATGCGATGTTTTTATTTCTTTTTCTTTCCTACCTTTTATTACATGTATGGTGTGTTGCATATGAAACCGAGAGTTCATGTCTAACATTTTATGTTGTGATTCTAGGAGATGTCTGGAAGAAACGCTGGTGGTGGTCGCGGTAACATCAACATGACCGCGGCGGAACTCCAAGCCTTACTACACGACCATGCGGCGGCAGCACTAGCTGCGCATGTTTAGAATCAAGCCGGAGGTCCAGCCGGAGTCTGTACTTTCAAGATCTACCTAGACTACAAGCCTAATTCATTTGACGGCACTGAGGGAGCCATAGGTTTCCTGCGTTGGGCTGAGAAGGCAGAGTCAGCTTTCGAGATGTGCAACTTCCCACCAGCCAGCAGGGTCAAGCTTGCTGCTAGAACACTGCAAGATTCCGCCCTCACCTGGTGGAACTCTAATGTGCAAATTCTTGGGTTGGAATTGGCAAAGCTATGAACTGGAGGAGTTCAAGAACATGATGCGAGAAGAGTATTGTCCTAGAGAGGAAATCTCATAGTTGGAGTCGAAATTTTGGCCGTTAAAGATGGTGGGTTCTGAGATTGAAGCCTACTCCACCCGTTCCCACGAGCTGGCAGTGATGTGCCCGCGGAGGGTAGATCCGCCAAGTAAGAGAATCGAGATGTATATCGATGGTTTGGTACCCCAGATTCAGGGTATGGTGACGTCTTCTAAACCAACCACTATTCAGCAAGCGATCCGAATAGCCCACAAGCTGACGGACCAAGCAGTGGCACAAGGTGCATTACCAACTAGAGGTTCCACCTCTAAACCCGTGACAACTCAAGCACTGACAACAACAACTCTGGGAATGTAAAGAGGAAATTTGACAACATCAGGTCCTCATCATCGAACCATCCACAGCAACAACACCACCGTAAACCTGAACTCGCTCGAAACTTCAATAATCAGGGTTCCAACAATAACAACAACGGTGGCGGACAGGGTTCGAGTGGCTATGCTGGAAAGTACCCGAAGTGCAAAAAGTGCAACTATCACCATGCTGGCCCATGCGACCGTATCAAGTGTTTGCGATGCGGTAAATTGGGTCATCAGGCCACGGACTGTAGGGGAGACCTAGCGGCTAAGGGTGCTCCTAAACAGCCTACAACGATGAAAGGGTGCTTTGAGTGTGGTCAAGAGGGTCACTTCAAGAAGGATTTTCCCAAACTGAAGTAGAATGAGAACAATGGAGGCAATAACAGTGGCGGGAGTGGTGGTAAAGGTAGAGCTTTTGTCATTGGGTCGGACCAGGCCCGCAACGATCCGAATGTGGGTACCGATAAGTTCCCTGTGAACGACTGTTTTGCTTCTGTTTTGTTTGACACTGGAGCTGATAGAAGTTTTGTATCGAAAGCCTTTAGTAAACTCTTAGACTTAACTCCAACCCCGTTAGATGCTAAGTTTCCTGTTGAATTAGCTGACGGTAAGTTTATAGAAACAACTCATGTACTAGTGGGATGTAAGTTGAAACTGTCAGGTCATACTTTCGATATCAACCTCATACTTTTTACGCTTGGTAGTTTCGATGTCGTTGTCGGCATGGACTGGCTATCCGAGAATAGAGCTGAGATTATATGTCACGACAAGGTAGTCCATATCACTACCTCTTTCGGCGAAATCATCTCGATACAGGGCGAGAAGAGCAGCATGACTACAAGCGTCATCACCCTCATGAAGGCGCAGAAATATTTACGAAAGGGTCATCCGGCGATTTTAGCTCATATTGTCGAGAAACCCGTGGAGGAGAAGCGAATCAAAGACATACCGATTGTGCGAGATTTTCCGGAAGACTTCCCGGAGGATTTGCTTGGACTCCCACCTATTCGACAAGTCGAGTTCCAAATCGATTTAGCCCCCGGTGCTGCACCCATAGCACGAGCCCCGTATCGGCTTGCACCGGCGGAGCTTCAGGAGTTGTCCACTCAACTACAAGACTTGTTAGATAAAGGTTTCATCCGACCTAGCTCATCACCATGGGGAGCCCCTGTCTTATTTGTTAGAAAGAAAGACGGGACTTTTCGCATGTGCATCGAGTACCGGGAGCTGAACAAGGTGACGATCAAGAACCGTTATCCCCTACTCTCAATTGATGATCTGTTCGACCAGCTTCAAGTATCGAGTTACTACTCGAAGATCAATCTGAGATCTGGTTACCATCATTTGAGAGTGATCGAAGAAGATATTTCAAAGACGACATTCACAACTCGGTACGGTCACTACGAGTTTTCGGTTATGCCTTTTGGCTTAACCAACGCACCAGCTGTATTTATGGATCTCATGAACAGAGTATGCAAGGCGTACCTCGACAAGTTTGTGATTGTTTTCGTTGATGATATCCTCGTTTACTCCAAGAACAAGACCGACCATGAAGAACTCCTGAGGTTAATCCTAGAATTGCTAAAGAAGGAACAACTGTACGCTAAACTCTCGAAATGAGAATTTTGGCTTCGCGAGGTTCACTTCTTAGGGCATGTGATCAATGAGAATGGTATCCATGTTGATCCAGGCAAGGTAGAGGCCATCAAAAACTGGGAAGCACCTAAGACTCCGACTGAGGTGCGACAATTCCTAGGACCGTCTAGCTACTACCAACGTTTCAACGAGGGATTTTCGAAGATTGCTCAACCCCTCACCGCATTGACACACAAGGGTACTAAGTACAATTGGGTGACGCGCAGGATTCTGCCTTCCAACTGTTGAAAAACCATAATCTGTAGCGCACCTATCTTAGCCCTCCCCGAGGGAACGAAAAATTTTTAGATGCATGGTGACACTTCGATACAGGGTCTCGGTTGCGTGTTAATGCAACTCGAGAAGGTTATAGCCTATGCCTCTCGACAGCTACGGATCCACGAGAAGAACTATACGACCCATGACTTGGAACTCGGAGCCGTGGTGTTTGCTCTTAAGATATGGAGGCATTACTTGTACGGTACCAAGTTTACCATTTACACCGACCACAAGAGCCTCCAACATATCTACGATCAGAAGGAGTTGAACATGCGACAGCATCGTTGGGTCGAGTTACTTAAGGATTGTGACTATGCCATCAATTACCACTTGGGCAAGGCCAATGTAATGGCCGATGCTCTCAGCAGAAAAGAAACTGATAAGCCTAGACAGGTGCAAGCATTACAACTCACGATTCATTCCAACTTACCTGATCAGATTCGTGATGCTCAACTCGAGGCGTTTAAAGACGATAACGTCCCATCAGAACTCATACGGGGTATGGATAAGCATCTTGAAACCAAATCGGACGGGGTCTGATATTTCGAAACCCGGATTTGGGTCCCTCGGCATGGATGTAGGTTCCCGAACGGATCTTACACGGGATATCGCTATCTACGTAGGTGCGGAATCCCTGCGTAGGTAGTTACGAGCGTAGAATACGTAAAACAATCACACGCAATACAAACGAACACGTTATATATTATAACTTGAAACACGTCTATTACAGACTCTCGACACGTTCACTGAACTCAACAACTGACTCCTCTCTCGTCACCTAAACAAACCGTCGGCTACAGTATATATAGACACGACAACTTCGCCTGATATGTTCAGGCGAAGTTGTCCATAACTTCGCTCGTTCAACAAGTTCGCCTAGGCGAACTTGTCGACAACTTCGCTTGTTCAACAAGTTCGCCTAAGCGAACTTGTTGACAACTTCGCTTACATACATAAACATAAACTTAAACATAATTACATTACAGACTCGATTACAAACGCTAGACTATGAACTACTGACATTTATGTACCAACAATGGAGACTTGAGAAATCTGGTGATGGACGAAGCACACAAGTCCCGATATTCCATTCACCCTGGCTCAGATAAAATGTATCATGACCTAAAGGCACTTTTCTGGTGGCCAAACATGAAAGCCGACATCGCACCTACGTGAGCAAATGCTTGACTTGTGCAAGAGTCAAAGAGGAATATCAGAAACCATCTAGTCTACTACAGCAACCAGAACTCCCAACATGGAAATGGGAACACATTTCAATGGATTTCATCACGGGATTACCCAAAACGCCGACGGGATGCGATACCATCTGGGTGATCGTTGACCGGTTGACTAAGTCTGCACACTTCTTAGCAATCAAAGAATCGGACAAAATGGAAAGATTGACTCGCATCTACATGAAAGAAGTAGTGTCTAGACACGGAGTGCCCGTCTCAATCATATCTGATCGAGATTGCCGTTTCACTTCGCATTTCTGGAAGTCACTGCAAAGCGCACTATGTACCCGCCTTGATATGAGCACAGCCTACCATCCTCAGACGCATGGGCAAAGTGAGCGCACTATTCAGACCTTGGAGGACATGTTGCGTGCATGCGTATTGGATTTCGGAAAAAGTTGGGAACCTCACTTACCTTTGGTAGAGTTTTCGTATAATAACAGCTACCACGCAAGCATTAAGGCAGTGCCGTTTGGAGCGTTGTACGGACGGAAGTGTCGATCACCTCTCTGCTAAGCAGAGGTGGGTGATAGCCAAATCACTGGTCCAGAACTAGTACATGAAACCTCTGAAAAGATTGTTCAAATCCGCAACCGTATGGCAGCAGCACGAGATCGCCAAAAGAGTTACGCCGACAAGCATCGAAAGCCTCTTGAATTCCAAGTGAACGACCAAGTATTACTCAAAACCTTGGAAAGGTGTGGTTCGCTTCAGGAAGCGAAACAAACTCAACCCACGATACGTTGGTCCCTACCGGATAACTGAGCACATTGGTACGGTGGCGTACCGACTGGATTTACCAACAGAACTCAGCAGTGTACACAATGTATTCCATGTATCCAACTTAAAGAAATGCCTATCCGATGAAACCCAAGCAGTTCCTTTGGACGAATTGCAAGTTGATGAACAACTACACTTCATTGAAGAACCACTCGAAGTTTTGGATTGGGAAACCAAAACACTCAAGCACAGCAAAATTACAATCGTTAAGGTTCGTTGGAACTCAAGACGTGGACCGAAGTTCACGTAGGAACGCGAGGATCAAAATGGAAAGATTGACTCGCATCTATATGAAAGAAGTAGTGTCTAGACATGGAGTGCCTATCTCCATCATATCTGATCGAGATTCCCGTTTAACTTCGCACTTCTGGAAGTCACTACAGAGCGCACTAGGCACCCGCCTCGATATGAGCACAGCATACCATCTTCAAACGGATGGGCAAAGTGAACACCATTCAGATCTTGGAAGACATGTTGCGTGCATGCGTGTTGGATTTCGGAAAAAGTTGGGAACCCCACTTGCCCTTGGTAGAGTTTTCGTATAATAACAGCTACCACGCAAGCATTAAAGCAGCGCCTTTTGAAGCGTTGTACTGACGCAAGTGTCGATCACCTCTTTGCTGGGCAGAAGTGGGTGATAGCCAAATCACTGGCCCAGAATTAGTACTTGAAACCTCTGAAAAGATTGTCCAAATCCGAAACCGCATGGCAACAGCACGAGATCGTCAAAAGAGTTACACCGACAAGCGTCGAAAACCTCTGGCATTCCAAGTGGACGATCAAGTTTTACTCAAAGTCTCACCTTGGAAAGGTGTAGTTCTCTTTGGAAAGCGAAACAAACTCAACCCACGATACGTTGGCCCATACCGGATAATGGGACGTGTTGGTCCGGTAGCATACCGGTTGGATTTACCAACAGAACTCAGCGGCGTACATAACGTTTTCCACGTTTCCAACTTGAAGAAATACCTTTCTAACGAAACACAAACAGTTCCTTTGGGCGAGATGCAAGTTGATGAACAGCTACGCTTCATCGAAGAACCAGTCGAAGTTTTGGATTGGTAAACCAAAACACTCAAGCAAAGCAAGATCCCCATCGTAAAAGTCTGTTGGAACTCGAGACGTGGACCAGAGTTCACATGGGAACGCGAGGATCAAATTATAAAAAAGTATCCTCACCTTTTTGAAGGGTTGACTAAACGTCAAAAACCGCGAAAGCCGACAAACCGTCAGAACACACCGGAGGTATGAATTAAATTTCGGGACAAAATTTCTTTCTACTAGGGGATGATATGACAAACTAAAAATTTTTGTTTTTTTTTCAGACACCCATCGCGAATTGACTCAAATTTTCGGGATGAAAATTCTTTCAACATGGAAATGATGTGACACTCGTCAATTTCAGGTTAAATCCGTTAATCCGAACTCCGTTAATTCAAACTTAAGATCACACGAACAGTAACGCATATCTTATTACATTTAAATTAGGGTTTAAATGACACTTGACAATCACTACACAAGTAGTCTCTCGGAATTTCACTGAAACACACACGAGTCGACTCAAACCGTTGGTGAACAAACAATAATTAATATAAACAAGTACTTGGTATAAATACGTGTTATGGTTATATGTGACTATGTGCTTGCATGTGTAACATTATTTGATGGAGAAAATAAACTAGTTTTTGCGAGAATTAAACTAAATAGAAGTGGAGGGTGCTAGTTGTAACATATGATATATTATCTTAATATATAAACAACATTAACATAAACCCTAATCCCCTCCTCTCTCCCTCTCCCTCTTGCGAATGGCTGCCCCCTCCCCTCTTCACCATTCACGGCCGATCACCACACACACACATACACAAACTATAATCCTTGCAAGCTTGTTGAAGATTTAAGGTGTTAACTAGGTAACTAAACACTCTCTCTAGCCTATTTGATTGATTTATTGCATGATCAAGATTAATAAACATAAACCCTAGATGTTAAAATTATTGATTGTTGATAGATTATGAGTCTAGAGGGTTGCTTGCATGGTTAACTGTTCATAGATTGATAGTTTGTTGAGTTTTAATGAAAACTGATGCTGGACAGATTCTTAAGTTCATGTTGCAACGACGGTAAATCGATGTTAATTACATGTTTTGAAGTGGTTATTGATTATATAATATACTAGGTCGAGCCTAGTCTCTCAAAAGTCCGAGTTTGTAAATTTTGGACGTGTAAAAGTTTTTTTTTATTATTTTACAAAACTGTTGTGCAAGGCTGATTCGGGAGACTTGCTGTTAGGCTGTTTTGAAATTAGTATATCTCATAAACTACAAGACCAAATGGGTTGGTTCCACTTCTGGAAGTTAAGATTTTGAGTTAGGAATCTAACCCAATTGGTCTTGCATTAATTGGTTTTTTCATGAATCGGTAATAACAACTAACATTCTGTTACGCATGATAATGATCGCTGTGTGCTTGCTGTGATGTTTTAATCATTGTGATAAAAACGTAGATTATAAAAATATAATAAAAATATTTTTAGAAACTTAACTCACGTGTTCTTCAGTGATGATTTTTGTTGATTTATTTGACTTGTTAGGATTTATTAAATAGAGTAATCTTGTCGAGTGAAAATCTGCCTGAGCTGCTGAATTACTTGAACTATCATGAAAAGTGCATAACTGATCGATGTTTGCTATGTTTTGACTAAATTGCCCTTGTGGGGGATAATTGCTAGTAATGAACGATGTTAATACTTGACACTTAAGTACTTGTTCACATGTGTAACTTATCACCAATGTGTTTGTCGAGTCGCACTTATTTCACAAACGAAACACGAAACGCATCTCATGCATAAGTTGTATGTGTCGAGTCAAGGGACTCACTCATAGTTCAATACTTAGAAAATCTTGTTTTTGTCTTTAGAACACCAGTGAGGATTTTTCCGTGACGCACACCTTTCTCGGATCTCTTATTGATTATCTTCGCAAACAGTGAGTTTCACGTCCCCTTTTTACTCTTTTTAAACGCTTTTATTAGGGGTAGATAACATACTCCAACACTTTAGATTTTGTTACTCTTTATGTATCACTTGTAAGGCTAAGTGGCAAACAAAACAACCAAAGTCCTTCATAACATCGAACCAGTTAATATTTGTATAATAGCGAGTCACTGTTGAGTAGTACTACTGGGTTTGACAAACCCCACCCAACTCTAAACTCGACTGTAGGTCGAGTGGGTGTAATCTTGGCTAACACATTACCATGGTCGTGGTTGACATGGTGGCAAGGCAATTGATAAACAGTCAGCTTCGGTGTCGAACACTTAGTAATACATGCTTGATAGGTTAGCTACCTATTGACATTTAATTGACATAACACTATCTGGTAACGCTAAAAACGCAAACACTTTATTTATATAAACCTGTGAACTCACCAACCTTGTGTTGACACTTTTAATATGTTATTCTCAGGTAGCCGAGGCGGGCGCGCGGTTTAGGACATGCATTCGCTAAACACCGTTGTTTTAAAAACTTCTTTTAATTTTTGTCTTGATAACTTGGGTTTCTAAGTCGTTTTGTGTGGCCCAACTGTTTGGTTTACAATTTACGTTTCCGCATTTCATTTAAGAATTGATGTCTTGTCGGTTTTGAAAACTTTTAATATGGTGTTTGATTGTAACTAATGATTCCGATCCTGTTAGTTCACACCCTCTGACGGTAAAACTCCGTTAGTGGATTTTGAGGGTGTGACAGATACGTATATATAATATGTAGTGGTTGTATGACAAGTTGCTTGATTAACTAGAACTCAGTCAGCGTAGCTGACTTTTAGTATGCACGCAGGTGATCAGACAAAAAATCTGGTATGAGGATGACACATGGCATGGATTGAACGACTGGCATCTGAAGATGGAAGAAAAGATGTTTTAATTATAGTGTTTGTGTTATGGTATCAAAGAAAAAACTTAATGTTTTGTAACGAATGATTGATGTTTTATATTCCACGAAAAGTTTTAATAAACTCTGATGTGTAGAACTGTGTTTATGAGTAAATCCAACGCTAAAGTAGGGCTACCGGGAACGGGGCCTTACAAGTTGGTATCAGAGCAAAGTTCGACTGTTTGTGTTTCGTTAGAAAGGTATTTCATCAAGTTGGAAACGTGGAAAACGTTATGTACGCCGCTGAGTTCTGTTGGTAAATCCAACCGGTATGCTACCGGACCAACACGTCCCATTATCCGGTATGGGCCAAAGTATCGTGGGTTGAGTTTGTTTCGCTTTCCAAAGCGAACTACACCTTTCCAAGGTGAGACTTTGAGTAAAACTTGATCGTCCACTTGGAATGCCAGAGGTTTTCGACGCTTGTCGGTGTAACTCTTTTGACGATCTCGTGCTGTTGCCATGCGGTTTCGGATTCGGACAATCTTTTCAGAGGTTTCAAGTACTAATTCTGGGCCAGTGATTTGGCTATCACCCACTTCTGCCCAGCAAAGAGGTGATCGACACTTGCGTCAGTACAACGCTTCAAAAGGCGCTGCTTTAATGCTTGCGTGGTAGCTGTTATTATACGAAAACTCTACCAAGGGCAAGTGGGGTTCCCAACTTTTTCCGAAATCCAACACGCATGCACGCAACATGTCTTCCAAGATCTGAATGGTGCCTTCACTTTGCCCATCCGTTTGAAGATGGTATGCTGTGCTCATATCGAGGCGGGTGCCTAGTGCGCTCTGTAGTGACTTCCAGAAGTGCGAAGTTAAACGGGAATCTCGATCAGATACGATGGAGATAGGCACTCCATGTCTAGACACTACTTCTTTCATATAGATGCGAGTCAATCTTTCCATTTTGATCCTCGCGTTCCTACGTGAACTTCGGTCCACGTCTCGAGTTCCAACGAACCTTAACGATTGTAATTTTGCTGTGCTTGAGTGTTTTAGTTTCCCAATCCAAAACTTCGAGTGGTTCTTCAATGAAGTGTAGTTGTTCATCAACTTGCAATTCGTCCAAAGGAACTGCTTGGGTTTCATCGGATAGGCATTTCTTCAAGTTGGATACATGGAATACATTGTGTACACTGCTGAGTTCTGTTGGTAAATCCAGTCGGTACGCCACCGGACCAATGTGCTCAGTTATCCGGTAGGGACCAACGTATCGTGGGTTGAGTTTGTTTCGCTTCCTGAAGCGAACCACACCTTTCCAAGGTGAGACTTTGAGTAATACTTGGTCGTTCACTTGGAATTCAAGAGGCTTTCGATGCTTGTCGGCGTAACTCTTTTGGCGATCTCGTGCTGCTGCCATACGGTTGCGGATTTGAACAATCTTTTCAGAGGTTTCATGTACTAGTTCTGGACCAGTGATTTGGCTATCACCCACCTCTGCTTAGCAGAGAGGTGATCGACACTTCCGTCCGTACAACGCTTCAAACGGCACTGCCTTAATGCTTGCGTGGTAGCTGTTATTATACGAAAACTCTACCAAAGGTAAGTGAGGTTCCCAACTTTTTCCGAAATCCAATACGCATGCACGCAACATATCCTCCAAGGTCTGAATAGTGCGCTCACTTTGCCCATGCGTCTGAGGATGGTAGGCTGTGCTCATATCAAGGCGGGTACATAGTGCGCTTTGCAGTGACTTCCAGAAATGCGAAGTGAAACGGCAATCTCGATCAGATATGATTGAGACGGGCACTCCGTGTCTAGACACTACTTCTTTCATGTAGATGCGAGTCAATCTTTCCATTTTGTCCGATTCTTTGATTGCTAAGAAGTGTGTAGACTTAGTCAACCGGTCTACGATCACCCAGATGGTATCGCATCCCGTCGGTGTTTTGGGTAATCCCGTGATGAAATCCATTGAAATGTGTTCCCATTTCCACGTTGGAAGTTCCGGTTGTTGTAGCAGACCAGATGGTTCCTGATATTCAATTTTGACTCTTGCACAAGTCAAGCATTTGCTCACGTAGGTGGCAATGTCGGCTTTCATGTTTGGCCACCAGTAAAGTGCCTTTAAGTCATGGTACATTTTATCTGAGCCGGGGTGGATGGAGTATCGGGACTTGTGTGCTTCGTCCATCACTAGAGTTGTCAACTCTCCGAATCGTGGAACCCAAATCCGGTTTTCGAAATACCATACCCCATCCGATTTGGTTTCAAGTTGCTTGTTCATGCCTCGCATGAGTTCTGATTGAGATTATCGTCCTTCAAGGCTTCGAGTTGCGCATCGCGAATCTGATCGGGTAAGTTGGCGTGAATCGTGAGTTGTAATGCTCGCACTCGCCTCGGTTTAGCGGTTTATTTTCTGCTGAGAGCGTCGGCCACTACATTGGCCTTCCCAGGGTGGTACTTGATGGCACAATCATAATCCTTAAGCAGCTCGACCCAACGACGCTGTCGCATGTTCAGCTCCTTCTGATCGTAGATATGTTGGAGACTCTTGTGGTCGGTGTAAATGGTAAACTTGGTACCGTACAAGTAATGCCTCCATATCTTAAGGGCAAACACCACTGCTCCGAGTTCCAAGTCATGGGTCGTGTAGTTCTTCTCGTGAATCCGTAGTTGTCGAGAGGCATAGGCTATAACCTTCTCGAGTTGTATCAGCACGCACCCGAGTCCTTGTATCGATGCGTCACAATGTACCTCAAAATTTTCTGTTCCCTCGGGAAGGGCTAGGATAGGGGAGCTACAGAGTTTGGTTTTCAACAATTGGAAAGCGGATTCTTGCGCGTCACCCCAATTGTAGTTAGTACCCTTGTGAGTCAAAGCGGTGAGGGGTTGAGCAATTTTTGAAAATCCCACGATGAAACGCCGGTAGTAGCGGCCAGTCCTAGGAATTGTCGCACCTCAGTCGGAGTCTTAGGTGCTTCCCAGTTTTTGAAAGCCTCTACTTTACCGGGATCGACATGGATACCATTCTCGTTGATCACATGTCCTAAGAAGTGAACCTCGCGAAGCCAAAATTCGCATTTCGAGAGTTTAGCGTACAGTTGTTCCTTCTTCAGCAAATCTAGGATCAATCTTAGGTGTTCTTCATGGTCGGCCTTGTTCTTGGAGTAGACGAGGATATCATCAATAAAAACGATCACAAACTTGTCGAGGTACGCCTTGCATACTCGATTCATGAGATCCATAAATACGGCTGGTGCGTTGGTTAAGCCAAAAGGCATAACCGAAAACTCGTAGTGACCGTACCGAGTTCTGAAAGCCGTCTTTGAAATATCTTCTTCGCGCACTCTTAATTGATGGTAACCAGATCTCAGATCGATCTTCGAGTAGTAACTCGATCCTTGTAGTTGGTCGAACAGATCATCAATTCGGGGTACGGGATAACGGTTCTTGATCGTCACCTTGTTCAGCTCTCGGTAGTCGATGCACATGCGAAAAGTCTCATCCTTCTTTCGAACAAATAAGACAGGGGCTCCCCATGGTGATGAGCTAGGTCGGATAAAACCTTTATCCAACAAATCTTGCAGTTGAGTGGAAAATCTTGAAGCTCTGCCGGTGCGAACCGATACGGGGCTCGTGCTATGGGTTCTGCACCGGGGGTCAACTCGATTTGGAACTCGACTTGTCGAATAGGAGGGAGTCCAGGCAAATCCTCCGGGAAAACTTCCGGAAAATCTCGCACAATCGGTATGCCTTCGATTTGCTTCTCCTCCGCGGGTTTCTCATCAATATGGGCTAGAATTTCCGGATGACCCTTTCGTAGATACTTCTGCGCCTTCATGAGGGTGATGACCCTGGTGGTCATGCCGCTCTTCTCGCCCTGGACCGAAATGATCTCGCCGGAAGGGGTAGTGATGTGGACTATCTTGTCGTGACATATAATCTCCGCTCGGTTCTCGGATAACCAGTCCATGCCGACAACGACATCGAAACTACCAAGTGTAAAAGGTATGAGGTCGATATCAAAAGTATGACCTGACAGTTTCAACTTACATCCCGCAAGTACATGAGTTGTTTCTATAGACTTACCGTCAGCTAATTCAACAGGAAACTTAGCATCTAACGGGGTTGGAATTAAGTCTAAGAGTTTACTAAAGGCTTTCCACACAAAACTCCTATCAGCTCCAGTGTCAAACAAAACAGAAGCAAAACAGTCGTTCACAGGAAACTTACCGGTCACCACATACGGGTCGCTGCGGGCTTGGCCCGACCCAATGACGAAAGCTCTACCTTTACCATTGCTTCCGCCACTGCTGCTGCCTCCATTGTTCTCATTCTGCTTTAGCTTGGGGCAATCCTTCCTGAAATGACCCTCTTGACCACACTCGAAGCACCCTTTAGTCGCCATGGGTGGTTTAGGAGCACCCTTTGCCGCTAGGTCTCCCCTACATTCTTTGGCCTGATGGCCCATTTTTCCGCATCTCAGACACTTGACGCGGTCACACGGGCCAGCATGGTGATAGTTGCACCTGTTGCATTTCGGGTGTTTCCCAGCGTAGCCGCTCGAACCCTGCCCGCAACCGTTATTGTTATTGTTGGGACCCTGATTGTTGAAGCTCCGAGTGAGTTCGGTCTTACTGTAGTGTTGTTGCTGTGGGGGGTTCGATGATTAGGACATGGTGTTGTCAAATTTCCTCTTTCCATTACTCGGGTTGTTGTTTCTGTTGTTGTCATTGCTCGGGTGATCACCGATTTTAGAGGTCGAACCTCTAGGTGGTAACGCACCTTGGGTCACTGCCTGATCCATCAGTTTGTGAGCTAACCGGATCGCTTGTTGAATTGTAGCCGGTTTGGAAGACGTCACCTTACCCTGAATTTGCAGTACCAACCCGTCGATGTACATCTCGATTCTCTTACTCGGCGGGTCTACCATCCGTGGACAAATTACTGCTAGCTCGTGAGAACGAGTGGTGTAGGCTTCAATCTCGGAACCCACCATTTTCAATGACCAAAACTCAGATTCTAACTTCGCGATTTCCTCTCTAGGACAATACTCTTCCCACATCATGTTCTTGAACTCTTCCCAGTTCATAGCGTTTTCTAATTCCAATCTAAGAATTTGCACATTTGAATTCCACCAAGTGAGAGCAGAATCTTCCAGTGTTCCAGCAGCAAATTTGACCCTACTGGCAGCTGGACAGTTACACATCTCAAAAGCTGATTCGGCCTTCTCAGCCCAACGCAGGAAACCTATGGCTCCCTCAGTGCCCTTAAACGAATTGGGCTTGCAATCCAGGTAGTTCTTGAAAGTACACGTTCCAGTTGGACCTCCGGCTTGATTCTGAACATGTGCGGCTAGAGCTGCCGTTGCATGGTCATTCAATAAGGTCTGAAGTTCTGCTGCGGTTAAGTTGATGTTACCGCGACCGTGTCCAGCGTTTCTTCCAGCCATTTCCTAGAATCACAGCATATGAGATTAGACATGAATTTTCGGTTTCATATGTAACGCACCATACATGTAATAAAAGATAGGTAAGAAAGGATAAAAGAAACAAACATCATATCACAACCATATAATAATCCAAATAATAATTCATGATTAAAACCATTGTATTCGCTACAAAGTATTTAAAACCAATCCTTAAAAGCATAGAAAATAATAGTTTGGATGGAGACAACCCCTCCATCTAGGTGTTATCATTCTTAGATGTCATCGTCTGAGGACACCTCTGAGTGTGCCTTTGGCTCAGCCGGTTCTTCCTCCGGTTCCTCCTCGGGATCTTCCTCGGGTTCCTCCTCAGGTTCTTCCTCAGGTTCTGCTGCATCCTGAGCAATTTGCATCTGTAGGAGATAGCAAAGCTCTAGAGCTATCTCTGTCCGGGTTCTTGCCACATGGAGTTGTTCTTGCAGATCGATCATCTCTGCTTGCATTTTTCTCATAATCTTCATCTGTTGATCACTAGCATCTTGCATTCCCTTCATTGTCGTTTTCAGGCGGGAAATTTCCTCCCTTGCCTCGGTTCCATCTCTTATCAATCCGGGAATGTCCGCTCTCGCCGAGTGCATAAAACCCACGTCACGCTCTAAACAAGAGACAACAGCATCAAGAACTCGCTCCGTTGGTTCGGTTATGGGTGGTAGAGTGTTGGGGTAAGCAGGACGACTCGGGTGGGGTAGCGGGGGAACTTGTTTGCGATAGACTATACGTCTGATCAGACTCGGGTACCAATCCCAGCTAACGTCGTCGTCGTACATGCCTCCGGACAGGCAATACCTCTTCGGTGCAGGGGCTTCTAGTTCCGGGACTACTCGGGGTGGCGATGAGGTAGGTAACTGCGGTTCCTTTCCATGAGCATGAGTCATCTGATCGGATGATGATGATGGTAGCGTCGACATCCCTATAGGTAAGTCGTGTATGCGCGCGTATGAGTGAATGAGGTAAAGAGATAAGATAACGAGAAACTAAGCAAAATTTATATGCAGTGCGTATAATTATAACTAATGGGTCGTTGCGGTTATAGTCTAGTATGCATGCAATTTCTAGTTCGCTATAACCAATGGCTCTGATACCAATCTGTCACACCCTCAAATCCACTAACGGAGTTTTACCGTCAGAGGGTGTGAACTAACAGGATCGGAATCATTAGTTATAATCAAACCATAAATAAAGTTTTCAATCCACGAAAACATTTGAGTGTAAATAAATGCGGAAGCGTAAAACCTTTATCCAAAAGTTGCGTCACGCAGGACGACTTAAAAACCCAAATAATAATAGTTTAAAACAAGTTGCATAAACAATAGCGTTCAAAGTAATGCATGATCCTATACCGCGCGCCCGCCTCGGCTACCTGAGAATGACATACTAAAAGTGTCAACACGGGGTTGGTGAGTTCACAAGTGTATATATACAATAAAGCGTTTGCGTTTACGTTTTGCGTTTAGCGTTTTGCGTTTCCAGATAGTGTTAAATCAATTATATATCTATAGGTAGCTAGCCTATAAAGCAAGTATTACTAAGTGTTCGACACCGAAGCTGACTGTTTATCATGTGCCTTGCCACCAGGTCTATCCCGACCATGGTAATGTGTTAGCCAAAATTACACTCACTCGATCTCCAGTCGAGCTTAGCGTTGGGTGGGGTTTGTCAAACCCAGTAGTACTACTCAACAGTGACTCGCTATTATCCAATACTAAACGGTTTGATGTGTGAAGGACTTCAGTTGTTTCGTTTGCCATTTAGCCTTTACAAGTGATATATAATCTAATAACAAAATCTAAAAGCGTTTCGGAGTATGTATTCTCCCCCAAGTGAAAAGCGTTTAAAATAGTTAAAAGGGGAAACGTGAAACTCACTGTTTGCGAAGAATTCCAAAAACGAGTAAACCAAAGGATGCGCGTCACAGAAAAATCCTCACTAGCGTTCTAAAACAACAAATGAGATTTTCTAAGTGTTGGAACTATTATCGAGTCTCTAGACTCGGCATATAATACCTATGCATAAAATTCGTTTCGTGTTTCGTTTGTGAATTGTGTGTGTCTCAACAAACACATTCGTGATATGTTACATGTGTTAACAACTACTTACATATCATGTATTAATATTGTACATTACTAGCAATTATTCCCCGCAAGGGCAATTTGGTCAAAACATAACAATTATCTAGTACTTAGCACGTTTCATGTATTTTCACAAAGTTCAGCAGCTAGTTTCATCAAGACAGAATTCTACTTGAAAGATTACTCTATTCAACAGATCATAGCATCTCAATTAATTCACCGAAAATCGTCACAAAAGCAAACATGAGTTAGGTTTCCAGAACATATTTTATTGTATTTTATTCCTCATAGATTTCTCACAATGATCAAAACATTACAGCAAGTCACAGCAGTCAAAATCATGCGCAACAGAATGTTATTTGTTATTCCATTAAATGAAAAATCCAACTAAAGCAAGACCAATTGGGTTAGGTTCTTAACTCAATATGTTAACTTCCAGAAGTGAAACCAACCCATTTGGTCTTGTAGTTTATGAGATATGATAATTACAAAACAACCTAACAGCAGGTCTCACAATTCAGATTTGCACTTCAGTTTTGTAAAATAATAAACGTTAACAACCTCGACCAATTTCCACATTAACATTTAGGTACAGTTGTCTAAACATAACTTACAATCTGTCCAGTACCAGTTTTGACCTTTAATCACATTTAAATCGTTTGAGCAACCAAAACACCTCCAAATTAGGCGTGGTTGGGTTTTCTGGAAACTAGACTCAGAGTACTACCTCTTAGACTCATAAATAGCTCAGTTTGATTTTATATTTAACAAGTTACATGTCGTTCAAGTTTAACAATCTCTGCTGTCAAAACTCAGCAAGCACAAACAATTGTCTAACATGCATCCTAAGCATACGACGTATCTCCAAACATGTAATAAACATAATTATTCATCAAAATCAGTAGTAACCCTCTAGGGTTTACAAACAATCAATGATTTAACAATCTTTCACCGTTCAAAATCACATATGATCATCTAAATCAATAACCAAGGCATAATCAATCATCATCTAGCATAAATCAACCCTAGTTCATCTTATTCATCAATTTCGTGACTTAGGGTTTTAGATTAACCCATTCAAGATCAAAATTAAACATATAAAATACATAGGATAGTTGTTTATACCTTCCTAGCACCTTAATCTTCAACCAAACTTGAAAAATCTTGTGTGTATGTGTTTGTTTGTTTTCGGCAGCCAAGAGAGGGAGAAGGGAGGGGGCCGATCGGGATTAGAGAGAGGAAGAGAGAGTTTGGGTTTTGGTTATTATTAAATAATAACATGTTACATCAAGGCCCCTCAACTTCTAATTATTACCTTTCTAGCCTAAAGTAACTTGTTTGCATCTTGAGTTAACGTTTTAAACAATTTTATCAAATAACACATAAGCCTAACACATAATTATCACATAATTATTGTTTGGATGTTTTTCGTTTATTCACCAACGATTTGCGTCAACTCGTTTGCGTTTCGGTGCAATCCCGAAAGACTACACATGTAGTAATTGTCAAGCGTCATTTAAAACCCTAGTTTAAATGTAATGAGGTGTGCGTTATAGATCAAGTGATCTTAAGTTTGAATTGACGGAGTATGGATTAACGGAGTTAACCTGGAATTGACGAGTGTCACATTTATGTTATAGTATGAACCTATGTTTGTCTGGCAAGCTTTAATGATTTCCTTCTTACGTTTGATTTTATAAATGAGTTGTGTTTTCTTGTGATTTTGTATGAATGACTTATGAAGTATCTTGAATGCATGTTGGTTATGATAAATAGTTGTGTGAAGGTAAAGCGTCGCATTAGGAGTTAGCGTTATTATACAAATCAAGGTTCCTTGGAAGGACGAGACGAGACTTGATACATCGAGGGCCTCATGGACAAGCTACCTTAATAGCTAAAACACATGATCACCGCTCGATGACTGCAAGTCGGGAGTAAGAAGGATAACCAAGAAAGCGAAGGTGATTCAATAAAGTGTGCGAATATAATAAGTGTTCCTTTTACAAGGAATAAGTTAGGTTTCGGGGACGAAACCTCTTTAAGGGGGGAAGACTTGTAACATCCCAAAATTTCAAAAGTAATATTACCTATATTATTTAATATTGGTGGGAAAGGTTTACTCGGGTTAATGTGAAAATAATAAGATTAAGTAGGGGTTAATGCGAGTCGGGCTTGTGTTGGGTTAAGTAATATGGGTAATGGACTTGGGTGAAAATGGAAGGAAGATAGATCATGGGCTCAAGCCCATGACCCATCATATAAATACCTTCATTATGCCTAAATCATTCATTCACACATATTCCATACACCACAAAAACACACACTTAGCTCTCTCTCATATTACTCTCTATCTCTCTAGCCGAAATAAAGAAGAAGAAGGAGAATCGGTTTTCAACCCGAGGTAAGAATAGTATGATGTTGTTTATACCCAAACCAGTTAGATTTAGTCACGAAACGACGAGCTGACACCGTTAATCCATTAAAGTCACGAGATCCGGGTGGAATCAGATATATACCGAGCCTAAGATGAGCTTAGGGATCACCCTATCTCAGATCTGGATCGAACGAGACAAAAAATGGTGAAAACGGTGGTGAATCAAGCGAGATCTCACTTTTCTGGCGAGATCCCGTTATGCCGGCAACGGCAGCGCCGGAGAATGTGTGTATGAGGATGTCAGAATATTCTGACATTCTGACCTAACCCTAGTTCGTTAGCGGTGACTTAACGAACTAGAGGGCAATTCGTTACTCCATTTCGTTAAGGGGAAATAACGAACCAGAGGTAGTTCGTGTGTGAATTCGTTAAGGGATGAATAACTAACTATCCCGGTTCGCTATATCAAGTTGTTAACGGAGAATAACAAACTAGATCTAGTTCGTTAAACAATTCGTTACGGCAATTCGCTAAGAAGAAGTAACGAACTAGCCTTAATTCGTTAAGGCCATTCGTTAAGCGATGGACAGATGAACCCCATTCGTTATAGGGTTGATTCATTAATCAGACCAATTCGTTATATGGTCCAATTCGTTAATGACGGGGTAACGAATTAGAACTTTGGCAGAATTACAGAATGGCCCCTGGACTTAAAGAATAATGATATAATTGCATAACGGCCCTTGGACTTTGATAATTTATGAAAGATACATATAAAGGTTAACGAGTAACGATTTAACTAACCGGGTAATGATTCAATGAAGTAAAACTGGTTTAGATGTGTAAGAATAATTAAGTAGCAACGAAAGTGGCTAGAGTAGTATATAATATTGCAATTATTAAACAGATAGTCGCGCACAGCTCGAGAAGTAATAACCAGTAGCAGAAGAAGTAACAGAGTTCAGGTGAGTTTTTAGCCCCATTTCCTTGTTATGTTTTCGGGGCTGTGTGCATAATCGATTTGAAGTGTGAATACACTTACCTTGAGTGGTAAGTGTATGCTATAGATGTTATAAAGGTAGCTATTATATAATGCTTGACGTTGTGTGAACGATCTTCGGATATTGCACGTATCGTCAAGGATAGTGGTTGTCAAGTGGTTATTAATATGTATGATTGCTATGATGTGACTTACTTATTATGTAAAGAATGTACTGATAGGAAGTGGGTTATAGACAAGCATAGATAGAGTGAGATAGAAGTGGATAGGGGTCTAGTAAGAGCGTTAAAGTGGCATAACGATATTCTTATTAAAGTGGCAAAGTGGCATGACGTTATTCGTTATTAAAGTGGCATAACGTGATTCGTTATTAAAGTGGTAGAAAGTGGCATAAGTGGCTAAGCTGTAGGGGTAATTAAGTGGCTAAGCTGTAGGGGTAATTAAGTGGCTAAGCTGTAGGGGTAATTTAGTGGTTAAGCAGTAACAGGCTAGACAGTGGACCATGTGTCTACGGATACGTATATAAAATACGTAGTGGTTGTATGGCAAGTTGCTAGATTAACTAGAACTCACTCAGCGTAGCTGACTTTTAGTATGCACGGATGTGATCGGACTAAAGAGCTAGTAAGAGGATGACACATGGCACAGATTGAATGGCTGGCATCTTAAGATGGAAGAAACGATGTTTTAAATATAATTTTTGTGTTATGGTATCAAAGAAAAAACTTAATGTTTTGTAACGAATGATTTATGTTTTATATTCCAACAAAAGTTTTAATAAACTCTGATGTGTAGAACTGTGTTTATGGGTAAATCCGACGCTAAAGTAGGGCTACCAGAAACGGGGCCTTACAGAGTTGTTGTTGTTGTTGTTCTTGAAGGATTCGGGCTTAGAAGACTCGAGTTTGGGAGATTCGGGCTTGAGTTCTTTGGTGGGCTCGGATTCAGGCTTATCTTTCAAATGGGTTTGCCTTAACGTGGTTTTCGATGAGGGTACCGGCTTAGGTGATGGCATCATGGAGGGTTTGAGGGTCTCGACTTAAGGCGGAATCTTGGATTTGCATAGGCAAACCCAAGATGTACTTGTCGATTGAACATTCAAGGGGAGTTCTCATATGAGGGAGGAGAATGCTCAGTTCATGGAAACGATCGTTCTAGATGGCGTCATTTCCGCTTTCTTGTTTCAAATTCCAAAACTCCTCTTCCAACTTCTGAAGCTCATGTTTCGGGCAAAACTTCTTGAGCATGAGTTTCTTGAGGTCATCCCATGGCAAGGCCATGGCAACCTCAGCACCAAGTGTGCGCTTCTCACCGTTCCACCAATTGAGGGCATTCTTTTTGAGCATGCTAGAGGCATAAATGGTTTTCTTTTCCTAAGGACATTCACAATGGAGGAATATGCTCTCTATTTCTTCGAACCATTGGAGGAGAATGGTAGCACCGTAGACACCGAAGTATTCGGGCGGGTTGGCACTTTTGAATTGTTTGAGGGGGTAAGAAATTGGGTTCGGAGTTGTGGATGATGAAAAAGCATTCACAGTTTGCAATTGAGAAATGATCGTTGGGAGGGCTTCCACGATTCCCTTGGCGATGCGGGATGACATGCTACGGCCCGAGTTGCTAGTGCGACGGTTACGGTTGATAAGGCGGAAGAAGACATGCTACAATGACGACACGTGAAAAAAATTTATTATGTTTTGGGGAAAAAATTTGTATATCTATGTGAAATTTCGAGTTTTGTGAAAATTCATGAGAATAGAAAATAAAATTCTAATAACCTTAACTTAGAGTATTGATGAAATTGATAATTTGAAAAAAAAAATCATTCTTAACAAAATAAAAAGAAAATTTAAACAAAAATCTCATCGTTGATTTAAGAGTGTGATCGTCACATGACCATGTTTGATACAATGAGGGTAGCAGATTCGGGTACGTTTGGTGTGATATGCTTTGGCCTAATAAGTTTCACATCCTTACCGAACACTCCAGGAAGGCAACCAGGTCTCGCGGTTGATTGAGATTTATGCGCATTGCACTTCCTTAGGCTCGCAAGCCTTGGTGTCAAGGGTTCGGTAAACAAGTGCGTCCCTCTTACAGTTACTACATATCCGTCCCACGAATCATCCTCAAGGAGGGAGGTGAAAAAGGCGGGATTTCTTAAGGAATTTCCCATTTTAAAAAAAAAAAACGTCCTAAAGTTTTGAAAACAATTTTGAGAGTGAGGCATAGACTCGGATTAAGTGTGTGCTTTTGTGTACAAAAATAATATTAAATCATTAAATAGTATTTAAGCTACTTCAATCAATAATATAATTCAGGGTGCAAACACGTAAGGACATATCACGTATAGGGACCCTAAGCATGCTACTAGGCCGTTATATCTAACCACCTATCTTATTGCATTTGGCTCTGATACCAATCTGTCACACCCTGACCAAAGGCGGAACATGCCGGGGCATAATGTATTGATTGGACAGTAGCTCGAAAGACACTAATTAAAGTGACAATAATTATTTAATTCATTAATTTCAAAACAAGTACACAAATTCAATAAACAGAACAATTACATCATATTTATTGTTTGGATAAATATCACAACGTAAAAACTAATATCTTCAATCTTGATCAATGTAAATTACTTGTACCTGTAGCATGTATAAAATAGAGTTTGTCAACACGAATGTTGGCGAGAATACATAAGTTTTAGTTGAGATACATATATAGATAAAAATCACAATTCATATGTAAATGATGAGTATTACAATTCTTATGAAAATGTAAACAACTAAATAGATGTGGAACCGTTTTTATTGATACGAAATCAATGTACTTGGATAAATGTATGGTCATACTAGATGAGGATAGATGAGGATGAGATACCAACCACCAAACATAAAATAAACATTTAAGCACATAGAGCATTATCATAGAGCATGCAATAATTACACATAAACATATAATGAATTGTGTTTTGAATATATATGGAAATAAAAATGAGTAATTTAAATAGGGTATACATGCCACCCCAAAATTTAAAAGATGAAAAAGGGGGATATGTAAACTCACCTGATCAAATAAGCAAAGCGAGAATGAATACGACAAGAATGCGATAAACCACGCTCGACGAGGTATATTAACAAACGAAGTTCCTAAGTAATATTAATTACAGAAATAAAATAAGAATTCAACAACGAAGCTAAAACTAGATAGAGGTTCAGGATTAAATGATCGAGTGAAATCTTACAAAAGCTATTTATTTCATTAATTTATTATCAAGTTTTATTATAATAAATATGATTTAATAATATAAAATTACATAAAAAATACTTAAGTAATATTCATAAAATTGTTGGATAAATCATATAAAGAGATTTGTTTTAAATGTTTAGTTCAGCTAAATGTTACGTTTAATGTAATTATATATTTTTATTGTTAATAAAGAATTACTTTTTTAAATAAATTTTATAAATAATAGATATTAAATAACGATATCTTTACCAATCCAATAATACTAGTATATATGCTTAAATGTATATACACGAACGAAAACGTGAGTTAAACGAGTATCATAAAGTCAGTTTTTATTAAAATGATCTTGATTGGTTATTATCATTATTAATATAATTAATAAAAATAATTTTATTAAATGTTTACCAAAAATAAAAGAGATCAGGATGGCAGAGGTTCGAACCCGCGACCTCTGCCCCCATAATCAAGTGTCAAACCAGCTGGGCTATCCAGCTACTTGCAAACAAATTTAATTTCCATTAATTATAAACACAAACACAAACAAACAGTTTTGATTAACCAAACCCTAAAATCGATTTGATCAAATAGGTTATAACTGATCTAATTAACCATAGGGTTAATGATCAGCACCAAATCGCGATCCCAAATATGTGTTTAATTACCTTGTATGATGAACAGAAGCGGGAGAACGAGGAAAAAACAGGGCCGGCCAAAGATGGTGATGAACGAGATATCAATTGGTCACGATAGTCAAATTAATTATGGGGTAAAGGTTGGAATAGCTTGAGTGAGCTGTGTACGAGTTTAATTGAATTTTAGACGAGTATATATAGAGATTAGGGATGAGTTTATGTCGTGGTTCGTTAGGGTTGCAATTAGCTGTCAATAGGTTGTCGATTAACACAATTAAGGTATGATTTGGACGCGTTTTTGATCACTTAATGTTTATACAAAGTAAATTCCATGATTCCAGGCCCTAATCATGGATCATGAAGCAAAAGTGGGGTGGGGGTGGGGTCGGCTGACGATGTGTAGCAGGGAAGAAGAAAGAGAGTTTGGTAAGTTGGCATAACTGGTCGCTGATTTATGGTGGTGGGTACAAAAGTTAATCAAAGTTGGCTAAGGGTTGTTTTTGTACAATCTTATAACTAAAATCAAATAAATAAATAAATAAATAAATTTAAATGAGTCGAGTTTTCCGGTCCGAAAATTGACGAATGTTACAACTAATGACCATGTAAAATTGCATATCGTACTATGAATGACTAATTATTAATTTTCCTTAGTTTTGATTTTGTACGTCTCTTAATATGTTCTGCATGCATAATGACATATAGACGAATTAATATACAGATCAAACGTTCTGAAGGGCTTAGTTGAAAATTTTGATCATAATTACTTAGGTTTTAATAAGGACCGCAGTATGATTAATGGAGGTCTTTAGCTGATGTTCAATTCAATGACTGTATTTTTCTGCTCTGGTTTGAGTTTAAAGCTAAAATGAGTATTAACTCTTGATCAGTCTTATCTAACATTCATACTAAATGATTAATCGGCCAAGTGGGAGAATGTAAGATTAAATATATAATTATATATGTATTTATATATGGCCATTATAATCATTTATATTATAATAGATCAAAATAACAATTATAATTTATTATATAAAACTTTGGTAATTGTTGATGGGCCATATTATCTTTAATTAACTAATAGAGAGTTTCTCTTTAGGTGTATATAAAGAGAGATAAATATTAACATCATAACCTAATCTCGCACACATAAGAAAATCATGTGTCTCTTCTCTCTCCTAAACCGGGTTCCTCTCAAGAACCCTAATACCATTCTTAACTATACATCCTAAAGGGGAACTCGATCAAGATGACAAACATGTCGACTACATCATACTCTGTTGCGGTTTCTACTCTCCTTGCTGTAACAAGCACACATAATTATATGCTTATCATATTATCATGTTTTCCCGTTATTAACATGAAGAAATGATCAACACAACGAGCTTACTGATACTGACCAAATAGTGTGTTGGACTGCTGCAAGGTGGCATGCTATGTTACTAGTTATAAATATAAGTTATGATCTGACCAACATTTAAGTTGGGACTCATTATTGGCCATATCTTTACTGTATTTGTAATAAACCCTTTGTCGTACAAATAATGAATTCATAGATGAATCAGTATGCCACTGCGTGTCAGGTTTTGGCACCATTGGATTCATATGGTATTTACATTCTTGTTAGAGAACATAACGTTGTGGGAACATGTTAATTAGTAAGTCATAGATAAAAAATGATCTGAGTTTTGCATTAACTCTTGCATGCTACTATAATTACAAGCAACAATCAATTAGTTAAAATCAAACTACCGGAGTTGTTAAAGATTTAAAGTGACCGATAAGTTAAAAACATACCACAACTACACAAAAGGTAGTCTCTTAACTATAAGAAGTTTGTGTTATGCTACTATCAAATAAAGAAATAAACAATGATTATCAAATTAAAAGAAGCTAATATTTTAAATATATGATGCATAGTAAGTAGTTCACACACATACAAATAATACAATAAGATTGTGCGGTGCATTTGCATATTTTATATATATATATATATATATATATATATATATATATAAAAGGCATGTTGGTGTTGTAAGTGTAAGCCAACAAGTGTAAGCCAACTGTAGCTAAATGTGCATATTATTAAACAGATTGTACTACTTATTCAAGCATGATTTATGTTGTCACTATGCAACATACTCTTTACCCACGTATGAGCTATTACCACCACATATCTCAACATATTCCTTTTCCATCGTCTACCACCTCCACCAAAGATATAGTTACGTGAGGATGATAGCGCCGTTCGACGGCCCAATCTTCCTCTGATTCGTTTCTTTTGTCTAGCTTAGGGACCACCCCCTCAACAAACTGTGGTGTTGGGTCAACTTGAACACTAGAAATTTCAAAATTAGGTAAAAGACTTACCGCATTAATATGCACGTTGTTCCCATTCTTTAAACTCGAGTGGTTTTTCTTCAAATTCGCCACATAGGTTGCAAGTTGACCCGTTTGAGTGGTCAACGATTGGATGGCTTTGTCACAGACTTCATCCTTTTGCATGCGCACTTCATCAAGTTGATTTCTCCTTTGCATGTCTTGTTGCATCATCTTTAGCATGCCCATAACTTCATTCCCACTTGATGAACTTTGACCCACGGACCCACTTTGACCGCCACCCCTAGACCTTGAAACCCTTGATTATTCTCGCCATGAAAATTACCTTGATTGTTATATTGTTGGCGAGAAACATAATTTCCTTGATTTCCTTGAAATTTTGGGTTGGATCGAGTAGCCGGATTTCCATAACGAAAATTCGGATGATTTCTCAACCCAAGGTGGTAAGCATTGGAGTTCATATTGTAATTCTTACCACCTCCCCCTTGAAGTGTATTCACCTCCTCCACTTGTACATGACCCACCGTACACACCTCTGAAGCATGACCCAACTCGTTACACTTCGTACAAACATCAATTACCTGATTAGTAGCCTATACCCCTCCTTCTTCCACGACTTGTACTTGTAGTCTTCCAATTGCTGGCCTTGTTCTTCTTCTGTTTGAGCATTTCTCTTTGATGTAACCGCCATTTGTTCCAAATATGTCCAATCATCTTGTTCATAGTTAGTACCAAATGTGCCATTTGTGATTGATCTCAAGTCCCGTTCATCTTTCATACTCAACCCCTCATGAAAAGCATTCAACAATTCCCAAAGAGCATTACCATGGTGAGGAAAATTTTTAATCATCATGTTAAACTGCTCGGATGCCTCATGAAACATCTCACCTGATTGTTGTTGGAAGGTTCTCAAACTCCTCCTTGCATCATTAGTCTTTTGGGTCGTGTAAAATTCTTCCAAGAATCTTTGTTGCATCTCGGCCCAAGTATAGATGGATGCAGAAGGCAATGTGTAAATCCATCTCTTTGCCTTTTCTTCCAACGAAAATTGAAATAAGACCAACTTAACCCATATGATGTAAAACTGTTGGTGCATAATGTCAGTAGTTCATAGTCTAGTGTCTGTAATCCAGTCTGTAATGTTAATTGTGTTTTGTTTATGTTTAAGCGAAGTTACTGACAAGTTCGCTTATCAGGCGAACTTGTTAGTCAAGCGAAGTTAGCAACAACTTCGCCTGAACATATCAGGCGAAGTTGTCGTGTATTTATACGGCTTGTTTAGTTGGTTGAAGGTAATCGTATATAGACGTGTGTGAGTCGAGAGACGTGAGAACCAGAGAGTATTGAGTCTGTATTCAGTGATTATATCACGTGTTTCGGTTATAATATAACGTGTGTTTGTTTATTCGTATCGTGTGTTTGTTTGATTCGTGTTCTACGCTCGTAACAACCTACGCAGGGATTCCGCACCTGTGTAGATCGAGATATCCCGTGCAGATCCATCCAGGGAACCTACAATTGGTATCAGAGCAATTGCTCAATTGTGTGGTTCGGGATATTCACGTGGGTGTAGAAATCGTCCCATTTCGACTATTCGTGGGACGTGTTTTCTGTGTTTTTGTGTCATTCTTACCTCCTACCATCGTATTCAACCCTTTACACCGTCAAAAACCTCGAAAAACCCAGAAATCAGATCTGTAGAAACTTCGTGTTCATCAGGCGAAGTTGCCGTCACTGTTCGTAGGGTTTCGGCGAAGATATAAGGTTAAGCGAAGTTATCCACAACTTCGCCTACCTTCTCAAGTTCGCCTAACACAAGCGAAGATCTCTACAACTCCGCCTACCTCCTAAGTTCGCTTACCTCAAGCGAAGTTAAGAATCAGCGAAGTTCTTCAGTGAAGTTAAGACTTAAGCGAAGTTATCCGTAACTTCGCCTACAGTACTTTTCAGAAGAAATTTTTTTTTTGTTTTCGGGTTTCTTAGTTTTTGAGAAAGATGTCGTCAATTAACATCTCAGAGTTAGTTAAGATGGAAGTAGAAGCAGGGTCAGCTACTAAGGCCCCAAAGTTGCTTAAAGGAACCGACTTCGTTGCTTGGAAGGATCGGTTCGAACAATATGTCAAGTACCAGGATGCGAAAATGTGGGTATGCATCCAGGATGGTTATATTCCACCAACTATGGAGTACGAAGGTCGTGATCAGATCAAAAAGTACAGCAAAATGGAAGAAGAAGAGAAAAAGATTTATGAGGCCGAGAGCAAGGCTCATGCTGCTATCACTATGGCTCTTCCACAAGAGATCCTTCATACTTTTAGAAAGTATAAGACAGCAAGAGAGCTTTGGGAAGCTCTTGAGAACCGGTTTGAAGGAAATGTGGGAATCCGTGCTTCGAAGATCAAATTGCTCAAAACTCAATTCTCGGTCTTCAAGTATCTGAAAAACGAATCACTTGATGATATCATCACCAGATATTATCATCTGATGACTGAACTCAGCAACTATTCAATTGCATACAAAGAAGATGAGATTGTTGAGAAGCATCTTGATGCTCTCCCACCAAAATGGGAGATGTATACTGTGTTGATGAGAGAAGATAAAGACTTTGCTGACTATGACCTTGAGACAGCAGTTAACAAGCTCCGAACCTTTGAGCTTAACATGGTTAGAAAGGAGACACCTACGGATCAGGTTCAAGATCCAGGTATGTATGGTGCTAAAGTCAACTCTAGTTCAGGTTCGAAGACTGAATCAGCTGCCTACTACTCGAAGGGAGAGTCGGGCGCCAACTCATCACATGAGGGGCATGTGTCAGTCAACACGAATGGTGATGTTTGCTTTGTAGCAGGTGGATCTAGTGCATCTAAACCACAAGCAAGCAAGAGTAGTTGCTCTCCAAGTATTCCTAGCAACAACTACTCTAAGATGCCTATGAGTGTCAAATCTGCTGAAGAGCAGTTTGATCTCTATGCTTCTTTTATTGCTTCCTATGAGAACTACATTCAGGGGAAGATTGTTGATCCAGCTATGTTGGATGAAGACTATGACCAGATTGATGCTGATGATCTGGAAGAAATGGATCTGCAATGGCAGATGGCTATGATCGTGAGAAGAGTGAAACTGTTTATGAAAAAGACCGGAAGAAAGTTTGTCGGTGGAAGGCAAGGGTTTGACAAGACGAAGGTAAGATGCTACAACTGTCAGCAAAACGGCCACTTTGCTAAGGAGTGCAGAAATGAGCGTGTAGAACGTGGTCAAGGCAAGTCTACACAGCATAATGGGGGTAGTAAAGATTATAGTGCCATGATTTCCAGAGAAGATGGTGAATATAATTGGAACCTGCATTCTAAAGAAATCTTTGAACAGGCAAATTTGGCGAATGTGGAAAATGAAGAAAGTGAGAAAGCTACTGGAGAAGAAAAAGCTTTCATGGCTGATGCTAAAGACCAGCTCTCCGAGGTATGTTCTAAACCTACTTGTTCTAAATGTGAAAACTTGTCTGAGCAATTAGCAACTATAACTGATCAGTATGTTAGTTTGGATGCTGAGTTTAAAACTCTAAAAGAAGATCATCATTTTACAAAAGCAAGAGAAAATAGCTATAAAGTTAAAATAAAAGCTTGTGAAAAAGATATTAAAAGTCTAAAAGCAAAACTTGCTGAAAAAATTCAAGTGATTGATCTAAGCTATGAAGTTTTGGAAGAAAAAACCAAACTAATAGCTGAAAGAGATAAACAGATTGCTGATCACCAGGTGAAAGTGGTGGAACTGAATAGAAAACTTGAGCAGTTCAGAAATTCCTCTGCTATTCTTGATCACCTTGTTAGTGATCAAGGTTCCTCAGTTAAGAGGGGAGGAATTGGTTATCATGAGGTTCCACCACCTTATAATCACAATTACACTTTTAATCCTAGTAATCAGAAATCTGTTGACTTTGAGGTTGTTCAGACAGTTCCAATTAAGGTAACTAGTAAAGAACCAGATGTTAGTAGAGGCGAAACAAGTCCGCCTGTGTCAAGTGTTAAAATTTCTGTTCCGAGTCCGGTCTCATCAGATTCGGATAAGTCATTCGAGTCGGGTAAGACAAAGGAGGAGGTTGTATTATCAAATAGTGGAGAGAAAGATAAAACAACTAAAAAGAGTTCTCCGCTAAACCCTTATGTCCCACCATATGTGAGACGAACGGGCGGTAGTACAGCCTCGACATCCAAAACAACTGTTGAAAAGAAAGTTGAGAATAGGTGTTGTTTTAGGTGTAATCAATTAGGGCACGTAGTTGCAGATTGCCCTCTGAAGCAGCGATTCAGAGGTGTGAGGCATACCAAAACTGAGACTAAGCCTAATAGTAATTATAATACTGGTAAAAGTGAAAACCATTCAAAATTCAGAAATCAGACTAATTCAGGTTTTCAAAGAAACCAATCTCAGTTTCACACTGCTGATAACCAAACAGTAAGTTATAATTCTTTCAATTCACAAAGGTTTGGAAGGCCTCACAATCAATCTACAAGGAGGTATACTAATAGGACTTACAGGAATTATACAGAGACTAACTTTGGAAAGCCAAAGTTCGGGATGTATAGATCCAAGACCAATTGGTATTGGGTCCCTAGATTCTAATCTTTTGCTTTAATTGTGCAGGAACAGTTGAACAGGGCTGCCAATAATCTTTGGGTTGTGGATAGCGGCTGTTCCCGGCACATGACGGGTAACAAAATCTTGTTACACGATTTGAAACCTGTTCAAGGAGGGAGAGTGAGCTTTGCTGGAGAAAGTGGAGGCAAGATTATAGGAATGGGAACGGTGTCTAATGGAAAGATGACTCTAGAGAAAGTAAACTTTGTCGAAGAATTGAAGCACAATCTGCTGAGTGTGTCGCAGATCTGTGATAAGGAGTACACCGTACATTTTACAAAGAATGAGGCGATTGTGTTGCTTCCTGGTTTTCAGATACCAGAGGAGTGGATTGTGATGAAGGCTCCACGTGAGAGGAATACGTATATTATGGATATGAGGTCGACTGGAATGGCCACGGAAGAATCATGCCTTATGACAAAAGCGAGCGAATCGGAGTCCGAATTGTGGCATAGGAGAATGGGGCACATTCATCTTCGGAAGATGAACCACATTGTCAAGAATGGACTTGTGCTGGGCGTTCCCTTGAAAAGTTTCAACTTTGAAGACAAATGTCTAGCGTGCAAGAAGGGAAAGCAGCACAAGAAATCCCATCACACCAAGAAGGTCAATTCTATTGTCAGTACTCTAGAATTGCTTCACATGGATCTCTTCGGTCCCATGAATGCAAAAAGTCTAGGAGGTACTTCTTATTGCTTGGTGATCACTGATGATTACTCACGATATTCGTGGGTATATTTCCTGAAATCAAAAGATGAAACGGCTCAGATGGTGAAGAATTTGATTACCAAAGTTGAGAACGTTATGGATGAAAGGGTTAAGTTCATCAGGGGTGACATTGGAACGGAGTTCAAGAATTATGAAATGGAGATCTTCTGTCTTCAGAAAGGGATTGAGAACCAGTACAGCGCTCCGTATACTCCGCAACAGAATGGAGTGGCTGAGAGGAAGAATAAAACGTTAATTGAAGGAGCCAGAACTATGCTGGCTGATTCGAATCTTCCTATGGTGTTCTGGGCTGAAGCTGTTGCTACAGCCTGTTATATCCTGAATAGAGTCTTGACTGTTAAAAGACTTAATAAAACGTGGTATGAGCTTATGCATGGGAGGAAGCCCAACTTGAGTGGTCTTGAACCATTCGGGTCCCCTTGTTTGATTTTAAAGACAAATTCTAAATTTGGTGAAGTAGCCGATGAAGGAATCTTAGTCGGTTATGTTGTTGGGACTCCCAACAGACGTGTCTTTAATACATCGACCGGCAAGGTTGAGGTGGTGTGTAACACCGATATCACAAGTTACAAACCGCCAAAACCAAGCAACGGACCTGCTGAGTTTTTCGACTATGATAGACTTTTTAAGTCTTTTAACATACCTTATTTGGATAGTGCAGAAGTAGAAGAAAGAGTTGCTACGAAGATGATCCTTGATGAGGAAGAAAATCTAGTGCAAAGACAGCTGTTTGATAAATGTCAACCTTCCTCATCAAATGCTATCGATACCCCTGCTGCCTCTCCTGAAGAAGAATTTTTCAATCCGTTTCACTCTCAGCAAGGAACAACCATTGACGAGCTCTCTTCTAACTTGGAAGACAATTTGCATGTCGGTTCGGTTCCGACCACGAGAATTCATAAAGATCACCCTTTGGAGAATGTGATTGGTGATGTGTCCTCCGGTGTACAAACAAGACGTAGCTTGAATGAGCACACCTGTGTTTACACAAGCATTAAGGAGACAGGCATAATCAACGAATGCTTGTACACCTGCTTTATCAGCCAGATTGAACCAAAGAATTATCAAATGGCTCTAAAGGACAGCTCGTGGGTCGAAGCCATGCAAGAAGAGCTGGCTCAATTCAAGAAAATGGAAGTTTGGACTTTGGTTGAAAAACCAAAGAATGTGCATGGGATAGGCACAAAATGGGTTTTTAAGTGCAAGAGAGATGAGAAAGGGATTATTATAAGAAACAAGGCGAGGCTAGTTGTTAAAGGTTTTAATCAACAAGAGGGGATTGATTATAATGAAGTGTTCGCTCCTGTGGCAAGATTGGAAGCCATTAGATTGTTTTTGGCATTTGCTGCTTATAAGAAGATGAAGGTATTTCAGTTAGACGTGAAAAGTGCGTTCCTAAATGGGAAAGTTGATGAGGTTGTGTACGTTGAGCAACCTCCGGGTTTTCCTGACCCAGACTTTCCAGACCACGTGTACAAGTTAAGCAAGGCGTTGTATGGACTACATCAGGCTCCTCGTGCCTGGTACTCAACCTTATCAGATTACTTGCTTGAAAATGGGTTAGAAAGAGGGAAGATAGATAGCACGTTGTTCTTCAAGAGAGAAGGAAGCGACTTCCTGCTGGTGCAAGTCTACGTGGATGACATTATCTTTGCTGCATCAAAAGTCTCCATGTGTCAGGAGTTTGAGGCCGTCATGAAGAAAAGGTTTGAAATGAGTGCTATGGGTGAACTAACTTTCTTTTTAGGATTGCATGTTGATCAGAAGAAGGATGGGATGTTCATTCATCAGACCAAGTATGTCCATGATGTGCTCAAACGCTTCAAGATGGAGGACAGCACTCCATTCGATACTCCAATCTGCGTCAACCATAAATTGGGTGCTGAGACAGACAATGACGCAGATGTGGACCCAACTCAATATAGGGCTATTATAGGTTCTTTAATGTACTTAACTGCTTCTAGGCCTGATATAATGTTTGCTATTTGTCTTTGTGCACGCTTTAAGGCAAACCCAAAAGAATCTCATTTGAAGGGTGCGAAGAGGATACTGCGGTATCTCAAGGGCAAGCCTAAGCTGGGGTTGTGGTACGCGAAGGGAGGAGACTTGGAGTTGGTAGCTTACACAGATTCTGATTATGGAGGGTGCAATCAGAGTCGGAAGTCAAATACTGGAGGATGTCAGTTTCTAGGAGGCAGATTGGTGTCCTGGCAATGCAAGAAGCAGACATCAGTCGCCATTTCAACATGTGAGGTAGAATACATTGCAGCATCCAACTGCTGCTCCCAGGTTCTGTGGATTCAACAACAGTTACGCGACTATGGTCTGAATTTCTCACTTACTCCAATTTGTATTGATAACACTGCTGCGATCTCAGTAACTAATAATCCCGTAAAGCACAGTAAAACTAAACATATTGACATACGTCATCATTTTATACGGGATTGTGCTGAGAAGAAACTGATTGTGCTTGAAAAGGTGGATACGCTTGATAATTTCGCTGATTTATATACTAAAGCGTTTGACAAATCAAGATTTCAAAACCTTGTTGAGTTGAATGGGATGATCAATCCCGAGTAACCATGCTTTTTGTGCATATATATATAAAAAAAAAAAAAAAAAAAAAAAAAAAAATGTCACTATCGCTTAAAATTATGTCGGTTACCTTAGTTTGAAGGGCATATCCTCGGATATGTTTAGTCCTCATTTTCTACTTGTAGAGTTTGAGGGTTGCAATTAACCAGATGACTGAATGTGACCGGGGCGGTTTATCATGTGTTTTTATGCTTTCGCTGAAAGTTAGTCGTTCATACTTAGGTAGAAGGACACATACTTGTATGTGGTCGGTCCAGCGGATCCATTGGATCCTCAGGATAACCGTTTACCTGAAGACTTTGAACTGATCGGGGCGATTGAAGTCAAAAATTTTTTTTTAGGGAAATGAAATTATTTTTCGAGTCTACTACTTCGTAAGAAGTTCTGTTACTATGTTTTAACAGAAAATTGATCCAACCTTGGAAAATGATAGATTTACTGATTCTGTGTGCTTAACTAGTGAAGTTATTAGGCTTAAAAGGCTTTAGAACAGTCATTGTATGTCATGGTAGCTTTTTATGGTGCGTAAAAGTAGATGTGATACAAACTAAATCTACTCGATTTTACGTGGAAACTCCTTAAGAGTTTTGCATGTCTTCATATATATCTTTCCGAATGATAGGCAGAAAAGCGATTACCCAGTCATACACGAGCCCGTAAGTGTTCTGATTCCCGTAAAGATAGTGTGTGAAGAAACTGCAGTGATCCAGATTCGGGACTTGCAGTTGTTTACTACTCTGAAGTCTATGTACATGTTTATCGTAAAATAAAAAAAAATAAAAAAAAAAAAACTTATGAGTTATTGAAACATTCTAGAGCTGACAATGTCAAGACTTCTCAATCATGGAGTAAGAAAGAGAACGGGAAGCAGATGAAGAGTACTTACAAACTTAATCAGACACTATGGGTTGAAGTCAATTAGGGGTGACTTGGGGAAAGCCAAATACGCTTTGAGAATAGATAGGAGGCATCATAATCTCTGAGTTGTTGCCCACTTAATTTTTGAGCTTAATTGAACTTAACTCGTATCACAGAAACGATGAAAACCATCTTAAGTTTTTTACCTACCTACAACCTGTTTCTTTATGTCATAAAACAGCTAAACACGGATCTATGTGACAGTCACGTAATTAGTATGATTTCTGTTCGGATCTTTTCTAAAACGTAGTAGTCCCTGTCAAGACTGAAATTTGATCCCTTGTACTTTAATTTTTAAAAAGTTTTTCGTACTTAGGTAGTTTATGATTTTATAACTGGTTACTTGGACTTGATCGTGTCATTTAATTCTTAAAGGGAAGTTTTTAAAACTTAATTGCAAATTGTTCAAACTATAGGGGTTTATTTTGTAAAATCGGCGAACTTGTGAATAACTTCGCCTTAGGCGAAGTTATCCACAACTTCGTCTGTATAACTCCGCTCCTATATAAAGGAATTTTTAAGGTCAAACAGTTTATTATTTTCTGATTTCAGCGAACTTATCCTCACGATTAACCTCGGCGAACTTATAGAAAAAATTTTCGAATCCTTCTTCTTTTTTTTCTTTCTCAGTTTCGATTATCGATTCACGGTATGTGGTGTCGGTACTTCGTGTTATCTGTTCATTCTTGTTTATCGACGGTCGTTTCGATCTCTGTCGTGACCTCGGTCGGTCGGACCTTAAAACCGATTTCAAACATTGTTTTTACGTGGTCATGAACAAACTAATCGTCCAGAGGTTCTTAAAATCTTGCGTTTTTGAGTCCTCGATCTCCAAAATCGCCAACTGCACGTCGTTCGAATCACCTTACTGTCGCCGATTCAGATTCAGGCGAACTTACACTTTGGGCGAAGTTATCCGTAACTTCGCCTGAGGTTTAACTTCGCCTGAGGCGATGTTGTGATGAGGCGAAGTTATCATTAACTTCGCCTGGACCTTTTTACTTATTAGTTATTAGACGAACTTAAAGATGAAGCGAAGTTGTTCCCAACTTCACCCCACCTTTAACTTCGCCTATACAGATTTTATCACAACTTCGCTCATGGTAACAAGCGAACTTGTGTTATGCCTTAACGTTTATCTAACTTGGTTCGTTTGTTGCAGATATGGCTGCTGTTGCTGGTGCTGGAGGTGCTGGTGGCTATGACGGAGGTGATCAACAAAGACAGTTCTTCCCGGGTCACAACATGTATATCACCTTAGACCCGGAAGCGAGCGGAGTTGATGATTTCCGCGAAATCATCACCTTCCTTTTACGCTCGAGGATATTCCACGCCATTACGACAACTCTGCCGATTTCCTTGCCCAACATTGAGGATTTCTGGCAGACGGTGGAATATGACTGCCGCGTCGACCCCCCGGTGATGCGTGCAACGGTAAATGGTCAGGATGTTCAGTTCTCGTCTGAACAAATCCGGGTGGCTTTGCAATTCGGAGAGGAGACGAGGGACGACCCGACAGAGTTTGTTGCTCCGTTCCGTGATGGAGCATTTCTACGAATGGGATATTCTGGTCCCTTGGGGGATACACAAAGAAGGAAAGGTTTCTTGCTCGATCAGTGGCGCTTCCTCATGCACGTAATGATTGTCTGCATGTCAGGGAGGAAGGCGGGCACTGACGGGATGGGCGCGACCTTGCAGTCGGCGATGACTGCTCTGACTTATAACAAGCGTTACAGCTTGAGTCAGATGGTCTTCTATGAGATTGATCGACAGCGAAGGGCGATGGGGTGTGAGAGATTCATCATGTATCCAAGATTTCTTCAAATGATCTTGAATCATGTTGCTCCCACGTTGCCTCAACGTCGCCCTATCAGATACGTGGAGAGTGTGAACAAGTGTATCTTTGCTCAATGTAGAACTTCGAGTGCTAGAAGCAAGCCTGAACTGCGTCCTAGGCATACTCCACTGTTTGGGTATTTAATCAACCCGGAGTATGTTCCTGCTAATGGGGACGAGTTTAGAGATCCTCAAACACAACAGGCGGGAGCACCTCAAGCTGTACCTGCTGCGCCTGTTGTGTCAGCTGAAGAAGAGGTAGACCTTGACGCTGCTTTTGGCGGCCAAGGATTTTTTGACATGGACCGAGTTGATCTTCAAGAAAATATACAGGTCTCGGTTCCACAGAGTACGGGATAAAAGTTACTAGAGCAGCTACGACGGTGGATGACTCAGATTTTGATGATGTAATGGATGAGGCAAGACGTATGATGGTGACTCAAGAGAGGACGTATGGGAAGAGAAAGAGGACAGATGACGACAGTGAGTCAGAAGAAGAAGAAGACATTCATAAGTTGATCAGACGTTCAAGAAGGGACAGGACAGGTGCAGGTAGGGGAGCTGGTGAGAGCTCTAGAGTCATACGTTTCGCTCCGCCTGCACTGTCCGGTATGTCAATTGTCCCTACACCATTACAGGTCACAAGGCCAAGTGCCACGGACGTTCCCGTGGTGGCTACATCATCGTCTGTTGGCCTCCCATCCATCACCCTCCAGCTGACGACTCCAGATATTGTATCGTTGCCGCCTCCAACGCTTACTCCGTCGGAGGTTGTTGCACAGGTTATTGAGTCGACAGTGGTTCACACTGCGGGGTTGTCGGTCACGATACCACCTGCAGTTACGTCCACAGCTACTTCTGATGTCCCGGTTTCATTCGAAATCCCTCCTCAGTATACTCAAGACATATCTCACATGTGGTTCGATTTCGATGCAACCCTATCAGACTCGGAAAGAATAGCTGCACTAGAGCGGGTCGTGGCAGAGCAATCAAGGGTGAATCTTATCCAGACCCAGGCTATTCAGCGCCTAGTAGCAGAAAATCAACTACAGTCGTCCCTCCTGGTTGAACATGGAAAAATTATAGATGCTATGAAGGAGTTCTTGGCATCTCAGGGGGAGACGAGCTGTAAAGGCGACGAGCTCAGGACAAAGAAGAAGAATGACAGAGACGATGATCCCAATGTATCGAAAGGTGCAGGTGGTGAGTTGCCAAGAACTACTCAAGCTCTTGGGACAACCACAGCTCAGGGGGAGTCTGCAGGTGCAGCTGGCGGTTCTGGTGGTGATGAGGTGGTGATGGTAGATGACGAGGAGATGGGAGATGATGTGATCGATGCCTTGAAGGAGTTGGATGATGATATGTTAGATGTTGATGATGTGTGTGATGATGATGTGCTGCCATTAGAAGAAATTGAGAAGATTGGTGCACAGATAGTGATAGAAGATGATGTTGAAGAAGGTGAAATTGTAGAGGAGAATGTTGAACACGAGCTTCCAACCGTTGAGAAGTCGAATGTATGTGAAGATACAGTAGTTGATGATACAGAATGGGAGGAGCAGCCTAGATGGAAGGAAGGCTATGCTCATTGGTTTATCAAAACGAAGAAGCCAGTGGTACCTACAATGTTCAAGAAAAGTTATAATATTAAAGGGTACGCTGAGTCAAAGAAAGGCATTATCTGTTGGTTATATGATGAACAGCTAAAAGTGTTCGTGGTGAAAAGATATGATGGGATCCAATACTTTAAGAGGACGTTGAGATCTCTAAATACCTTACCTGAGTGTGAGGTAAAGGATTTGGCCAGACTGGGGTTGATTAATAGAAGTGATGATAATATGGCCAGAGTTATTGGGAAGATAGTATGGAAAGAAAGTATTAAAGAGAAAAAGTCTGAGTTGTTAAAACCACAGAAAGGGAAATTAGTTGAAGATACTGAAAGAGGAATGAGAGCAGATGGCAAACCTTGGATGGTGATGATATATAAGCCAATTCGGTGTTTGAAAGAGGTTCCAATGAAGACTATGCCTCAAGATGTGTTGAAAGATCTGAAATGGTGGTATGTAGATTGCCAGACTGCTGAAGCCGTGATGGAAGACGAAGACGAACAAGAAGTGCTAAGAGTGTATGATCCGATGCATCTTGTTAATTTATCTAAAGCTGATCTGCAGGTGTTAAACGAGAAGAAGATATTCTATATTCCGGCTTGGAAAGGTGAAGCGAGGAAATATCAGCGTGTAGTCACGGTCTGTGTAAGAGAGGGAGTGCATGCATGAAGATTACAAGACAAGTGCTTAAAGATAAAGATATGAAGCTACTGCCAAGGGGGAGTCTGTTGGTGCATAATGTCAGTAGTTCATAGTCTAGTGTCTGTAATCCAGTCTGTAATGGTAATTGTGTTTTGTTTATGTTTAAGCGAAGTTACTGACAAGTTCGCTTATCAGGCGAACTTGTTAGTCAAGCGAAGTTAGCAACAACTTCGCCTGAACATATCAGGCGAAGTTGTCGTGTATTTATACGGCTTGTTTAGTTGGTTGAAGGTAATCGTATACAGACGTGTGTGAGTCGACAGACGTGAGAACCAGAGAGTATTGAGTCTGTATTCAGTGATTATATCACGTGTTTCGGTTATAATATAACGTGTGTTCGTTTATTCGTATCGTGTGTTTGTTTGATTCGTGTTCTACGCTCGTAACAACCTACGCAGGGATTCCGCACCTGTGTAGATCGAGATATCCCGTGCAGATCCATCCAGGGAACCTACAAAAACTCTGACCCCCAATCGTGTTGAAAAGAGAGTCATATGCCTCCAAATGAAAGTAAGGTTCCTCCGTTTCTAGACCCTTATACTTTGGTAGACTTTGGAGGAAATTGATTCTCACTTCAAATGTCCCCTTTGTTGATTGTGAGGAATAACCACCGTAGATGGATTATTAGTAATTATCGGTCAGAAATGGGCTTCAATCCCCCTTACCATCTCTCTTGCATGCCTTCTTGGTACCCCATTGGTACTCTTGGTTGACCCATATGCCTATAAACGGGCCTTGGAGGTGCAAATTGTTGAAACTGTGCTTGTGGATGCACTTGTTGTGGAACTTGTTGTTGTTGAATAACCGGTGGCGGTTGAACTTGTTGTTGGACAACGGGCGGTGGTTGTCTATTAAGTTCTTGCACCGGTTCCGTTTTTTTCCCTTAAACATAAGCAAAGTTTCCCGGATTAGCCCTTTGACTTCCATCAATCCCCCGTGTTGAAACCTTCCACTTCATACCCCTCAAATTCACTGTCAAACCCATACCCATAACCATCACCTTGTGTTCTCGAATATTGCATGAAAGATGGGGGTTGATATTGATGGCTTGATTGTGGTTGTTGAAAGGTTGGTTGTTGGTTTTGTTGAGATGATGATGCACTAAAGGTAGGAAAAATGTTGATGATGTTGAGTAGGTGAATTGAACATTTATGGGTTCGGTTGTGTGAGTTGGTTTCAATTCACTTGATGAAATATGTATGGTAGTAGTAATTGGTGGAGGTGACATTGGTGGAGGTGTTGATGGCAATGTTTGACCTGAAATGGGAGCTGGTGAATCCATGGTACAGTTTGAAAAAGTTGGAGAACCAAAAAGCTTGTTCTACCTAAGTAACACTTGGATTCTTCTAAGTCTCTGTTCAATCTCGGGATCAATTACTAGTGGTGATGACCTGTTGGAGCCTCTAGTATGCATACACCTGTAAGTACCTGCACACTAACACAACCAGTGTAAATCCGAAAATAACAAAAAAAACTACAAAAGCTAACACACGTTGCGCACTACTCCTCGGCAACGACGCCAAAATTTGACGTGATGTCGAAGACTCGCTCAAAAATAAACCTATTACAACTAATTAGATTGCGGTAAGCGGGTGTCGAGCACAGAGAGTTTGTGGAAAATGTGTTACTAAGTAGCCTTGTAATTAATATATATTAAACTAAATGCAGAAAATAAATTCAAGTATTTGATTTTTTGATTTTGATTAACGAAAATAACTGAAAACAATTTAACAATTTTTAACTGAATTAATAAAAAGAATGCTCCCTCCCGATTTCAGGTTTCCAAGGTTGGTAATGTAAAGGTTGACTTTTGGGATGAACTACATAGACATAGTTCGTGAAAATGCATTTGATTGTGATAAAAGAGGACTAACTACTTGAATTTTAAAAACGCAAGGTTGTTACTTGATAATCAGTTTAGTGTAGTTAACCCTAATTCCCTTCCAATAAATCCCGATTGCCTATGGCACCAAGAACTGATAGACAAGAACGCGAATTATACTATACTAACAATTACTAATCAAACTCACAATCACCATAGCAATATAATCATAAGATCAAACTACCATCCCACAAATAACATAAACGATTCACAAGTATTCAATTGAAACCTTACAATTCAGGAGAGAACATAAAGAGAACTAGCCACACATAGTTTGATTCATCATCACATCAATTAGGGTGTGCATATGAATCACAAACACCAAGCTAATGATTACAATCCCAAAATATTGTTCTTGGACTCCAAAATTCGACCCTAAGGTGTTCTAGAATGAAAGATATGTGAAAAGAGACCAAATAAACGGAATAAAAACAAAGGTTTTCGGTAGTTACAGTTCCACACCGTGGGCCATGGTGGCCTCCACGGTGCCCATAACTCACGGTACTGTAAGTTCTGGTCATTTTTGATCAGTTGGACCATGGCCCACGGTGGAGCTGTTTCCCATTTTCTTGTGTTCTTCATATCTTTCTCGTTTCAACTCCGTTTTCTTCGTCATTTTCGCCCATGTTCTCGTGATTTCATCCTCTATCTCCTCATACCTGCAATTATATGAGTAACCATAGTCAAATAATTCCATGAAATTAAATGGTTAAGCATATGCATTTATATCTTTTAGCTCGCTTAACGGCTTCCCTATGGTTCACCCGTCAGGAGTATTTGAAAAGGGTGACAGGAAAGATATTTCATAAATTGCCTAAAATAAGAATTCCATTCGAAATTGTACTATATTCAAATTCTGATTCGAATACCAGTCTTATTCGAATCATTATTTTATTCGAACATAAGCGTTTAAGCCAATTAAACCAAGGATAATCCTTTCTAATCGAGTTAGCTTAGTAGAATCAAGAAGTCATTCGAATCAAACCACCCATTCGAATCAAGTTAGTTTATTCTAATGCCCCTTTGATTCGAATACATATTCGAATCGAATACATCTCAGTCGAATTCATTACACTTGGTTCTCAGAGTTTGCTGGTTTACTCGAATAACCTACGTTTAATTAATTTACATTCAAATACAATTCTAATACCTTGTACTTAAGGCTCTAAATAGGATTTGTTTCAAGTGTGTTGATCTTAAAGTTGTTGAGAAATGGCCACTCCTAAAACTGTTGCTAGTAATGAATCTGTAACGAGTTGTGTGATGTTTGAGAATGAAGATGGGACTACGACAAAGCCTCCAAAGTTGATGAAGTGGGATTGCGACTTTGATGAATTCAAATGGAGATTAAGAACTATCTCAAGATCATTGATTACAATCTTATTAGACCATTTGAGGAAGGTCCACATGTTCCCAAAACTACAACTCCTGATGGTGATATCCCTAAGCTGGTAGCTGACTACAATGACACTGATAGAAGATTGCATAGTGAAGACAACAAAGCCTTTGGTGTCCTGAGTGTATGTGTCTCACGGGAAATTGCACTGACTTTGAGGGACTACACCACTGCCAAGACTCTTTGGGATGCATTATTTAATAAGTTTGAGGGCAACTTGGAAATGAGAAACAGTCGAAAAGGAATGTTGAAAAGAGAGTTTAACATGTTTAACTACATTCAAGGAGAAAGTATAGCTAGTCTCATTTCAAGATTTTAAACATTGATTACCAAAATTAATAGTGCTGGAATTGAATATGAGAAAATTGAGATTAATGACAAGCTTCTCAACTCTTTTCTTTACTCCTGGAGTAGCAGTGTTATAACCATCAAGAGAACTACTAATCTCTTTGTTACCACTCTAGCTGACCTGACCTCCATAGTCAAGTCGTTTGAAATGGATGATAAATTGAGAATGGGTAACCACATTAGTTCTCTCTCCAAAGCTGGTATGTCTACTGGATCTGGTGTAAGCACCGCTTTCATAAGCCAAACCAATACTGATGCTCATAATGCAAGTTCAACCTTCAAGACTGCTGCTGTACCTCAAGCTTCATCAAGCTCCAGCTCTAGTTAATTTCAAAATGCAGTTGACAATGCTGTTGCTCAAGCCTTGAAGGCTCATGGGATTAAGGCTCCAACCAGTGCTCCAGCCTACTCTACTTCTTAAACCATCTCTGCTCATAACTCCAATGTGGCTTTGTTTCATGCCTTTATGGCAAGTCATGAGGAGCTATTGCAATGAAAGTTACTTCCTCCTTCCTATGAACAAGGAGATCCTCCCGAGATCAACAAATATGATCTCAAGAAAATGGACATCAAGTACCAGATGGCCATGGCCGTTCATCGAGCTATCAACTTTATGAAGAAGTACGGGAAGAATAGTTTCAAAGATGATGGGAAGAACCTTGGGTTTGAGAAGGACAAACTTCATTGCTACAACTGTGGGGAGCTTGGTCACTTTTCCCGAGAATGTACCAACCCTCTGATGGCCGTGGATGATATCAAAATCACAGAGATGTCGGATAACTAGAGTGCTAAGTGGCCTGACAAGAGGCACGTCCCAAACTACTCCTCGGATACTAGAATCCCAAGAATCAATCAGAGAAATGCATCCAATGGGAAATTCGAGTCGAGTTCAAAGGCAATGATTGCAAGAAATGCAGAGTCAACCTAGCTTGATTGGGAAGATGAGTAATTTAAGGAGCTGAAGAATCCTTTGACCTTTGCTGGGATGGCTTTCACTAATCAAGCAAGCACTTCTTCAAACACCAATGATGGAATTCCTACATCTGCCTCGTTCATCCCGAGGTACAAAAACTCTGTTCACAAGCTTGCATAGATAAAGTTTTACACTATATAAATCATAATGCTAAAATCTTAGAACAAATTCATAGCGTTAAATGTTAGAATGATGAATATAAGAAGGCTGAATAGATCTATGCCACTAGGATTAAAACTAATGGTGATGATATGGCTAACCTTAGTGAAAAAGTTTATGCAACTCAAAAATTAGCTGAATATCATGAAAGACATGTATTAAAATTAAATGCTAAGATTGTTGAGTTAAAACTTGAGTTAGCCCAAAGAAAAATTACTATTGAGAACTTTGAGTTAGCCTCTGAAAAGCTGAATCAAATGATTGGGGCACAAATGGGGTTAAAGGTACAATTAAGAATAGGCTATCATAGTTCTGCAGTTCCACCTCCTTTCAATGATAACTAAACTAGCCTTCCTCATTTTAGTTTTAACTCACCACCTGAGGAAGAAATGGTCTATGGTCTTGGTCAGGTGCCAATTTCAAAGACTTTTGTTCTTGCTGCTCCTAAAATTGTTAATCCAGCTCCTTCATTAGTTAATCCTAATGGTAGTTCATCTTCTTTAGCAGGTTGTGTAGAAGAAAGTGGGTGTATGGAAACAAACAAGGGTTGTGGAGATAAAAATTTACTTTTTGATTCATCTATTGTCAACCCTGTCTTTGTAATTATATTGATTTTAAAAACATTTTGAACAATCATGTAATTAATGAGAGTGTTCATGTTGGCACTTCTCTTGAGAATGAAAATGATGTTTCCACTTATAAAAGTGACTGTGAAGCTATTTTGATGAGATTGTTTTTGATAGAAACGTGCAAGAAAAGGTATTTGTGAATACAGACATACGTAGCTTTTCGTCAAGTGATTGTAAAGTTGAGGAAACCAAAGTACATGAAAATTTTTTTGAAAAGGAAAAGGCAAGTATATCCGGTAAATATGTCCCACCTCATAGAAACAATTTTTATCAATCCACTAATCAAACTTATCAACCTCTACTGTACAATCAATTTGATAATAGCTACAATGGTTATTATACAGAAGATTATGTCAATTCTTTCTATTCAAATGTTTTTGATGATCAGGGTTATAGATCTGACAACTTGTTTGTTCCCGTTCAACCATCACCTTATTCACCACAACCCATGTATTATAATTCTAACAATTTCTATAGGGAAGACAGAAGAAGACTCTGTTATGTGTGTGGTAATCCGTCTCACCTTGCAACACATTGCAAGAACTGGCATAGGATGAAAAAGGAAACGAATAGTAAGTTTAATCAATTCCGTTCTAGAGCTACACCAAGCTCAAGAACAAGAAATGATCAACCTGGCAGTTCTGCCAGTGAAATGAATGTGAAATCCATAAATAAGAAAAATAGTTAACCTCCTTTCTGGACAACCAAAAAGGAGAGAGAAAAAAGGAATTCAAAGACTGAAAGGTCAAAGAATTTAACAAAAAGAAGTAAGAAAAGGGATCCAAAGGTTGAAAACTATGAGGATTTTGTTTTAAAACCAAGAAGAAGACAGTCTTGAAAAACTTTTAAAAACAGGAAACCTGCACGTGTATGGAGTCCTAGAGACTGTTCTTCTGATTCTGACACATCCCAAAACTTCATAAATAAAAATGAGAAAAGGACTTTTGACAACCTCATGGTTGACCCTCCCGAGACAATTAAGTCTCGGGAACCCTTATCTAATTAACTGTTAATGTGTGTAGGGTCAGCCAAGATGTTCTGTAAATAGAATTTGGTACTTGGATAGTGGCAGTACCCGACACGTGATAGGAGATGAATCGTTGTTGTTTGACATTAAACCATTCGATGGTGGATACGTTTCTTTTGCTGGTGATATGGGTGGGAATATTACAAAGAAGGGTAGAGTGTCGAATGGAATCCTGACGTTTGACGACGTCAATTTTGTGGAACAACTGAACCACAACTTGCTCAATGTCTCATAAATCTGCGCCAGACAGTACTCCACACTGTTCACTGAGAATGAATGCTTGATTCTCAAACCAGGTTTTAAAGTCCCGAAAAAATGGATATTGATGCGTACTCCGAGGTATAATGATGCTTATATAATAGACATGAATAGTTCTTATTCACTTAAGATCGCTTCCTGTTTATTATCTAAGGCCTCGGAGAACGACTCTTCTCTATGGCATAGATGTCTCGGTCATGTTAATTTTAAAAGTCTAAACAAGTTGGTTAAAGGGGAACACTTAAGGGGATTTCTTGTTAATTCTTTCTCTTGCATTGAAAAATGTCATTCATGCTCAAAATGCAAGCAATACAAGCTCCCTCACAAACCCAAGACGATCAATTCCATAGATTCTATTCTTCAGCTGCTACATATGGATTTGTTTGGTCCTATTAGTCCTATGGCAATCGGCCAAAAAGCCCATTGTCTTGTGATTACTGATGACTTTTCCCGTTTCAGCTGGAGATTCCTTTTAGGGCACAAGGATGAAACCGCACAGTTTTTTATCAAGTTCATTACTCTGGTGGAGAGACAGACAGACAAGAAGGTCAAGTGTATTCGAAGTGACAATGGAACTGAGTTATGCAACAGAAAAGTAGATGACTTCTAAAGCTCAAATGGAATAGAATGTCATTTCAGTGCACCTTATACTCCTCAACAAAATGGAGTTGCTGAAAGACGAAACCGAACACTGATTGAAGCTGCGCGAACAATGCTGTCAGACTCCAAACTTCCTATGTTCTTTTGGGGTGAGGCCATCAACGTAGCCTGCTTCATTCAAAACCATGTGCTCATCAACAAGCGTTTGAAGAAGACTCCGTATGAAGTCTACTACAAAACGAAGCCGCTAGTCAACTATTTTAAAAAGTTTGGATGTCCTTGCACCTTACTTCATACTAGTGCTCAGCATGATCCCAAATTTGCTGAAAAGGCCGATGAGTGTTATTTCATTGGGTATGCATCCAATAAAACCGCTTATCGAGTCTACAACAAGTAAACCAAGCTGATTTTGGAATCCTATAATGTTGACTGGCAAGAGCTGAATGCTACTGACGCTCGCACGGGACCAGATTGGTTGTTTGACTATGACAGTCTGTTCAATTAGTTTCGAGGCATGTCTATTCTACAACTTGCAAGTACCCAAGCTCCATCTTCTTCACAAGAAACTTTGTTGATGCAAACACTGATCAACAGTTTGTCTAAGTTGGGTCTGTCTGTTGTGCCTGCAATGCCCGTACCACCCGTTATTCCACCTCCTCCTCATGTCAATAATCAAGCTGTTAACAATACCACTCCATAAGCCGCTCCTCAAAGTGTTGTTTCAACTGAGATGGTTGAATTTGAAGATGTGTCTGATTCAGATTCAGATGATTCCTTCTAGTCGCTCGACAATGTGGAACAACATTAGACTGAGCCCATAGCTGATCTTCAAGTAGCTCCTAGCGTGGTAGAATATGTTGCCACACCTCCCTCTGCTGATGAAATTATTTAAGTAGCTACACCTGTTGAAGAACATGCTGCTGATGATTCTGATCACACCGCAAAAAACTCCCATAAATACCATTGTTGTTCCATATTGTGAAGATCTATGGGAAGAACCAATCAATAAAGAGAATAGAGTTGATCAACCTGACTCTATTCTATCAACTACTGATGTTCTTGAAGGTGCTCTTCGCATCTTCCATCCCATTGAGAATTTTTCTATGAATCTTCAAGCAGAGCCAGTCACCATTGTCGAAGATATTCCTCAGTCGCTGATTCACCGACGTCATCCATAAGAGAATATCATTGGTTCTCCATCTGCCGGCATCCAAACAAGAAGTAAATCTAGTACAATTAACAAATGTCTGTTTGCTTGTTTCATTTCACGGGTTGAGCCGAAGGACTAAAAATGGCCCTAAAGGAAAACTCGTGGGTTGAAGCGATGCAGGAAGAATTGTTACAATTCAAGAAACTTCAAGTTTGGAGACTGGTTAAGATGCCACCGAACAAGAAACCGTTTGGGACCAAATGGATGTTCAGAAACAAGAAGGACGACAAAGGCAAGATTGGTGGTACAAGGTTTCTCTCAGCGTGAAGGCCTTGACTATGATGAAACTTATGCACCGGTGGCTAGGTTGGAAGCAATTTGTCTTTTCTAGCCTATGCCCCGTACATGAATTTCAAGGTCTATCAAAAGGACGTGAAGACTGCCTTCTTGTATGGGAAAGTAAAAGAGGAGATATACATGTAGCAACCTCCAGGTTTTGAGGATCCTGATCATCCAAACCATGTTTACCGTCTTGACAAAGCTCAGTATGGACTGCACCAAGCACCTCGTGCATGGTACGCAACACTAGAAAAACACTTGCTTAAGAATGGCTACAGAAGAGGTGTTATCGATCAAAAATCTTCATCAAGAAAGTAAACGGTGATCAGATCCTAGTCCAAGTGTATGTTGACGATGATCTATATCTGACAAACTATGTAGAGAGTTCGCCGAGGTCATGCAGAATCGGTTTGAGATTAGTTCTTTGGGGGGGGGGGGTGAGTTTCTTTTTGGGTATTCAAGTTGAACAAAAGGACAATGGGATTCAGATTTATCAAGAAAAATATGTTCGGGACATCATCCAGAAATTTGGGTTCAAAGACTCAACTCACTTTCTCACTCCGATCGCTACCCGACCTGTGCTTGCTCCAGATCCATCAGGAACTCCTGTTGATCAACATCTCTATAGATCCATGATCGGCTTCCTGATGTATCTCACTGCCAGCAGGCCGAGCATCATGTTCCCTGTCTGTCAGTGTGCCAGATATCAGAGTAACCCAAAAGAGTACCACTTAATTGCTGTAAAGCGCATCTTTAGGTACCTTATGGGAAAGCCTTGTTTGGGTCTTTGGCATCTGAAAGACTCCCCTATGGTACTGCATGCTTACACCGATAGTGATTATGGGGGATGTAATCTTGATCGAAAGTCAACATCTGGTGGATGTCTGTTTCTGGGTGATAGGTTGATCTCCTAGCAGTGCAAGAAACAAGTCACCGTGTCCACCTCCACTGCTGAAGCAGAATACATTGCTACCTCTGCTTGCTGCTCTCAAGTCATATGGATCCAACATCAGCTGTTGGATTAGGGTTTGAATTTCTTTAACACTCCTATTAGGTGTGACAATGAGGCAGCTGTGTGTATTGTGAAAAACCCGGTCCAACACTCTAAGACAAAGCATATTGACATCCGAATGCATTTCATTTGTGATTGTTATGACCGGAAGCTTGTCTCAATTGAACGGGTCGATTCTGATGACAACTTTTCATACCTCTTTACTAAAGCTTTTGATCGTGCCTGATTTTTGTTTCTTGTTAAGTCACTCGGCATGATGTCTTTTGTTCAAAATCAAGTTTTTGTTTATTTTATTTTATTTTATTTATTTTGTTTTACTTTATTTTATTTTCTTTATTTTAAATTTACTTTATTTTCTTTTCATTTAAAATTTTATTTTAATTTTATTTTATTTTCATTTAAAATTTTAATTAAATTTTAATTCCTTTTAATTCTTATCTTATCTTCATGTTTTTATTATTCTTATTTTTATTTATTTACTTTAAATTTTTAATTTTCTTAAGCTAATTTCATTTTATTTTATCTTTTTGTTTACAAAATTGTAAATATTTTTCAAATATGTCACAATTTTAGACGGAGAAAAGAGTTAATTTAACCTCACCAAAATGATTTTAGTTACTATGAAAAACAAAATCAAGTCACTTAGCTTACCAAAAATATTTATATTATTACATTATTTTTAATTATGAAAATCTGAAAAAGATTTAAAAGTACATTCTCTTGTTTAGAGGGAGTCGAAAAATAAAAATATTAGAAAATTTTGAGAAATCGATCCGACCTTTGGAATGTGATAAGAAATTGTCCTTGGTGATCCTAGCACATGAAAAGAGTAGATCAAAAGCCAACAAGATCATTGCTTGATGTGTAGATAGGCTTAACAAATGAGTAAGTATCATAGTGATATAAACTTAAATACTCGCCTATGCTAGTGGTTACACTCTTATGAAGCGGTTGCCGACACCAAAATAAGTCATATCTATGAAGGCAAAAATATTAATAGTAAGTCATACACGAGCCCGTTAGTGATTGATCACAATAAATATTATTTCTTGCTTTAAATTTAAATATTAAAATATCAAAAAGTATTCAAAAATCAACAACAAAAATGTTGATAATTTATCAAACAAAAAAGGGTATATTAGAACTACGTGACGTGGGGCAAACAAGTAAGACCTAAACACTTTATATGAAGGATTGTAAGTCCGGATGACATGTAAGTCCATGGTTCATGCTTTAAATTGTTTGAAAATAAATTTTGCAAAAAGTCTATAAGCTCAAAATGTTTTGATCAATCATTAGGGGTCGGAGTCAATTCGGGGTGATACTGATGAACACAAATTATGCCCGAGGTATGATGGAGTTTGTAACATGTTGGGTTAATAGGGGACCACACAAGTATTGTGCTTAATTCATACCTTAACGTATCACAGTAAAATCAAAATACTTGTTAAATTCAAAGTGGATCAACATATCTACAATCGACTTTGGGTTCTTGGCAAAATAATATCCAAATAGAAATGTGATCTAGGACGCTATAGACAATGTGATTCCATGTCGTGAACTTTCTCACCAAAAACAAGTATCCATCAAATTATGTAAATTAATTAATTAATATAATTAATATAATTTTTATTACATCTTTATTTCAAATTCCTTTTTCTTTAAACTATAATTTCAAGTTTTTCTTTTATTTTTATTTACATGTTAAAACTAACTTAACCTGTATTTTCTTTCTTTTATTTTTATCTTATTTTATTTTATTTTGTTTTAACTTTTATTTTATTTTTATGTTTATATTTATTTTTATCCTTTATTTTATTTAGCTTTATTTAAAATGTTATTTTATCTTTAATTTTGTTTTTAACTTTGTTTTTATTTTTAAATTCTCTTATACTTTATGTATAATTTTTTAACTTTGTTAAAACTCTTATTTATCTTTATTTTTATTTTTAATATTATTTTATTTCAATTCTATTTTTAATTTTGTTTTAAAACTTTTATTTAATGTATAGTTAAATTGGGATAATATTTACAACAAGGTCCTCGATGCAATGTTTGTGAAGTATTGACCCGACAAAAATATATCTTGTATATATTTAAAGTGCTTGGATTCTGTGGGTAAATATTTTGCGGGTTTAAGTTTGAAAATATTTTCAGAGTTCGGGGGTCGAGAGTGTAAATTCGTTTAAAACTCGAGATGTTTTGACCATATCGCGAGATAGGCTGACCCTATAAATAGGTTTTTCTCAAAATATCTTTCATTCTTATCCACACAAACCTTATCCACTCTTTTTCTCTCTCTAACAAAACACATGGATTTATCTCATAGATCACACTCAATCATCTAACAAACATGGATCTATTCCTAGTGGTAATAATTATTACCGTTTGTCCATGTTTGTTCGTGTTTTTCTGGACTGTTGATCAAGACTGTACGGACTGTTCTTGACCCAATTGGTCATCGTCATGATGTTTTTCTTTTAAATTTTTGTTATAATGATCGTCGATATCAAATAGAGTATGTGTGTCAAGATAATTGAGTTTTTATGTTAGTTTGTATAGTTTCATGATTTCTAGGGTTTGGTCGTGTTCTTGGGGTTAATGAACCCAGTTGTCTGATTGATCGAATATGTGTTAATATGAAGCTCAAATCTTCATGAGAATTGCATAAGTACCCAGAAAACGTGTCTAAGTGTTGAAATTTGAAAATTTGATGTGTAAAGGGCTCTATTCGAATGAAAAGGTCTTCGAATACATTTGTATTCGATTGAAGTTATCTGATTTGGAAAGTGCCAAAGATGTTATATTCGAATGGGTTCTCATTCGAATTGATGGGCATTCGAACGTTATAATATCATAATGGTTCCAAGGAAATTCTATTCGAATGAAATGGTGTTTTGTGAAGAAGTGGTCCAAGGAAAAAGGTATTCTAATAGAACATATTCGAATTATTATTTCATTCGAATCAAAATCTGTTGTGTGAAAATTTTGGCCAAAGTCTTTGTATTTGAATGAAATTTTGTTTCGAGTGGATTTTCTTGTTCTCATTCTAGACAAGGCTATTGTATTCAAATGTAATTGTATATTCGAATGTATTCTCATTCGAATGAAAGCTATGTATGTGAGAGATCATGTCATGTAGTGTGTATTCGAATGAAATTACCTTCGAATGGAAAACAATTCAAATGCCCAAGGGAAGTGTATTCGAATGGTTGTTCATTCGAATAGGAATATTCGAATATATATTGTCTTAACCTGTTCAAGTAATAAGTATTCAAATGAGTATTCATTTGAATAACATTACACTTTCCAGTGGGAAATTGATCAAGGGGTGATTCTTTCAAATCTGTTAAGCCTAATGTATTCGAATGTCCATTCAAATAGAATGGACATTCGAATCAAATGATCATGTGAATTAAAAGGATATCTAGCGTGAAACTATAAAACTTGATAAAATTTACCCTAACTTAATATTTAAAAGGATCACATAAACTAGATTGATTCGAATACAATAGCATGTTGTCACTCGATTCGAACGCATCACACTTAGCACGTTTTATGTTTTGAGTCCTTTATGTATTTAACTTTTATATAGTTCTTTTTTAATTTTATTTTCCTTTGGGATTAATTCTCTGTACATATTTGTTTCCTTACAACTCAATTAAACAACACTAATGTCTCTTGTGTGCTTTTAGGGTCATAACAGCTTTTGTTCATTGGAGATCTCTAGGAAGAGGAAATTTAAAGTATTCCTTTCTATGTTCAAGGGATTACATAGCTGTCCTTTGTCCTATGCTATTACTGTTGATCCTGAGATTCATTAGTCATGGATAGAACAATTCTGGGAAAATGCAAAGACAAAGAAAGGAAGTTCACGGATCACTTCAAAGATTGACGATATGAGGGTGACAGTTACTGAATATGTAGTTAGAAAGGCACTCCAGATTCAAGATAATTTAGGTGATCCGTGCACTGTCTTTACAAAGGAACAAATTGCTAAATACTTGGAGGATATTGGCTATGAAGTTGAGTGCTCAACTTGTGAAAAGAGGTATTTTCCCATATACTAGAAGCTCTTGTTTCACATAGTGACAAACTACTTATCATCTCATAAAGGAGGTTTCGACAAGCTTAATGCTGATTGGGTGGGAGTAATGTTAAGTTTGACAAGAAGAAGGAGGTACAACTACTCTCACCTGTTCTTCAAGTACATTCAAAAAAATGTGCTTGCCAAGAACCGAAGAATGATGTATCCTCGTTTTATCCAATTGATTTTGGACTATCTGCTTCCTGATACACCCAAACCCGTGCAAACAAATGAAGTTGATGAAGAGGGTAATGCAGTTGAGTTTATTGAACCCTTTTATGCGAAGGAAATCAAGTCATCCATATTGAATGCCATTCTCAAACCATCCGCGAGAAGTTCTCACACATACCTAGGTTAAGAACCTGGTGCAAAGTTTGGTCAATTCAAGAAACTGAGTCTAATAGTGATGGAGCAGAGGTTGAGGAATGAGATGATGATGATCCTGATGATGATCAGGATGGAGATGATGACCAGGAGGATGAGCCTGTTGATGAACCCGTTGATGAGTCTGAAATGGAGTCGGTAGCTCTTGTGGTTAAAAAGGGCAGATCCAAAAAGAAGCATGACAAGTTAAGGAGGAAATCTGGTGAGTCCTCTAAGGGATCTGCTGCTATTGCTAAGGAAGAAGAGGAAGAGGAGCCTGAGCATCCTCCAAAATGGTTGAAGAAGGCAAAGGACTCCAAGAAGTATTCTCCTTCTAAGGTGCCTCAACTTAAGGTAGCATTTCCTTCGATTTCTGAGATGATGACCCACTCCTTAGCAACCCAAACCACATCACCACAAACCACCATTCCCGACCCACACATAGGATCACCCAGGACTTTAGCCAACACCTTAAAAGCCCTCCAAGATAAACAAATCAAATTTACCAAAACCCAAACTCCACTCTCACCTAAATCCAAACCTAAAACCAAAATGACCTCACCCAAAGCCCCAACCAAACCTAGTCCTAGAATAATCCTTAGGAAAAATCCCAAAACCCAAAAACCATCCCTAGTTGATGAACATGTTACCTCACTCGAGACCTCCCGGCCCGCTTAAATGAACTAATGCCCTCAATGTTTGAGGACATACCTATAACCACCCAACCTAGGACCACCATACCCGTCACCTCACCTACATACCACTTCACCTCACCTATCTAGGATACCTCATTTTGGTTATCTACATTAACCACATATAGCCAGACCCAAACCACAACATCCATCATAGAAACCATAACCACACCCGTTAGCCTACCCCCCTAACCACAACCACACCAACTAGCCTACCCTTAACCATAACCACATGCTTCCCAACCCCAACCTTAACCTTACCCATTCCATCCACACCATACTGAGCCATTTCAACACACCTCCCTCAACACCTAGGAGCCATGTGATTTCTGCCACTCCCATCTCAAGTGGGAAATCGAAGAAGTCTCCTGTGTTCAAAGATCCTGTCCTCTATAGGCATGCGGCACTGGAAGAGGCGAATGAGAACCATGAAAAGCGGGAACTCATGTTGATCAAATTCTTGAAAGATCAACAAGCCATCAACCATGAGTTCACTCGTCAACGTGATGCCTTGGCCGATCTATTGACCATTCTTCAAGAAAGACGTGACTTGGATCAAGCCAGAATTCAAAGTCAACAAAATTAGATCAACTCGCTGTAGAAAAGAACCGATAATCAACAAGAGTTAATTAATAAAAACTCTCTGCAAAATGCTGATCAACATGTTGATATGGAAAGGCTTGAGTTTCGAGTTAGACAGTTGGAGACTGATCTTCCTTCCTCTTCTAACTGTTCTGATAATTTTAGAAGGGAGATTGAGTCTACACTTGATAAAGTGTGGATTAATTTTGAGCGTTTGAGCTCAAGGGTGAGTGGGTTGGAAAGTTGTGAGAGTCATGATGTGAGCAGGGTGATGGGAGAAAGTGTGAGGCTGCAAAATCTAGTTGAGCAGCTTGAGGAAAAACTGGAAAACCAACGTGCAAAACAAGGGTGCGTAAATGAATCGTTGGTGAACCGATACCTTGCTGTGATGAAGGTTATGCGGTTAACGGATGAGGATGTTGAGAATCTATGGGTTGACTTTATGGGGACCTTTCAAAGGTTTCTTCGTGTAGCTGAGCCAAGGGCTGAGCAAGTCAATCAACGGAAAACAATTTTTGCTCGTTTAGACACTGATGCTGAAAGGGTCAGAGCTCTGGGAAGCGTACACGACTTCCTCTACACGGGAGAGCTAAGAAGGGATGGAGGTGAAGGAGGTTCAGGTTCGAAGGCTACTGATGATGAGCCTGAAGTCGTTGTAGGAAACGTTACAAGCACTGAGCCTATAGCTACTATTGTTGTTTCATCTGGGCAGGTCAGTACTACAAGTTCACCACTTATTGCACCCATCACTAGTGCGCAAGTAGGTGTTGTATTCACCACCGCATTGATTGTTCATCCTAATGCACAAGAATTAGCACAAGGTGGTGGTGATGATGGTGATGACGATGATGGTGTTGACCGTGATGATGATGATGGTGATGACGGTGATGATGATGATGATGATGGTGATGATGGTGATAACGATGATAATAATGACGAGTCTGATGGTGGAGACGAGAATGATGATGAGGATGATGACCACGAGTATGATAGTTTCGATGATACTCGTGGTGGTAGAAATGACGTTGTAGTGGTAGTGGTAGCGGTAGTGGTAGCGGTGATGCTACCGGAAATAAGGAGGCCGATGATGAGCCACTAAAGGAGGCTGAGAAAACTAGAGACGGATGCTGCGGTGGACGCTGAAATAACCTCTTTACTAAGTGTTTGTTCTTTTGCAGGAACCGAAACTCCAGTTAAGAAAGCCGTGGAAGTAAATAAAGATGACAGTGATGATGTCATCAATTATTCTCCCTGCCCCGACACACCAGATAGGGAGAATGTTGACCTGAATGCTGATGAACCTGTTGTCACTCCTGCTGCTAATCCTGCTCGAAGAAAGTCCAGAAAAATTGTCAAGTACTACAGTGTGAGAAGAATGGCAAGCTTGAGATGAAGGTCGAAGCCGTTTCATGATGCTGATCTTCTCCAGCACGCCAAATGGCATGATGATAGCCAAAGATGGGCTATCAGACGTGCCAATGGCGATCTTACATATCTGTCCTATGCAGATATGCACACACCGTCTGTTCTCGATATGAACCATTTCAGACGGGCAGTTGGTGGAGGAGAGGACGAGAAGACTTTCTAAGGATGGTTCAAGTGTTTTCTTAAGCGTGGATGGAAGAAAGGTCATCCAGAATTTCCTCTTAATCGTGAAAAAGCATACAAGTCAAATGAGATCTATCCAATCACAAACAAGCCAGTGAAAGGATGGAAGTTCAGGATGCCTAAAGATCATGGAGAACCTATCATGCATGGAATGTCGTTTGAAGACAACTTGCTTTATGACTTCATCCGCTGGGAGTTTGATAATGAGACGGGAGAGGTTATAATTCACTGCAAAAGTATGCATCACCTCAATTTCTTCGATGAGCATGAATTTTCGGGTGTTGAAGACGTTCGTAGGGACAATACCGACGCCATCATGGGCAAGTTCAACAAGTTTGCCAGTCTACTTGTTGAGAAACAACCATTTGATGATCACGAGGTGTTTGAGTATGAGTCCGAGTCTGAATGAAGACAGAAGAAAATAAAGTAAATACTAAAGACTAGAGGGAGATTGTAAGGCCCATTTCAGTTATTAGTCTTTCGTATTTGTATTTTGTTCATTTATGTTACGTGTTTATTTACTTATGTAATGTTTGGGCCTTTGAGCCTATGTACTTGGAGCCCATTGGGCCATTATTAATTAAAGAGTGTATGAGAATACACACACTATATAAAGTGTGTGTATCACATACACTAAGTAACCTTTTGCATATAATACATCTTAAACCTAAAAACTTTCTCCCCCTCTCTCTACCTTCGACCTTCTTACCCACCGCCACAAGATCCGAGATATCTGTCCTAGCTAGTTGTTTCCGCCAACTAGTTGAGAGGTTTATCCAAGACAACTAGTAATTAGTTTGTTTGTTGTTTAATCCGGTAACGGGACCTACATCAACAAATAAGATTGTTGGCTATATGAACTAGATGGGTAAAACAAGCAATTAACAATTAATTCATGTTGGTAACTAATCATTCTACAAAAATACAAACCATGTATCCAGTGCATATATCATGTAATGAGTTCATCATCTTAATCATCTTCATACATATATGTAAAGCGTCGTCTTCATCTTGTTTACATATATGTAATCAAGTTCATTATGAACATCCTCATCATGGTTCATCATCTTCATGCTTGGGTCATCACCTTCATACATATATGTAACAAGCTATATTATCTCAAAAATACATATATATTACTAGTCACTCCATAATTACATAGTATATAAAAAAGACTTAATTTGAACAAAATCATGATAGTTACATAAGCATGAGGTTGAAAAATTTTGTTATCATTAAAAATACATGATGGGTTATACGTAAACGTGGAACTATCTAGAATGGATTTTTGTTTTGAAGTATACACAGAACCTTCATTATCTATAGCATGTAAAATATTTAATGATAATAAGTTTATTAAAAACCGATATAACTTGTGTTGATCAGTACCCCTCTGTGTCACTACCAAGTGTAAGATTATATATATATATATATATATATATATATATATATATATATATGGCTATTATAATCATTTATATTATAATAGATCAAAATATTAATTATATCTTATTATATATTAGTTTGGTAATTGTTGATGGGTCATATTACCTATAATTAACTAATTAAGGGTTTCCCTTGGGTGTATATAAAGAGAGATAAACATTAACATCATAAACTAATCACACACATAACAATTTTGTGTGCCTTCTCTCAAGAATCCTAACACCATCCTTAACTATACATCCTAAAGGGGAACTCGACCAAGTTTACAACCGTGTCGTCTACATCATTCTCTGTTGCGGTTACTACTCTCACTGTTTTAACATGTTCAGAGGTTTAATATTTATCATGTTTTCCATTGCTTACATGAAAAACTGATCAACATGTGGTATCAGAGCGATGTTGCTTAATCAGTTCTTAATGTTTTCCCTAAATCTGGAATTAAAATCGAAAACATGAATTTTGATTAAAACTCTAATTTTTTAGGTTTTCATGTTTTGTTAAGAAAACTGGTTATAATTGCTAAAATTCATTTTTAAAACTCTAATATATTCGAAATCTGTTAAAATATGTTTAAGATTTCGATTCCACAGAAAACTGAATAAAGATTCTTCAAAGATGTTCTTCATGTTCATCATAATATTCGAAGACTTGTTATTATTTTGGATGAATCGTAGGAATAAAACATATTGTTTCCAAATTTGATTGATTTTTATCGATAAATTTTTTTTGAAACATTATGTAGTTATATCAATAAAATATTTTAAAATCTTGGATAACATTAAATCATTTAAATTAGGAAGCAAGATAATCCATTAAAATTCGAATTCCATCATTATCATAAATTATTTTATGGGATTTAAAAATAATGTATGGGATAAAATAATTTATGAGTTAAATACAGTTTAGGGGTTAAGGATTTAAAAATAGATTTCGATTTTTCTAAAATGGTTTTGGTTTACCAAAATCCCAAAAACCTTATAAAACCTGAAAACTCTCATTATCCCGAAAACCAACCAAAATTCGGGATCACTAAAATTTCCGAGAACTCATAATTCCCTAGAAGTCAAAAGTCTTGATAACTAATTTCCCGAGAACTATAATTTTCCCATAAACCATTCCTAATTAAATGTTTTGTAAACAATTTTACAAAACATAAAAAGCTTAATTTGAGTGAATTTTGATGTATCACTTCTACCCAAAGTTGATATGTTACATTTACCATTTCATTTAAGTTTAATCGAAAGTTTTTGTTAGTGTTTGCATAACATGATACAAAATGTCTCACTTCTATCCAAAGGTGATATGTTACAATTGTTTTGCACACATACTTGAATAAATTTTAATTCTGCCCAAAGGTAATTTATTTTTTTTATTTAAGTAGAACTTTTAATTATAGTCTATTAGTTTAATGTTAATAATAGACATATCACATCTTCAATAAAATATAACGATCCTCACATTAATGATCATTCATTAATCTAATGATCATAAATTTTAATCTGTATTATTTTAATATCCCATAATATTACTCGCTATAACATTCTTCTACAAATAACGATCTCATCCAAATAATCCACTCTAATCTCAAAACACAACTGAATTTTGTATCATAAAGAGGGTTGATAACATTTAGCTCTTCTCATTTTTACTTAACCGTTAAGAAATTATATGACTATCCTACTATTCTTTTTAATAACAATCATTCTATTGAAAACTAGAGCATAACAAATGGGATGAGTCAATCATAATGTCTCTTATGACAATGATAATCAAGAACTTATTTAAATAAATGCCATCACTAAAGTTATTCTTGATTTAGTTTTTCTTAAGACTAATCAAAATAACTTATAAGATGCATGCATTCCTATGAAATACTAACTATAAGGTTAAATGGTATCCATGAATACTTCATAATATACAATACCATGACCCAGAAAATTAAGGGTTCACACAAGAAAATAAGTTTAATTTTATAGTACATTACATACTAATATTTTCAGTAGTCCAACTTGGTGCCTTAAGAATCAACTATAACACTCAGAAGTTCCAAAGGAAAATGAGTGTGTTGATCAGCTACATATGTACAAGAAAATAAATTTCTGGTACTGTAAATAAGATGTTATTCAACTCACACCACTAAAACTTAAAGAGGATAATTCTAAGGTTCATAGACAAAATACATGTATTGCTTCCAACTTTAAGTTCTCTAAGGAGAAGTCTCATTGCAAATATATGTCATTATATTAGGCATAAGAATTACAAGACTATCCATAATTCAAAATAACAACTGGCTAAAACAGATAGTTATATAAATGATATTTAAGTTTGCTAATCCTAATATTCACATCAACACATGATTGGTTGAGTCTAGTTCTGTATACTTACCCGAAATCAACAAATAACTAACACGAGTGTTAGTGAAAAATATACATGTTAAGGTTATTAGAACCATGATAAACTATCTTTTAATTACACTTTATGATACCTTAAATATTCTTGAGATTAATCAGAATTTAGTATCAACACTTAAGCTACATTATGACAGTTATGAGGTTTGCATAGCCAACATAAAGTCACTCTTACCTTAAACTCTCATATTATTTGTTATCAATATTCGGATTGAAAAATTTATAAAATTGAACTACATGACTATATACTTTCACAACTTTTGTTATCATGCAAATAAAAATTTAACAAAAGACAAATGAGACCTATAAAATCCATCCGTTAAAACCAAATTTCATGAGATCTCATGACATGGTTGATGAGGGTAACCTTTATATAATCTCATTCTTAGTGATTTTAAATCATGTGTTAGATGCCCTAAACTTTGCTTGACTTAAGAAATAAGTATGGGTCCACCAGAAGTTATATTTCACTTAAATTCATGAAACTTACTCAAACATAATTCTTTTATCATTTAAAAGGCTGTTTACTTGTATCTAATATGTCTTCCATGGTCCACGGTCTTAAAGAAATCCATTCACATATATACTTAATATGATTTCTTCTACTTATGTTCCTATATCTCTTATGACATCTAAATGTTGATAGAATCAAATCAAGTCTAGCATATATATGACATATTCCCATGTCATGTACATCATTGAAACTTTTCTTGTATTTTCCTAGAGATATTAAAGATCAGTGGGAGCCTTAAGTATCTCAAGTGTAACTTAGTAGATTTGTAATAGGTGGGGAAGTGAAAACTTGATATTATCTCAATTACACCTCTTGTACAAGACACTGCTCCATCACAACACTATTCCATCAAAACTTATCTCTTTAGAATTTATTAATACTCATACAAAAGTTTCATTGTTTCTTAAATGTGGGCATACTCCGATTTCTTACTAAAATAAATCTCACAAGATAAACTACGACGACTTACATCATTAACTTGTTTCTCAATTAGAAGCTATTGGTATTTATATATTGACCCTAAGCATGCTAATTTCCTAAGTGTTTCTAAGGTAAGTGGGAGCAGTAAAAGTCCTTATAATGACTTGTTAAAAGTACAAGAGGCGGGGGGAAGAGAGTCATTAAAGTTTACTCTAAATTTAACTCCAGTTACACCTCTTCTACACCATACTGCACCAACTCTTACATACTTAGAGTCCTGAAAATGATAGCAACCTAACTAAGAGCTAATCCATAAAACTGAGACTTTTAAAATTACCTAATAATCAACTTAGGAGGTCATCTAGGTTTTAAAACCTACTTAAATTGATGATCATGTAACCTCCCTAACTAAAGTTGAAGTGGATGTTGGAAAGTTTAATGATCCTAACCCTTCTAATTAAACCATTAAATCAATCAATCTTCTGAATGGAATAAAACTATTATTAGCAAAATTGACTCCATAAGTCAGAATAAAATTTGAGATTTGGTTGAATCACCTAAGAGTGTTCATAACTAAACTAAATCCCAATAAAAAAAAGTTAAGAAATTAATAAGCACGATTGATTGTTAAAGGTTATATTCAAGGAGAAACCAATTATCAATGAATCTTCTTACCTATATTACAAAAGATTTCTTTAAGTATCATTATTGTTCTATTAGCTTATAATAGTTAAGAGCTATATTAGATGAACATTAAAACAACTTTCCCTAACAATCGGCCGACATACTTATTTGTTCATAAAACAACCTAAAAGTTATAAAATGAAGGTCAAAGAACTTTTAGTCTATAATTCAATAATATCCTCATATGGGTTAATGCAAACATCAAAATATGATGAAATCTTTATACAATTATTTTCATCAAAAACCAAGTGGATTAATGTACCAACCTTAAAATGAGTGGGAGCAACTAAAAACAAGCTTGTCTTATATATATGACATTCTTCTAACAAGTATATGTTACATAAGTCAAAGTAGTGTTCACACACTTTGATATTATAGATCTCAGAGATATTCCTTACATGTGTAATAAAAATATTGCTCTACTTTAGAGGATAATAGGAACACATAGATTATTACCTTATGCTTTATTAAGTTGCCTTATATAAGTTCAAGTCTATAATCGTTTAGATATTACTCCAAATTGAAACACACTAGATATGTCTAGATTAATGTGAAGCAGCTAAAAGAGTACTAAGATATCTTAAAGGAAACGAAATATTATAATTTAAAAAGTAGAAGTGAGAATTCAAACCGTTAGATTACTCTAAACTTTGTCATATTCATATATAAGAAAATGTAATTTCCGGGATATATTCTTATGTTAGCAGATAAATCTATCTCATTAAGGAGTCATAATGAACTGATAACAACAATATAAGTTATAATGACATAATGTGTTGATTAATCACAACACAATTAGCAATAACTGTTGTTGAAAATTTATCAGTGGACTCATAAGTTAATTAACTCCATATAAATTATGTATTGTAGATTTACTGTGATAAAGTCAACTACCATGTTTTCTCAAACAGTAACAATTCGAGAAGTGCTGCATTAAATTTTTGATATGAAATTAATTAGTTGTTTATGAACGAATTGAGGAAACTAAACTTTCGTATCGAATACATTCATGATATGATTAAGGATCCGATAACTAAAAGTCTCATCCATAAATATTATGAAACCGCTTATAATAATGACGGGTTATTGATGACTATGCACAACTGCATATCATACTATGAATGATTAACTATTAAATTTCCACAATAGTTTTGATTTTGTACGTCTCTTAATATGTTCTTCATGCATAATGACATATAAATGAATTAATATACAAATCAAACATTTTGAAGGGCTTACTGGAAAATTTTGATCATAACTACTTATGTTTTAAATAAGGATTGCAGTATGATTAATGAGGGTCTTGAGCTGATGTTCAATTCAATGATTGTATTTCTCTGCTCCAATTTATGTTTAAAGCTAAAATGAGTGGTAACTCCTGATCATGCTTATCTAATACTCATAATAAATGATTACTCGGCCAAGTGGGAGAATGTAAGATTAAATATATAATCATATATATTTATATATGGCCATTATAATCATTTATATTATAATTGATTAAAATATTAACTATATCTTGTTATATATTAGTTTGTTAATTGTTGATGGGCCATATTACCTATAATTAACTAATAAAAGGTTTCCCCTTGGGTGTATATTAATAGAGATAAATATTAACATCATAACCTAATCACACACACATAACAATTTTGTGTGTCTCCTTTCTCCTAAACCGGGTTCCTCTCAAGAACGCTAACACCATCCTTAACTATACATTCTAAAGGGGAACTCGACCAAGCTAACAACCATGTTGTCTGCATCCTTCTCTGTTGTGGTTACTACTCTCACTGTTGTATCAGGTTCATAGATTTAATATTTATCATGTTTTTCATTGCTTACATGAAGAACTGATCAACACCAAGGATAAGACATGGTTAAATTTATGATGAATATGATCCAATTCACTAATAAAAGAAACATCTAGAATACCTTCGCTTGAATTATTTTCTTCATATGAACTCGTCTTCAAAATTATACTTTCTTCACATGAAGATCCGATGAACTCATGTTGAGTGCTATCAATTTCAGCGAAACAAATGGATTAAATCACCGCCATTAGTGACTTTGGGATGAAATTGCACAAAAAAAAAAAGAAAATAATTATTAGTGGATACCATACCTAATTCGCCTAACCCCTCTTTTTTAATCTACTAGCAAAAGTGCCTACACGTTGCTGCGAGTTATTATAAATTATCCCCTCGTATTGGCTTGTAGTGTTTGATGTGGTGTGTAATGGGTTATCAGTGAGAGCGTGTTGCCGCATGTGCATATGGTTTGTTGAGTATAGTTTTTTTAGGGGTTCTTACTAAAATATTGTGCATATATATTGGACACATCGTGTTTTATGAAATATTTATTAATTAAGTAGACTTTGGGTGTTGTAATTTTTTAATTAACATAAAGGATTGAATTTGTGTTAACCGGTGAGTAGTTAGAGTTGAAATTCAACCAGGAGATGAAAGAAATACTCAAATTAAAGCCACAAAGTTGTTAGTCAACGAATTGTAAAAAGGGAAAAGTAATTGACACACGTGATTTGATTATCCACATGCATATTGGTGGTGTTTTAAAGTGATTGGTACTGAACTTGCAGAAAAAAAAATTTTTCAGGGCATTACATACTGACAAGTAGGAATGTGATGGGAATTAAGAAAATCATACCACATTGGTAAACTTATATAGTGGGAGAGACAAGGGTCTTAGGGAAGACTGCCCCCTTTTCTTGGTAAACTAATTCATTAGGTAGGCACGTCCCAACTGTTTTGTGATGATTGTAATCTCATATAGTTTTGTTGGGTCAGCAATAGCAAACAATTTTCTATTTGTAACGTAATGGGTAATGGGGATCCAAGAGTGCAAGGATACTGGTGGGATTGTGAAATCCTTGATATCACCGAAATCATCATCGTTTAATCGAAGTTTGGATAAGCGGATTTCGGTGTTTCTAGATCAATCGAGGACGAGGTTTTGAACCTTTTGGTCGTCGCTACTTCCAAACCCGATGGGGAACACGACTCCCTACTTATGGTGATCACGAAGATGTTGCCCAACACTTCATGTAAATAAATAGCCTAAAATACTCTGGTACTCTACCAACGCCGCCACAATAATGTTTGCATCATTGACACCACTAACCCACCAGTTAAAAAGTCGTTGGTAAACCTGTTGAAAAATTTAGAATTTGGCGTTTATATCGGATCACTTTCCCGATATAGAATCATTCTTTCAGTATTCATCCCCCTTTCCCATTAGTTGGAAAACAAATTCCCGAATTTTGGTCCAAAATATGCAAAATTCTGAAAGTTGGCTATAATTAAAGGTTAGAAAGCATATTAGTAACCATTAATAGTATTTTTAAAGGAAAAACTAATAAAATGAAAAAAAAAAATAATTTTAAACACTTACCACATTCGGGATCTTCTGAGATCGCGGTCCACGACAGTGCAAGCGTGTAATACTCGTTTTGTATCCATGACAAATTTGATTTTTAGTCCGAGGTTCACCCACGTCTTTCTTTTTGTGTGAGAACGCTCGTCCGGCTTTTTTAGCTTTGCTCGAACCGGGCTGTGTCACCTTCTCGGGTTACGTCTCTTGCATCGTCTAGTCTTTTGGAATCAACATGTTTATAGGCGAACCAACACCCATTTGGTTAAAAAACCGGCTTGTAAGTTGACATCCCTAAATATTGCATATATGACAACATGGTAGGGTCAAAATTAACACCGACCAGAAGTCGGGGGTTGGTTGAGTCTCTTGGATGGTGTTCAATTGAGTTAGTTGGGTGTGTTAGTGCATTGATTGGATCCAAATGGCCCAAAATCGTACATCGAAAGGTTGAATGGATTCATACTGGGTAGAATTTTTTGTAAAAATTTCTTATATATTTTTGGTAGAGAATGAGAGAAAGAGTTGTGTTTAAAAATTTTTGATTAGTTGGGTTTATACAGGGTATATATTTTAATAAATAATATTATTTCTTACAAGAATGGCCTTGGCAGATCATGCTTTGTTTCTTTGTTGTTCAAAATATACAACGCCATCAACGGCGTGCTAACATATATAGATACAAAATCTTGTGGCTCAACATATATAAATAAAACATAAAAGGATTAACCTTTATGAAGACATAATTCCCCTGCACCTTGCTTCTTTACGGGTCCCCTTCCATTTACATTTCGAGCTTCTTCTTTTTCTTTTCCTTTGACTTTAAGCAACCTAATCATGGTTCCTGTATAAAGTAGTAACATAAGCACCATATTTAGGGGCGTTCATTTCAGAATCAATTAAGGATTAGCCATTAGTTAAAAGAAACTAAATCCATGAAACCTTGAACATTTGTTTCTTATAACTTAAATTAGTATAAACTCAAATAAGTAATAGCAGTGTACTTTCATCACAAAACACAAAAGTAAGTAATCCTAAAAGGCTTTCTAAACTGAAGCTGCAAGTTTTTTTTTCTACTTATCAAATTAAATAATAAATGAACCGGTAAAAACCCTACGGTTCCTTTCAGTTTCAGATTTTAACTTTGATGTTTTCGGTTTCATTTGAGCCCAAATTTTTTGGTTGGTTTTGTTCTACTTTTTTGGAGTCGCACTTGTAGCCTCGGTTCGGTACATCAATTATAGTTTATTCGATTTTTTTTCGGTATAGGTGTTTTAGTCTCATTTTGCTTTGGTTCAGTTTGAGTTTACTTTATTCGACTTTTGGTTTCAGTTCGATTTCGTTTAGGTTTTGTTTCAGTTCAGTGTCGGTTTCATTTTTGATTTAGTTTGGTATCCTACCCGATTATAAATAATGTTAAATAAAACCCATATATTAAAAGTGTAAAAAGTGTAGTATTTGACTTAGATTCAATGTAAACTTTTAAGTGAGTTTCAACCCACTTGGTCGGCCCAAACTGGTTCACAATTAAGTCTAAACCGTTTTTGTTCTTCGGTTTTCCACATTTTTTTCATACTAATACAGTGAACATCTGATTAATCCAACAACGCCAACTAACTCCTACAAGTTAAATAAGTTTAGTACTCCAAATAAAGCCTTTGTAATCAAGCAGTTGATTGCTTCATGGCATGGGTCATTTACACCCTTAGTGTTAAGTGAGGTGGATAAGGGTGAGATAAGTAAACTATAAAAAATGATCTGTTTATAAAACTGGACGGGTTGGGTCAGGTTGACCCATGTTTTCATTTTGAATTTCATAATGGCATATATATTAAATGAACTTAGTATGATCTATTAGTTTATTATTACAAATAAAAAGTTCTACCAATATAAGATTATACCGATTACATTTATTGATGGGTCAAATAATGATTTGTCGAGACGAACCCACACAATATTAACTTTCAGGTTATCATTTATGAAACTCAAAACTAAAATGAAAAATTTTATTCAAGTGACCTCCCTTACTTTCATGTGCAGCACCTCTGCAACTTCTTCACCACCATCACCAAAAAACAATGAGGGAAAATGAGACTAAAGTTAGATAATAATAATATTAATAATAATAATAATATGCATGTTTAAAACATAACAAAAAATACTTAACTCACTTAAAGATGCTTTCTTTCAATTTTTTCCAAATTTTGACAACCAAATTAAATTATACACAAACTAACTTACAATATATTAGAGCTTTTAAAAACCAGATCCTTTATATTAAATTTGACCTATAAATTGTTGGTGTAGTATTGCTAATGCTATTTTAACATCCCAATTTTTTCGTTCGGTTAATATAATAATAATATTTAATGTTATGAGATGGTCTTGTGCGGGTTAAGTAATATAGGTGATGGACTTGAGTTATTAAAGGAAAGACAATGGGCTTAAGCCCATGACCCATAATATAAATACCTTAATTATGCCTTAATCCATTCATTCTCATCCATTCCATACACCACCCAAAACACACACTTAGCTCTCTCTCATCCTACTTTCTCTCTCTAGCCGAAATCACCAAGAAAACCGAGTATCAACCCGAGGTAATGATAGTATGATATTGTAGAGATCCAAACCCATTAGATCTAGTCGCGAAACGACGAGCCGACACCTTAAACCGTTAAAGTCACGAGATCCGAATAGAATCGGGTATAAACCGACCAAAAGATGAGCTTAGGAATCACCCTAGCTCAGATCTGGATCGAACGGGACGAAAAACGGTGAAAAAAGTGGTGAAACAAGCGAGATCTCGCTTTTCCGGCGAGATCCCATTTTTCCAGCAAATGCAGCGCCGAAATGGCGGCGCCGGAACAATGGGGATGTTAGGAAATGTTTCTGACCTAACCCTAGTTCGTTAGCGGAGACTTAACGAATTAGGAGGCAATTCGTTATTCCATTCGTTAAGGGAAGGCAGCGAAATGGAAACAGTTCGTTATGTAATTCGCTAAGAAATTCGTTAAGGAGTAACGAATTAGTGGTAATTCGTTATGTTGATTCGCTAAGGAAGAATAACAAACTAGCTTCAATTCGTTAAGCAGTTCGTGATGATCATTCGTTAAAGTCAGTTCGTGATGGAAAGCCAGTTCGCTATGTTAAGATGACGAATCAAGTGATTCGTTACTCATCCAGTTCGTTACAGATGATTCGTTATTCAGATAACGAATCAGGTTGTGCTCTGAATAACGAATTATACTTTAAAGTAATGACAGAAATGGTCCCTGGACTTAAGATAGAATGGTTAAATTACATATTAGCCCTTGGACTTTATTAATTTATGAAAGATACCTTTAAAGGTTAACGAGTAACAATTAACTAACCTGTAATGATTCAATGAAGTAAATCCGGCTTAGATGTTTAAAATTAATTAAGCAAACAGTTAGGCACGGCTAGAGCGATATTTGATATTGTGTTTATTTAACAGTAGTTGCGCACAGCTAAAGAACGAATAACCATTAAAGGAAGACGTAAACGAGTTCAGGTGAGTTTCTAGCCCCATTCGTTGTTATGCTTTCGGGGCTGTGTACATACTCGATGTGACAGTCAATACACTTACCTTAAATGGCAAGTGTATGCCATGTATGATATATGTTATACATACGAACGATTGCTTGACGATACATGAACGATCTTTGGATATTGCACGTACTGTCAGGTTATAAATAAAGATATGAATATTGTATGACGGCTTGTCGGTACGTGAATGATCTTCGGATATTGCACGTATTGCCGAGGGAAGTGATTAGCTCCTTACATGGACATTAAATAATAACTTATATACAGTGTTCCTCCTATAGATAATATATTGATTTCCTCCTATGGATAATGTATAATGTTCCTTCCATGGATAGTATAGTGTTCCTTCTGTGGATAATATATAGGATGTTCTTTCTATGGAAAGCATAGTGTTCCTTCTATGGAAAGTATATAGAGTGTCCCTTCTATGGATAATATATATATATATATATATATATATATATATATATATATATATATATATATATTATTCCTCCTATGGAGAATATATAGCATGGGAAATAGTAATAGTTCTTTTAATAGATATTACATAACGTACCTGTTATGGATATTTATACAAAGTTAAGATATGAATGTATGTACGATATGTGTATGTATTGTATGTCGCATGATTAACTAGAACTCAGTCAGCGTAGCTGACTTTTAGTATGCACGCAGGTGAGTAGATTGATGCAGTTCGCTTAATGAATACACATGGCATGGAATTAAAGATACTGGCATCTCAAGGAAATGTTATGATGTTTTGAGACTATGTTTTATGTTTAAACGACTATGAACGTTTGATAAGACAATATTTGAAAGTTATGTAATATATTATGGGTGAAGATTTAATATTCCACGAAAGTTTTAATTAACTCTGATTGTAGAACTGTGTTTATGAGTGAATATGACGCTAAAGTAGGGATACCGGGTTTGGGGCCTTACAAGTTGGTATCAGAGCAAAGTTCGAGAGATTTAAGCATCCTACATGCTTAGACTCGAACTGAAAATGGGATTTATGTAAGAAAAGAAAGAAGATGCCAGTTCAAGATAGCCATGTGTCACTCAAACAAGCTCAGCAAAGGTAAAGGTATGATTAAATAATGTATGTTGATGTTAGCTTACCAGCTAAAGAAAGGATATGTGAATGTTAGGGATAGGATTAACTATTTATCTAATTGATTAACTGTTTAGGAGTTGAACTTAGCATAAATAGACTCATAAAGGGAAGTGTATAGGACACAGAAAGTAATGTGATCAGCTAATCACAGCTAGCCACTGTTATTACATATTAACCTTACTATCCTTGTACTAAATTGTTCCTTAAGTGATGACATTTGTGTTTTACCTTTAAGAATACGATGGCTGGAGCTAGAGAGATTGCGGGAGAAGGAGGTCGCACTGGACGTCGTGGAAGGCCTCGTCTTGTCCGACAACCTTCGGTATAGACAGCTTCCAACACGGGAGATGAAGGAAGCGCAGCTGGATGAAACCCAAGCAACAACGAAGGGTATCAACTCGACCTCGTAATTCAAGCAGCCATTGTTCAAGCTGTAGCCACTGCTGTGAAGAATATGACTCCTGAAGGGTCTGCTAAAAGCCAGGAAAGATTCGAGAAGTCCGGGGAGAAGAGTTAGAAGGATGAGGAGAGGGAAAATGAGGAATCAAGTGTGGTTAAGTCTGTGAAGGTTGATGATAGGAAAGGAGGCCGAGTTGGGTGCAACTATAAGTCCTTCAAAGGATGTGACCTGCCGAAGCTAACCTGTTTAGAAGACGCAAACGCTACTCTTCAATGGATAACCGCCATGGATAAAATTATCCGCATTAGCGACTGCCGTCCTGACCAAGCTGTGGGTTATGCTACTCAATCATTCGGTGACGAAGCAATGTACTGGTGGGAGACGGTTGAACAGAGGAAGGGTCAGGAGGAGATCAGGGCAATGAAGTGGGAGGATCTGAAGGTGTTGGTGACGAAGAGGTTCTGTGCCGATGCCGAAGTTGAAAGGGTGGAGATGAAGTTCCTGAATTTGAAGGCGGGAAAGATGACACACCGTGAGTATACTACTGAATTCAACTGCATGTCTAGGCTGGTACCTGACATGGTGAACACCGAAGCTAAGAGGATCAAGTGTTACATCAGGGGACTTCCGCGTAATGTTTGCAATTTGGTTGAGGATAGTAAGCCCGCAACATTTGACTCGGCCGTGGAATTGGCCGAGATGGTTTATGAGGACCTTGCCAATAGTGAAGAGGAGACGACTGAACAGAAGAAAAAGAACCCAACCCCAAAACCAAATGAAGTTAACGAAGAGGATCTACGTAAGAAGAAGGCAAGGCATGACGAGTTTGTTGTTTGTGAGAAATGTGGAAAGAAGCACCCGATAGAATGCCATTTGGGATTAGGTGTTTGCTTCATGTGTGGAAAAGTAAGACATTCCTCCTGGGAGTGCAAGGATCACCATAGGTGTCACGAATGCGGAGGACATGGACACCTAGCAAGGGACTGCAGGAAACCAAAGGAAGGACGTGAAGTAGAGAAGGATGCTTGAGGTTTAACAATTTCCTCCGCATGCTTAGAAAAGACCATTCAAGAAGGCTAGCTACTAACCATAAGTTTATTTTATGTTTGACTTATTAATGACTCAATGTGTGTTGTTTTATATTGAAGTTTAGACCGGTGTTTATTAATTATGATATGAATTGTCTTGAATGAATGTTGGTTATGATATATAGTTGTGTTGTAGTAGAGCGTCATCTTTGGCGTTAGCATTAAGGCATATATAAAACAAAGCCCGCTTGGAAAGACGAGACGAGACCTGGTACATAGAGGGCCTCATGGAAAAGGTACCTTAATAGCTAAGACACATGACCACCACTCGGTGACTGCAAAGTCAGGAGAGAATAACCTAGAAATTAAAGACGATCCAAGAAAGTGCGTGAATACGGGAAGTGTTTATTTATACAAGGAATAAGCTAGGTTTCGGGGACGAAACCTCTTTAAGGAGGGAACACTTGTAACATCCCAATTTTTTCATTCGGTTAATATAATAATAATATTTAATGTTATGAGATGGGCTTGTGTTGGGTTAACTAATATGGGTGATGGACTTGAGTTATTAAAGGAAAGACCATGGGCTTAAGCCCATGACCCATAATATAAATACCTTAATTATGCCTTAATACATTCATTCTCATCCATTCCATACACCACCCAAAACACACACTTAGCTCTCTCTCATCCTACTTTCTCTCTCTATCCGAAATCACCAAGAAACCGAGCATCAACCCGAGGTAATGATAGTATGATACTGTAGAGATCCTAACCCGTTATATCTAGTCGCGAAACAACAAGCCGATACCATAAACCGTTAAAGTCACGAGATCCAGATGGAATCGGGTATAAACCGACCAAAAGATAAGCTTAGGAATCACCCTAGCTAAGATCTGGATAGAACGGGACGAAAAACGGTGAAAACGGTGGTGAAACAAGCGAGATCTCGCTTTTCCGCAGAGATCCTGCTTTTCCGGAAAATGCGGCGCCGGAAAAGCGACGCCGGAACAGTGGGGATGTCAGGAAATGTTTCTGACCTAACCCTAGTTCGTTAGCGGAGACTAAACGAATTAGGAGGCAATTCGTTATTCCCTTCGTTAAGGGAAGGCGGGGAAATGCAAACAGTTTGTTATGTAATTCTCTAAGAAATTCGTTAAGCAGAAATAACGAATTAGTGGTAATTCGTTATGTTGATTCGCTAAGGAAGAGTAACAAACTAGCTTCAATTCGTTAAGCCGTTCTTGATGATTGTTAGTGCACGGTTTTGCGTCTTGAGTCTTTGTATTTAACGTTAATGTTTTATTTATGATTTAATGTAATAATAGTTTGTTTATTGAGTTAGTTCTTTAAGTTATAGTCTAGTTCGCTAGGGGATGTTAGCGAACCAGATCATCTTCTATATATAGTGAACTCCTGTTCACGTTTTATATAAGTTTTGAGTTAATTAACGAATTGATGTCGAAACTCTCTCTCAAGCTTCACCTAATATTATACAAATACTATTGATAACATATTAATAATATATACACATACATAACACTGAATCAATGTTAATTGTGAGGTAGATCTTTAATCGTATTAATAGTATAAACACAGATCTGAGATCTGTTAGTGGTTTTTGTTATTGATAAGAATCAACAAGTGGTATCAGAGCTGTTGGTGCTCATACACTTGATTTGGTTTGATTTTGTTATCGTTTTTATTAAATTTTATGTTTAAGAGGTTTTGAATCAATTTGTATTTGAATTGGTTGAATTATGGATGAATTGAATTGAATTCGTGTTGGTTAAGGTATTGTAGAGGTTCGGATTAGAGGAATTGAGGTGTGGTTTGGATTTGTGTTGTTTGGTATTGATTTCGGTTTAAGTCTGAAACAGGGTTGTGTTTTGGTCAAAATTGGTTTGGCTATTGATGTTAATCGGTTACGAGATGATGTGTATTGGATTCGGAATTTGATTGGGAGAAGATTGATAGGTTACTTGTACGATTTGGTTCAGATTTGAAAAAGTATTAAAAATTTGGTATTTCTGGGTTTCTGGGTTTGATCTTTAAAATTTCTGGAAAATTTTTTTGAAGATTTGAATATTTGAAGATGAACTTGATTCGTTATCTTCTTCCTGGTGATTCGCTATATGTTTCACGGTGATTCGTTATCAACTATGTTACTTCGTTACCCAGTTCGTTAACCAATTCGTGTGAGTTATTGATTCGTGTAATCTAGTTCGCTATCTAGATTAACCGATTCGTATGACACGTGTTCTTCTTGGAATTTATGTCCTAACAACCTTTGCCACGTGGCATAAGGTGTCAGTGTTTGTTACAAATGGTTGTAACAACCTGATTCGTTATAGTTGATTCGCTATAAACTGTAGCTGATTCGTAATCTTATTTCGCTAAGCATTCCTTAGTGATTCGTTACTGATTATCATCTGATTCGCTAAACTAATCCTATCTGATTCGCTAAGCTAATCCTTTGTGATTCGCTAAACTAATCTTTTGTGATTCGTTTGGTCAATTCGTTAAGTTGACTTGTCATTCGTTATTTGTTTCGCCATTTGGTTGATTCGTTAACCTTATTTGTGATTCGTTAACTCTCAATCTTAACTTTGTTAAGAGTTGATTCGTTAAACACTGTTCATAGTTTGCTATAACTGTTCACAGATTGTTAAATTTTATTTGTTACACCCTTTAAATTTTTGAAACTTTTCAAAGATGGCCGGTATGTATGCATTAGCGTCTCAAAACATGTTAATGCAACAGATGTTGCAACTTGATACTGAGATAGGTTCGCATTCTAAATGTCCACGTTTGATGAAGTTTAGTGACTTTGCCAAGTGGGAACCTCGGTTTCGTGCACATTTGGGATCTATTCATCCGGATTGCTCTTACTGTCTTGATGAAGTTTATGTGGCACCAATGATTGGTGATGATACTATTGGGTATACTCCTAAAGCTGTTTCTCAATACTCACAAGAAGAGAAGAAAGCTTTAGAAATCGAGATAAAAGCCTATTCTACTCTGACTATGGCATTACCAGAAAATATCTTTCATCAAGTTGGTAGTATCAAGAGATGTGCGTCTTTATTTCAACATCTGCGTATGAGAAGCATGGGAAACACAGCTGAGAGTAAAAAAGTGATGCTCAAGTTTTAGTTTCGAAACTTTAATTTATTGAAGGGAGAAACAGTTGAAGAGATGACTACTAGATTTAGTCATTTAATTGCTGAAATGGACAAGATGAAAATGGAGATTTCTGAGAGGGATAAAATTGACACTATTAAGAGTGTGCTTCCAAGTTCTTACTCAACATTTCTAATGGTCTTGAAAGAAATTGACTATTTCTTGAATGAAGACTTGACGGTACTTGAATTTTTACAAAAGATCGAAGCCAGAGAGTATGATCTTAAGTGTCAAAAATCCTCCAAAGAAAATCAAGATCCAGCTTTCTATGGTGGAAGTATGCCTCTTAGTTCAACGATCTCTCCAATCACTGCTTTTCTTACTCATGCTACAAGTGAACAAGAATCAACTATGTTTAATGATCCAAAAGTTTGTTTCTACTCTGCTGGTAATTCGGGTGGTTCTGGAAGTTCAACTAATACAAATCCGTTTGCTACACCACCTAGTGTTAATATGAAGGAAGCTGAGCAAAACTTTGCTTTTCTGACAGCTTTTATGTCTTCATATGAAAACTTAGTGAGTAGTAAGATTGCCAAAAGTGATTTAACAGATGAGGACTATGATCAGATAGATCCAGATGATCTAGAAATCATGGATTTAAAATGGAACATGGCTATGATCGTCCGTAAAGTTAAAAGATTCATGCAGAGAACTGGAAAAGATCTTCCAGCTTTAAACAAGAAGTTGGGTTTTGACAAATTAAAAGTAAAGTATTATAATTGTCAAGAATTTGGGCATTTCGCGAAGGAATGTGACAAACCAAGGAAAGAATACACTGGTTCTCGTGGTCAAAATCAAAATGCTTCTTCTTCATGAGGAAGTGATGCTGAAAAGAAATTATTTTCTTTTACAACACAAGCAATGTTAGGAGATGGAACCGACTGGTCACAACGGTTACTATGCAATGATGTTCAAGCAAATTTGCCTATGTTTGGGTTACATAAAGATTGTCAAGATGCAACTGGTAGTGAGATGTCTTCCGATAATGATTCTGGATCTGATTCTGACGACTCTTGCGACAAGCCTTCTGAATCAATATTTGCTTGCATGGCCAAGATTAACGAGGTTAGTAATTCTATTTCTGCTACTTCATCTGTTAAGGTATCATGTGTTGACTGTGAATCTAACAAATCTAAGTTAGAAGCTTTGAAAAACCAAAATGATAGTCTTATACAAGAAATTGCTTCTCTGAAAGATACTTATCGACAATCTCTTGAATCTCAAATGAGATCTCGAGAAAATATTGAAGCATTGTCGACAAGTAACCATGATTTCAAAGCCGATTTATCTGTGAAAATGACAATTAATGACCAAAAGTTTCAAGAAATATTGAAACATCGTTCTAAGATAACTGAGCTTGAGAATGAGGTTCTTGAGTTGAAGAACAAATTGGGGAAATTTAGAAATGCATCTTTTTTGTTGAATGAAATCATTGAGGTATCTGGAAAACAAAAGGATTCCAAGAAAGGTATTGGTTTTGTTGAAATTCCACCACCTTTCCATAATGATTATAAAATTAATCCTTTTGCAAGAAAAGAAGAGGATTTGATTAAAAAGGAATCTGTGATTTCTAAAAAACATAAATTGGTTAAACCTGAAATTGTAAAACCCCAAGTTGCTCCAAAAAACCTTATGTGGAAAGTAATAAGGTCTTTGTTGAAAATGTTGACAAAGTGATTATTGAAGATGTGTTTGAACCTGAGATAATACACAAGAATAAGAACATTCCTAGTTCTAATCATATTCTTTGCGAACCTCAAGAGTTTGAGGAAGCTGTGTATGGTTCATTCAAATCTCAAGTGAACAAGGAAGAAACTGTGAAAACCAAACCAGTGAGGGCAAAGAAGTCAGTTAAACCAAAGATTTCTGACGAGGACTTAATGCATTTCATTAATCCTCCGAGTTCTAAGTCTTCATCGGCTAGAGTTTTTAAGTTAAAAGGAATGGATACGATGTTCACTGAAAAAGATATTCCAATAAGTATTATCAAACCTGAACTTATTGAGAGTGTTTTTGTCAATGAAACTTCAAAATTTCAAGAACTTGAACGTGTGTATGCTCAAACAAAAACATCAGTTCAATCTGACCCATTGACTAAGGCAAAACAATTTTTAAAACAAGCTAAAAAAATTAACTTTGTGAAGTCCACTGGGACAGATACACTAAAAAGTTTTTTGAACTGTTCTAATTTATATTTTTACTTAAAGAAGAAATCTGAATTATCTGATGAGTTTGCTAAGAGCATGACTAAAAATGTGAGTCATCATCAACCGTCTGCATCATTTATTCCAACTACTTCTCAACATCATCATGTAGACATGCGAAGTTGTTTTCTTTGCGGTCAACAGGGTCATGTTGTGAGGAATTGTAGTCTGCAGAACTATCAGAATATTCATCCTTTTATCAAGGACAAATCTAAGCCAATTCCATTGGTCAAGGAGATTTTGAAACGACCTGTGTCGTATGCTGATGATACTCATATTTTGTTCTCTAATGTGAATCCTCAGAAGGTTCTTCATGTCAATGAGACACATGGTCAAGTGAAACCAAAATTCGTTCCAACTGAACCCATATGTCAGAACAAGAATTCAAACATTGTTCAGGCAGCTTACTTAAGACGAAAGTCTAGGAAGCCGGTAACTTATTCACAAGTGGCTGAACAACAGTTGAAATCTGTTCAAGTTAATGATCAAAGAGAAAACCAAAAGGTGCCCAAGACTGAGGCCTGGGCTATCTTTTTGAACTAATCACTTTTATTTGTGTGTAGGGTTCATCCAAGACCATCTCTGGTGAAAACTGGATCATGGATAGCGGATGTTCTCGTCATATCACTGGGAATCTCGACCTATTAACCAACGTAAGAAATATTGAAGGGGGTTATGTAGCATTTGCTGGGAATTCTGGTGGCATGATCACACAAGAGGGTGAAGTTTCAAATGGTCATATTATGTTTGAGAAAGTGAATTATTGCGACAAAGTTGATCATAACTTATTGAGTGTATCGCAGATTTGTGATAAAAAGTACACTACGATATTTACTGACAAAGAATGTCTTATCTTGAAACCGGGTTATGTTATTCCCGAGGACATGGTTGTCATGCGATCACCACGATCAAATGATATTTATGTCTTAAATATGAGTTCTTGTGACAATCGTCAATTTCAGGTTAACTCCGTTAACTCAACTCCGTCAATTCAAACCTAAGATCACTGAATCTATAACGCATACCTCATTACATTTAAACTAGGGTTTAAATGACGCTTAACACTTACTACATGTGTAGTCTTTCGGGAATTGCACCGAAACGCAAACGAGTTGACGCAAACAATTGGTGAATAAACGAAAAACGTCAAAACAGTAATTATGTGATAATTATGTGTTAGACTTATGTGTTGTGTGATAACATCGTTATAAACACTAACTCAAGATGTAAACAAGTTAGTTTAAGCTAGATAAGTAATACTTAGAAGTGGAGGGGCCAAAGTGTAACATAGTATTATTATAAATAATAATAATAAACCCTAACTTGTTATTTCTCTCCCTACACAAACCGATCAGCCCCCCCCCCCCCCCGGCTCCTTGGTTGCCGTCGACATACACACACATACATACAACAAATTTCAAGCTTTTGATTTAAGATTAAGGTGCTAGGAAGGTATAATCAACTATCCTATGCATCCTTTATAATTAATCTTGACTTTTATTGGGTTAATTACAAACCCTAGATGCCGATTTTTATATGTTAGTGTGTTCATATGATTTTGTTTGATTTGATGATGTATTGATGATGATTTGATAACTAGAATTGATATTGTTACATGTTAATTGTTGTGTCTTTGATTTGAGTTCAAACAAAAACCCTAACCATGTATGAAATGTGTAATTGATGTGCATGGATAGTGATTATGGAGTCTAGAGTGTTATATGAATGCATGATGGTCCATAGATAGTTAATATGTTGAGTTTGGATGCAAACAGTTTCTGGACAGATTGTGTTATTGATGGTTAAGTGACTGTAACGAAGTGTAAATGTGAAAATTGGTTGAGATTATTGATACAGTAAACTAGGTTGAGTCTAGTTTCTAAAGAATATAAATTTGCAATTTTTGGACGTGGAAGAGTTAACTTTTATGATTTTACAAAAACGTTATGCAAAGCTGAGCTGTTAGACCTGCTGTTAGGTTGTTTTGTAAATGTTATATCTCATGAACTACGAGACCAATTGGGTTGGTTCCACTTCTGGAAGTTGACTCATTGAGTTAGTAACCTAACCCAAGTGGTCTTGCATTTATTGGATTTTTCTTTTAACGGGAATTTCAAATAACATTCTGTGGCGCATGAATTTGACTGTTATGAGTTTGCTGTAATGATTTGATGATTGTGAAAAACCTATGTGGAATAAAAATATAATAAAATATGTTCTGGAAACCTAAGACATATATGCTTTTGTGATGTTGTGATCGGTGAGATAGTACAATCTTTCAAGTAGAATTTCTGTCTCGGTGAAACTAGCTGCTGAGTTTTGTGAAATTGCATGAAACATGATACTTGCTATATAATTGTTATGTTTTGACAAAATTGCCCTTGCGGGGAATAATTGCTAATTGATTGTCATGATTTGACCTAATTGCCCTCATGGGGAATAATGGCTAGTTAATTGTTATGTGTTGACCAAATTGCCCTTACGGGGAGTAACTGCTAGTGATGTACTTTATGAATACATGACAAGTAAATAATTGTTTACACATGTAACGTATCACAAATACATTTGTTAAAGTCACACACAATTCACAAACGAAACACGAAACATGTTATGTGCATAGGTATTATGTGCCGGGTCTAGAGACTCGATAATATTCCGACACTTAGAAAAATCTCTTTATTGTTTTAGAACGCTAGAGAGAGTTTTTCTGTGACGCGCATCTTGGTGAATTATTTTGGAAATACTTCGCAAACAGTGAGTTTCACTTTCCCCTTTTAAACTTTTTAAACGCTTTTCACATGGGGGAGATAACATACTCCGAAAACGCATTTAAGATTTTGTTAATATAGATTATATATCACTTGTAAAGACTAAGTGGCAAACGCAATAACTAAAGTCCTTCATAACATCGAACCGGTTAATATTTGGATAATAGCGAGTCACTGTTGAGTAGTACTACTGGGTTTGACAAACCCCACCAAACGCTAAACTCGACTGGAGGTCGAGTGGGTGTAATCTTGGCTAAACACATACCATGGTCTGGATGACCTGGTGGCAAGGCAAATGACAAACAGTCAGCTTCGGTGTCGAACACTTAGTGATACTTGTTTTATAGGCTAGCTACCTATAGATATATAATTGACATAACACTATCTGGGAACGCAAAACGCTGTAACGCAAAACGCTGAACGCAAACGCTAAACACTTTATTTTATATAAACTTGTGAACTCACCAACCTTGTGTTGACACTTTTAGTATGTTATTCTCAGGTAGCCGAGGCGGGCGCGCGGTTTAGGAACATGCATTGCTTGAAACACTTTTAATTATGCAAACTTATTTTTAACTATTATCATTGGGTTTTAAGTCGTCCTGCGTGACGCAACATTGGTTTCTATGTTTTTTACGCTTCCGCATTTAATTACTCGTAAACGTTTTCATGGTTTTGAAACTTTGTTTTATGGTTTGATTATATCTAATGATTCCGATCCTGTTAGTTCACACCCTCTGACAGTAAAACTCCGTTAGTTGATTTTGAGGGTGTGACAGATTGGTATAAGAGCCATTGGTTATAGCGAACTAGAAGCTGCATGCATACTAGACTATAACCGCGACGACCCATTAGTTATAATGATACGCACTGCATAGATTTGTGTAGTCTTTGTTATCCTATCTCTTTACCTCTTTCACTCATACGTGCGCGCATACACGGCTTACCTGTAGAAATGTCGACGCCGCCACCCTCATCATCATCCGATCCGATGACTCATGCTCACGGGAAGGAACCGCAGTTACCTCCCGCATCGCCGCCCCGTGTAGTTCCGGAACTCGAAGCTCCCGCACCGAAGAGGTACCGCTTATCCGGAGGCATGTACGAAAACGAAGTTAGCTGGGATTGGTACCCTAATATGATCAGGCGTATGGTCTATCGCGAACAAGTTCCCCCGTTACCTCACCCGAACCACCCTGCTTACCCCAACACCCTACCACCCATAACCGAACCTGTAGAGCGTGTGCTCGCAGCTGTTGTTTCTTGTTTGGAGCGTGACGTGGGTTACATGCGCTATACGAGGGCTAACGTTTCCGGACTGTTAAAAGACGGAACCGAGACTAAGGAGGAAATTGCCCGCATGGCAGCGGCAATGAAGGAAATGCAAGAGGCTAGTGATCAACAGATGAAAATTATGAGAAAGATGCAAGCCGAGATGATAGACTTGCAAGAGCAACTCCAAGTAGCAAGGACCCGAACCGAGATGGCTTTAGAGCGTTGCGATGTCTTACAAATGCAAATTGCTCAGAATGCAGCCGAACCTGAGGCAGAGCCTGAGGAGGATCCCGAGGAAGATCCCGAGGAGGAACCCGAAGAGGAACCGGCTGAGCCAGAGGAACACTCAGAGGTGTCCTCAGACGATGACATCTAAGGATGATAACACCTAGATGGAAGGGAAATGGCTAGAAGAAACGCTGGTCACGGACGTGGTAACATCAACTTGACTGCAGCTGAACTCCAAACCCTGCTGAACGACCATGCGGCGGCCGCTCTAGCCGCACATGTTCAGAACCAAGCTGGAGGTCCAAGTGGAACGTGTACCTTCAAGAATTACCTTGACTGCAAGCCCAGCTCGTTTAAGGGCACTGAGGGAGCTATAGGCTTCCTGCGTTGGGCTGAGAAGGCCGAGTCGGCATTTGAGATGTGTAATTGTCCCCCTACCAGTAGGGTCAAATTCGCTGCTGAAACACTGGAGGATTCTGCCCTCACTTGGTGGAATTCGAACGTGCAGATCCTTGGATTGGAACTGGCTAACGCTATGAACTGGGAGGAGTTCAAGAACATGATGCGAGAGGAGTACTGTCCGAGAGAAGAGATTTCAAAGTTGGAGTCAGAATTTTGGTCGCTGAGGATGGTGGGCTCAGAAATCGAAGCCTACACTACTCGTTCTCACGAGTTAGCGGTGATGTGTCCGCGGATGGTAGATCCGCCGAGTAAGAGGATTGAAATGTATATTGATGGGTTAGCACCGCAAATTCAGGGCATGGTGACGTCTTCCAGACCAGCCACGATTCAACAAGCGATCCGTTTAGCTCACAAACTGACGGATCAAGCTGTGACCCAAGGTGCGTTACCACCTAGGGGTTCAACCGCGAAAGCCCGTGACAACCCGAGTAATGACAACAACAGCAACAGCAACCCGAGCAGTGGAAAGAGAAAGTTTGACAACACCAGATTCTCATCCTCGAACCTCCCACCGCAACAACACTACCGTAAGCCCGAATTCACTCGGAGTTTTAACAATTAGAGTCACAACAACAATAACAACGGTAGCGGGCAGGGTTCGAGCGGGTATGCCGGGAAATATCCGAAGTGCAATAGGTGCAACTATCATCATGTTGGCCCGTGTGACCGTGTCAAGTGTTAGAGATGCGGAAAGATGGGTCACCAGGCGAAGGAATGTAGAGGAGACCTTGCGGCAAAGGGTGCTCCTAAACCACCTATGACGACGAAGGGATGTTTCGAATGTGGGCAGGAGGGTCATTTCAGGAAAGATTGTCCCAAGCTGAAACAGAACGACAACATTGTAGGTAATGGAAGTGGCAGTAGTGGTGGAGGCAATGGCAAAGGAAGAGCTTTTGTAATTGGGTCGGGTCAAGCCCGCAATGATCCGTACGTGGTGACTGGTAAGTTCCCTGTGAACGATTGTTTTGCTTCTGTATTGTTTGACACTGGAGCTGATAGGAGTTTTGTGTCGAAAGCCTTTAGCCAACTCTTAGACTTAACTCCAACTCCGTTAGATGCTAAGTTTCCTGTTGAATTAGCTGACGGTAAGACTATAGTAACGACGCATGTACTTGCAGGATGTAAGTTAAAACTGTCAGGTCATGTCTTTGATATCGACCTTATTCCTTTTACGTTTAGTAGTTTCGATGTCGTGGTCGGCATGGACTGGTTATCCGAGAACCGAGCGGAGATTATATGTCACGACAAGATAGTCCACATTACTACCCCTTCCGGTGAGATCATTTCGATTCGGGGTGAGAGAAGCGGCATGACCACCAGTGTCATTACCCTCATGAAGGCGCAAAAGTACCTACGAAAGGGTCATCCGGCAATTTTGGCGCAGATTGTTGAGAAACCCGCGGAGGAGAAGCGAATTGAAGATATACCAGTTGTGCGAGATTTTCCGGAAGTTTTCCCGGATGATTTGCCTGGACTCCCTCCTATACGACAAGTCGAATTCCAAATCGAGTTAACACCCGGTGCAGGACCCATAGCACGAGCCCCGTATCGGCTCGCACCGGCGGAGCTTCAGGAGTTGTCCACACAGTTGCAAGATTTGTTGGATAAGGGTTTTATCCGACCTAGCTCATCGCCATGGGGAGCCCCTGTCTTGTTTGTCCGAAAGAAGGACGGGACTTTCCGCATGTGTATCGACTACCGGGAGTTGAACAAGGTGACGGTCAAGAACCGTTATCCTCTACCCCGAATTGATGATTTGTTTGACCAGCTTCAAGGATCGAGTTACTACTCGAAGATCGATCTGCGATCTGGTTATCACCAACTAAGAGTGCGCGAAGAAGATATCTCAAAGACAGCATTCAGAACACGGTATGGTTACTACGAGTTTTCGGTTATGCCTTTTGGACTAACCAACGCACCAGCCGTATTTATGGATCTCATGAATCGAGTATGCAAGGCGTACCTCGACAAGTTTGTGATTGTTTCATTGATGATATTCTAGTCTACTCCAAGAACGAAGCTGACCATGAAGAAAACTTAAGGGTAATTCTGGAATTATTGAAGAAGGAACAACTGTATGCTAAACTCTCGAAATGTGAGTTTTGGTTATGCGAGGTTCACTTTTTAGGACATGTGATCAACCAGAATGGTATCCATGTCGATCCCGGTAAGGTAGAGGCCATCAAAAACTGGGAAACACCTAAGACTCCGACTGAGGTGCGGCAATTCCTAGGACTGGCCGGCTACTACCGACGTTTCATCAAGGGATTTTCAAAGATTGCTCAACCCCTCACCGCTTTGACTCATAAAGGCACTAAGTACAATTGGGGTGACGCGCAAGAATCCGCTTTTCAACTGTTGAAAACCAAACTCTGTAGCGCCCCTATTCTAGCCCTCCCCGAGGGAACGGAAAATTTTGAGGTACACAGTGACGCATAGATACAAGGTCTTGGTTGTGTGCTGATGCAACTCGAGAAGGTTATAGCATATGCCTTTCGATAACTACGGGTTCACGAGAAGAACTACACGACCCATGATTTGGAACTCGGAGCTGTGGTGTTTGCCCTTAAGATATGGAGGCATTACTTGTACGGTACCAAGTTTACCATTTACACTGACCACAAGAGTCTCCTGCATATCTACGATCAGAAGGAGCTGAACATGCGACAGCGTCGTTAGGTCGAGCTGCTTAAGGATTATGATTGTGCCATCAAGTACCACCCTGGCAAGGCCAATGTAGTGGCCAACGCCCTTAGCAGAAAAGAAACAGATAAACCCAGACGAGTGCGAGCATTGCAACTCACGATTCATGCCAACTTACCTGACCAGATTCGCGAGGCGCAACACGAAGCTTTGAAATATGATAATCTTCCATCGGAACTCATGCGGGGCATGAACAAGCAACTTGAAACCAGATCGGACGGGGTCCGATATTTTGAGAACCAGATTTGGGTTCCACGGTTCGGAGAGTTGAGAACTCTGGTAATGGACGAGGCACACAAGTCCCGATATTCTATCCACCCTGGCTCAGATAAAATGTACCATGACTTAAAGGCACTTTACTGGTGGCCGAACATGAAACCCGACATTGCCACCTACGTGAGCAAATGCTTGACTTGTGCCAGAGTCAAAATAGAATACCAGAAACCATCTGGTCTACTGCAACAACCGGAAATCCCAATGTGGAAATGGGAACACATCTCAATGGATTTTATTACGGGTTTACCTAAGACACCGACGGGATACGATACCTTCTGGGTGATCGTTCGGTTGACTAAGTCTGCACACTTCTTAGCGATTAAGGAATCGGACAAAATGGAAAGACTGACTCGTGTTTACATGAAAGAAGTAGTGTCTAGACACGGAGTGCCTGTCTCAATCATTTCTGATCGAGATTCTCGTTTCACTTCGCACTTTTGGAAGTCGCTGCAAAGCGCACTAGGAACACGTCTTGATATGAGCACAGCCTACCATCCTCAGACGGATGGGCAAAGTGAACGAACTATTCAGACCCTGGAAGATATGTTGCGTGCATGCGTGTTGGATTTTGGAAAAAGTTGGGAACCTCACTTACCTTTGGTAGAGTTTTCATATAATAACAGCTAACACGCAAGTGTTAAAGCAGCGCCGTTTGAAGCGCTGTACGGACGGAAGTGTCGATCACCACTCTGCTGGGCAGAGGTGGGTGACAGCCAAATCACTTGTCAGAACTGTTACTCGAAACTTCGGAAAAGATTGTACAAATCCGAAATCGCATGGCAGCAGCACGAGATCGCCAAAAGAGTTACGCCGACAAGCGCCAAAAACCTCTCAAATTTCAAGTGAATGACCAAGTGTTACTTAAAGTCTCACCTTGGAAAGGTGTGGTTCGCTTTGGTAAGCGAAACAAACTCAACCCACGATATGTTGGTCCCTACCGGATAACTGAGCGCATTGGTCCGGTGGCGTACCGACTGGACCTACCAACGGAACTCAGCAGCGTACAAAATGTATTCCACGTGTCCAATTTGAAGAAATGCCTATCTGATGAAACCCAAGTAGTCCATTTGGAGGAACTGCAAGTTGATGAACAGTTACGTTTCATTGAGGAACCAGTCGAGGTTTTGGATTGGGAAACCAAAACGCTCAAGCACAGCAAAATTCCAATCGTTAAGGTTCGTTGGAACTCGAGACGTGGACCGGAGTTCACGTGGGAACGCGAGGATCAAATGATGAAAAAGTATCCTCACCTTTTTGAAGGGCTGACAAAACACAGAAAACCGCGAAACCCGGCAAACCGTCAGACATCACCGGAGGTATGAATTAAATTTCGGGACGAAATTTCTTTCTACTAGGGGATGATATGACAAACTGAAATTTTTTCTTACTTTTTCAGACACTCATCACGACTTGACTCAAATTTTCGGGACGAAAATTCTTTAACATGGGAATGATGTGACAATCGTCAATTTCAGGTTAACTCTGTTAACTCAACTCCGTCAATTCAAACTTAAGATCACTGAATCTATAACGCATACCTCATTACATTTAAACTAGGGTTTAAATGACGCTTAACACTTACTACATGTGTAGTCTTTCGGAAATTGCACCGAAACGCAAACGAGTTGACGCAAACAATTGGTGAATAAATGAAAAACGTCAAAACAGTAATTATGTGATAATTATGTGTTAGACTTATGTGTTGTGTGATAACATCGTTATAAACACTAACTCAAGATGTAAACAAGTTAGTTTAAGCTAGATAAGTAATACATAGAAGTGAAGTGGCCAAAGTGTAACATAGTATTATTATAAATAATAATAATAATAATAAACCCTAACTTGTTATTTCTCTCCCTGCACAAACCGATCAGCCCCCCCCCCCCTGGCTCCTTGGTTGCCGTCGACATACACACATACATACAACAAATTTCAAGCTTTTGATTCAAGATTAAGGTGCTAGGAAGGTATAATCAACTATCCTATGCATCCTTTATACTTAATCTTGACTTTTATTGGGTTAATTACAAACCCTAGATGCCGATTTTTATATGTTAGTGTGTTCATATGATTTTGTGTGATTTGATGATGTATTGATGATGATTTGATAACTAGAATTGATATTGTTACATGTTAATTGTTGTGTCTTTGATTTGAGTTCAAACAAAAACCCTAACCATGTATGTAATGTGTAATTGATGTGCATGGATAGTGATTATGGAGTCTAGAGTGTTATATGAATACATGATGGTCCATAGATAGTTAATATGTTGAGTTTGGATGCAAACAGTTTCTGGACAGATTGTGTTATTGATGGTTATGTGACTGTAACGAAGTGTAATGTGAAAATTGGTTGAGATTATTGATACTACTGTAAACTAGTTTGAGTCTAGTTTCTAAAGAATATAAATTTGCAATTTTTGGACGTGGAAAAGATAACTTTTATGATTTTACAAAAACGTTGTGCAAAGCTAGCTGTTAGACCTGCTGTTAGGTTGTTTTGTAAATGTTATATCTCGTGAACTACGAGACCAATTGGGTTGGTTCCACTTCTGGAAGTTGACTCATTGAGTTAGGAACCTAACCCAAGTGGTCTTTTATTTATTGGATTTTTCGTTTAACGGGAATTTCAAATAACATTCTGTGGCGCATGAATTTGACTGTTTTGAGTTTGCTGTAATGATTTGATGATTGTGAGAAACCTATGTGGAATAAAAATATAATAAAATATGTTCTAGAAACCTAAGACATATATGCTTTTGTGATGATTTTTGGTAAATTAATTGTGATGCTGTGATCAGTGAGATAGTACAATCTTTCAAGTAGAATTTCTGTCTCGGGGAAACTAGCTGCTGAGTTTTGTGAAAATGCATGAAACATGATACTTGCTATATAATTGTTATGTTTTGACCAAATTGCCCTTGCGGGGAATAATTGCTAATTGATTGTCATGATTTGAACAAATTGCCCTCATGGGAATAATGGCTAGTTAATTGTTATGTGTTGACCAAATTGCCCTTACGGGGAGTAACTGCTAGTGATGTACTTTATGAATACATGACACGTAAAATTGTTTACACATGTAACGTATCACAAATACATTTGTTAAAGTCACACACAATTCACAAACGAAACACGAAACTTGTTATGTGCATAGGTATTATGTGCCGGGTCTAGAGACTCGATAATATTCCGACACTTAGAAAAATCTCTTTATTGTTTTAGAACGCTAGAGAGAGTTTTTCTGTGACGCGCATCTTGGTGAATTATTTTGGGAATACTTCGCAAACAGTGAGTTTCACTTTCCCCTTTTAAACTTTTTAAATGCTTTTCACTTGGGGGAGATAACATACTCCGAAAACGCATTTAAGATTTTGTTAATATAGATTATATATCACTTGTAAAGACTAAGTGGCAAACGCAATAACTAAAGTCCTTCATAACATCGAACCGGTTAATATTTGGATAATAGCGAGTCACTGTTGAGTAGTACTACTGGGTTTGACAAACCCCACCCAACGCTAAACTCGACTGGAGGTCGAGTGGGTGTAATCTTGGCTAAACACATACCATGGTATGGATGACCTGGTGGCAAGGCAAATGATAAACAGTCAGCTTCGGTGTCGAACACTTAGTGATACTTGTTTTATAGGCTAGCTACCTATAGATATATAATTGACATAACAATATCTGGGAACGCAAAACGCTGTAACGCAAAACGCTTAACGCAAAACGCTGAACGCAAACGCTAAACACTTTATTTTATATAAACTTGTGAACTCACCAACCTTGTGTTGACACTTTTAGTATGTTATTCTCAGGTAGCCAAGGCGGGCGCGCGGTTTAGGAACATGCATTGCTTGAAACACTTTTAATTATGCAAACTTATTTTTAACTGTTATCATTGGGTTTTAAGTCGTCCTGCGTGACGCAACATTGGTTTCTATGTTTTTTATGCTTCCGCATTTAGTTACTCGTAAACGTTTTCATGGTTTTGAAACTTTGTTTTATGGTTTGATTATAACTAATGATTCCGATCCTGTTAGTTCACACCCTCTGACAGTAAAACTCCGTTAGTGGATTTTGAGGGTGTGACAGTTCTAAGGTATCCACATCGATCGAAACATATTTTGTCTCGAAAGCAACCGAGAAAGACTCGGTTCTATAGCATCGTAGAATGGTCACATACATGTCAGAAAGATGAATTATTTAATGGCAAATGACTTAGTTGAGGGTGTCTCGTTAAAGAATTTAAGTTATCCGATCACTGCGTTGCATGCAAAAAGGGCAAGCAGAAGAAGAAGACACATCCCTCTAAGTTATTGAATTCCATTGATACTCCTCTTGAACGACTTCATATGGATTTGTTTGGTCCTGTGAATCGTGCGAGTATTTCTGGGGATTGGTAATGTCTTGTAGTGACTGATGATTATTCAAGATACTCTTGGGTGTTATTTATGAGTTCGAAGGATCAAACACCGGTTTTGATACAAAACCTTATTACTAAGATCGAATCACTGTATAAACAAAAGGTGAGGAGAATCCGAAGTGATAATGGTACTGAATTCAAAAACACTATATTGGATTTCTTTTGTATTCAAAAGGGAATTCACCGAGAATATAGTGCACCTTATGTACGTCAACAAAACGGAGTTGCTGAACGGAAAAATAAAACTCTGATTGAAGCTGCACACACAATGCTCGCTGATTCTAAGATTCCTGTCCAATTCTGGAATGAGGCAGTGAATACAACTTGTTATATGCTTAATTGAGTTCTAACTGTGAAACGACTCAAGAAGACAAGCTACGAGCTCTTAAATAATAGAAAACCTAATTTAAAGTACCTGGAACCATTTGAGTGTCGTGTACAATGTTGAAGAAGGATTCAAGTAAATTTGAAGAAAAAACTATCGAAGGGTATTTCTTGGGATATGCATCTCCAAAGAAAAGGGTTTTTAATTTCACATCTGGTTGTGTTGAAGAATGGTACCATGTGGACTGTCAAAAGTACACAACTCCTCCTCAAGGGAAAGGTCCAGATTGGATGTTTGACTACGATAGTTTATTTAATTCATTTACTCCTTCGACTGAACACATCGATGAAGATCTGGTTCGAGCATACTTTGAAGATCATTTGACCATTCCAAGATTTTCAAGTTCTAATGATGTTGAAGCTCAACCAGATGCTCCAACTGAAGAACCTCAAGTTGTTTCTCCAGTTGCTATTGGTAATGTTTCTACTTCTTCTGATGATGATCAAGCTGAAGATCATGTTATTGACCTTGACAGTGATAATGTTTCATCTTCCGAGTTAGGTGAACATTACACTAACTTATTTGATAATGTTTTTGTTCCTAAGAATCCCACTCTTCGAGTTCATGGATATCATCCACTGGAAAACATCATTGGAGAACTTGATGTGGGCGTTCGTACACGTCATCAAGTTGCTTCGTCAAGTGATAATAACATATTGTGTGCTTACACTAACTTACATTCTTCGAGAATTGTGAATCTTGCTAAATACTCTTGCTTTCTATCTCAAGTTGAGCCAACGACAGCTCATAAGGCACTTGAAGATCCTTCTTGGGTAGAAGTTATGCAAGAAGAATTACAGCAATTTGCACGTTTGGGTGTTTGGGACTTAATAGATAAACCTGCTAGAGTCAAGAAAGCCATTCCGACTAAGTGGGTATTTTAAGTGTACGAAAGACGATCGAGGGGTGATTGTCAGAAACAAAGCACGTCTAGTGGTGCAAGGTTTTCATCAGCAAGAGGATATTGATTACACAGAGGTATATGCTCCACTTGCAAGATTAGAGTCGATTCGAATCTTCCTGGCATATGCAGCTTATAAGAATATCCAGGTCTATCAAATGGATGTTAACAGTGCTTTTCTCAATGGTGAATTATACGAGGAAGTGTTTGTTTTACAGCCTCCTGGTTTTGAAGATCCTGATTATCCGGACCGTGTTTACCGATTAAACAAGGCTCTGTATGGTCTACATCAAGCCCCGAGAGCTTGGTATGGCACGCTCGCCGACCATCTGACTGATAATGGCTTCAAACGAGGGACTGTCGACTGCACTTTATTTCATAAAACTGTTGGTGACGATCTTCTCCTAGTCCAGATTTATTTCGACGATATTATTTTTGGGTCTACAAACGACACATTGTGTAAGGAGTTCGAGAAGCCCATGCAAACAAAGTTCTAGATGAGCTCGATGGGAGAGACGAATTTCTTTTTAGGGTTGCAGGTTCACCAGTCTGCTCACGGAATTTTTATTCATGAAACTAAGTATGTGAACGACGTCTTGAGCCGATTCAAGATTTCTGCCGGAAAAATCCCTTCTACTCCTCTTCCAGTAGGGCACAATTTATCACCGGATGAATTGGAGGATTCCGTTGATCCTACCCTCTATCGTGCCATGATCGGTTCTTTAATGTATTTAATGGCTTCTCGCCCTGATATTATGTTTGTTGTTTGTCTTTGTGCTAGGTATCAAGCAAGTCCACGAGTGACTCACCTAGCTGCAGTCAAGAGAATTCTTCAGTATTTGAGGGGAAATCCGGACATCGGGTTGTGGTACCCCAAGGAAGATACTTTTAATCTTACTGCCTATTCAGACTCAGATTATGGAGGATGCAAGATCAACTTCAAATCAACGACTGCAGGATGTCAATTTTTAGGAAACCGGCTTGTTTCCTGGCAGTGTAAGAAGCAGACAACGGTCTCCACTTCAACCGCCGAAGCTGAGTATGTTGCAGCCTCGAGTTGCTGTTCCCAGATTTTGTGGATACAACAACATCTTCGCGACTACGGTTTGAAGTTTCTTACTACTCCTATTTTGATTGATAATTCTGCTGTAATTTCTATCACAAAGAATCCCGTACAACAATCGAAAACAAAACATATCAAAATTCGATATCACTTTATACAGGATTGCTTTGAGAAGAAGTAGATTGACCTTGAGAAAGTACATACTGACTTTCAGAAAGCCGATCTGTTTACTAAAGCTTTTGACTAAACACGTTTTAAATTTTTGCTTGATTTAAACGGATTGAAGACCCTCGCTGATATCTTTAAACAAGGATGACTATCTTTATATTCTGTCATTTTTTTCTTTTAAAATTTATTTTGGTTTTAGGGCTGAAAATCTAGAAAATACAAAAAGAGTGTGTTTTTCGTTTGTATAGATAAAATCCAAAAAACATTAAAAATTTTCAAAATTCAAAAATATTGTGATTTCTATTCTTTAATGTTTTTCTTTTAAATATTTAGAAAAACCAAAAACATTTTAAAATTTTGAAAAACCAAAAAGAATGTGATTTATGTTTGTACAGAAAAATCCGAAAAATCCAAAAAGATTGTGAAGTTTATTTTGTTTATAAGAAAATTGAAAAAGACAAAAATATTGTGTTTTTAAAGTTTGTATAGAGAAAAACCAAAAAGATTTTTGCAGGCGTTTTTAGATTATTTTCTCGCTGGAAATTATGTCGGTTATTTAAGTTTGTGAAGCATGCTTGCATGTCTTGGTCCTATTATTCACTTGTGAATTGATGTTTTGCCATTTATTTATAAACTTAAGTTAACTGGGGCGATTAAATTTATCTTTTCTTTATTTTATGCTCCTCAAAATTTTGAGTTTTTGAAGCAAAAAGAGAACATGATAGTACATTGATTATCTTGACCCCAAATCCAGCAAAAAGTAAGCTTAAAAGACTGTGTGCTTAATTGCATTGGTGCATTGGTAGGTCTTAAAACAACCCAGTAGAGTAAAGTATGTGATATAAACATAAAGAAACACCAAATTGAAAGAGGTGTTAGTCTCTAGCAAAAGTCTCGGTGAGGATGGCAGAAATGTAATAACCAGTCATACTCAAGCCTTATATTTGTTGATCACCCAAAAATAAAATAAAGCAAATAACAAGCGTTAGGATTCTGGACACTGTGAGTCTTTATGCGGCTTAATCATCTGGGTATTCATAAGCATGAATATTTCACTTGCTTTCAAGAAGCAAACCCAAAGTCATTAAACTTGATCACCGCTGTACTTCGTACAATTTAAATTACTGACTTGATCAAAATCCGTTGTTAGTCATACAATTGTTCCTCCCTTGCGTGCGTCTTAATACCAATAAGAAACGAACCCCAGGGGATACAATGTATGTAAGCCTACAGATGGACTCGTGCATACTCACTCACAGTAAAGGAAACTTGATGCATTGCTCAAAATTTCAAAATTGGTATCAAAAATTTTGATCAACAATATAATGGTTTAAGTCAAGTTGGGGTGATTTGGCAAAAATCAAATTAAGCTTGAACCGAGATTAAAGGCTGATAGTTTCTGATATTTTGTGCTTTAATTGAACAAATTAATCATATCACCAAAATACTTGAATGTGTGTTATTAGATTTATGTGGATAACAATACCAATGACCGACTTATCGCCAGTCATAATATCGCTGAAATATAAAACTGTGATGGAAGGGCAATTTGGTCAATATGATTCTCTGCTCAAACTAAACAAAAATACAAAAATATGTTATGTTATTGAAAAATTAATGAAAACACAAAAAGATTGTCTATTTTTTTATGATTCGGATATTCTTTTGTAAATACATTCTTTATTCTTTATTTTACATAATACCAAAAAGATTTTTTTTAAATATTATTTAAGTTATGTTTCGTAAAAATGAAACGCTTCTTAAGGTATTCGGTTGTCGGGATAAAAAGATTCTCGATAACCTAATTTATTTATTTTATTTTATTTAATTATTTAATTCATTTATTTATTTAAATTTAAATTTAAATAAAAGATTTTTTAATTAAAAGCTAATTCGTTATTTATGGGTAACGAACTAGGTGATTCTTTAGCGAACTAGCTTCTGGTTCGCTCACCTAATTCGCTTCCGCACTCTGTAACGAATCATCCCTTCGTTATACATATTTAACGAATCATGACACGAATCATGTCTTGATTCGCTACCTTTAATTTAACGAATCAAGTAGCGATTCGCCAAAATAAGGTAACGAATTGAGTTAGCGAATGGGCTAATTCGTTAACTTTAATTTAAACGAATAGTCTGATTCGTACAAGTGTTACCTTGAGTTGCGTGCAAGGTCTATAAAATACAAGAAACACGAATAGTCCTTACACTGTTCGCCTTCTTCCTTCACCTTAAAGAAACCTTGTTCAAATTTTCTCTGAAATCTCGACCTTCTCTTTTTGATATTTCAAGGATATATTTGAGTTTCTAAGGTATAGCCGATCATGGCGATCTAATTTTCGTCAAAAATGGCTAAGATTTGATAGTTAAATTACGAACTGTTAAGGGTTTAAGGGTTTCCGAGTTTTTAAACCTATTTATGTATAATTTATGTTAATAACTTGATGATTTAGATGTCATTGTGATCTGAATGTGATTTCGATACCCTTGGTGGACTCTAATCAACATTTGATTATTGTTTGCTGGGTTAATTATGTGTTCATGGTCTCGGTGTTTATGTTTAGTTAGTTTAACTTAGGTATTTAGAGATGTTGAGCCTCAATCTCATCGATCTTAGCTTATGAGCGTGATTCCGAGTACAACGAGATCATTATCTCGATGGTTCAACGATAGTTATGGCCTAATTGAATCGGGGTTTATAATGTTGACTGTTGTTGTTCTTTCTGATTTTGACCTTGACTATGCGAGTCAAAGAGAAAGTCTTAATTATCTTGACCATTCGTTAAGCTTAGCGAATTGGGACTGTTTCGTGTCCAATTCGTTAAGATCGTATACAAACTAGCTAAGCGAATAAAATGTTACACGAATCAGTTGTGGATTCGTCTAAAATATAACGAACTAGATCTTAGTTTGTCATAATTAAATAGTAGTTCGCTATGCTCAGTTCATTAGTTAATTTACTTGATTGCGAATCGCATGATTCGTTACAGTATTGTAACGAATCAGTGTGATTCCCAACGAATGACATTTATTAATTAACTTAATTTCAATATTCAATTAATTTAATTAAAGAATTTAAAACGTCTAATACGCGTAAATATATTAATTATACATATCCTTTGATTACGTATATACACCATCTATAGATATGTTGATATATTTTGATATCTCTTCTCATATTCGATTTTATTTATACAGTAATACATGGCTGATCAAGAACAACAAAATCAACCACCACCAGAACAACCTCCACAGGATCAACAAGATCAACAAGCTGAAGTGATCTTATTGCCATTTGATAAAAAGCACAACATTTGTGCTTATGTTGATCAAGATGTACCTAATTTGGAAACATTTGGAGATTTGTTAACTTTCTTACGACGATCAAAAATACACTATGCTATCACCGCTAGACCAAAGGTGTATCTAAGTATTATCAGACAATTTTGGAACACGGCTGCATATGTTGAAGAAAATCAGATCATCAGGGCTACAATCAATCAAACTCCAATTACAATTGATGTTGCAGTGATTCGACGAGTACTTAAATTCGATGATAATGACGATTACCCGAGTGAATTTGACAGGTCATTAGTTAGAGGACTATTCACCCGTTTGCACTATAATGGAAATATTCTTAAGTTCATGTTGAATAAGAATGGGGTGTATGCACCATACAAGTATCGGCTACACATTTTACTTAATTGTATGAGTGGCCGTCGGGGTGGTTTTGATGAGTGTAGACTGAGTTTGCAGTCGGCCTTTGTTGCCTTGATTCTGAACAAGCCGTATAATTATTCAGAGTTAGTATTTGATCATTTGAAGGAACAGGTTCAGCAAACTCTTCAGTCGAAGAAATTCTTGATGTACCCTCGTTTCCTACAGCTTATTATTCAAGAATTGATTCCAAATTTGGATATCGATCAGACAAGAGTGAATGATGTACTTCATCAAGAACACATGACTGCTGATACCGTTCATCGTATGTTAATTTATAGAAAGGAAAAGCCACAGGAGAAACGGATGATTGGTCATATCATCAATCCGGACTATGTATGTCCTCCTAATGAGCGCTGGATCCACGATGATTCGGATTCTGAGCGTGAAGGGGGAGAAGGTGGGAACGGTGATGGTGGAGATGACGATGGTGATAATGATGGGAATGGTGGTGCTGGTGGAGCTGGTGAAACAGCTCTTAAAGAACATCAAGATGTAGTTGATGCGGCTCTAGCTGCCACCATTAAGCTCAACTAGAAAGAAAACAAAAAGGGAAAGTGGTGGCAACTGGTGAGCCATCGAAAAAGAGACGTGTTTCTGAAGGATCTGGGGTGGTTATTGGATTTCCACCAACACGTCAGTCAACGCCTCAACGCTCGGCAGTGCCGCCTACTACTAGCACTCTGATGCTTACGTTGACGACGACGTTGGTATCACATGAAAGGTTTGGTCTTATTCCTCAAATGGCGTTAACCGAGATACCAAGGCCTCATGTTGTACTGTCTACAGTCCCCCCCAACCCCATCCATAAGACCTCCTCCTACAACTACAACTCCTCCTCCACCTCCGCCTAGTGATGTCTAATTTAAGAGAATTACTCGGCCTCAAGGACCAGTTCAACCTGTTCATCCATCTTTATACAACTTGCCGCCAAGTCGTCAAACTGAAATACTGCTGAATTTGCTACATCTTTATGAAAATCAAATGGCAGCTGACCGTCATAATCAAGAACGACTCATGGAGAATCAACGACGAATGATGAGTTATATTTTTTTCTGTAAAAAGGAAACTAAAGCCCTCCGTGAGATTGTTACGTCTCAGGGGTGAAATTGAAAGAGCAGGAGGAAATTATCCTACAACTGACGTGTAAAGATGATGCCCTGAAGCGAATCAAGAACGATGATGAGGATCCTGACGAGTCGGGTGCTGGGGGTGAGCCGAAACAAGCTCACGGTTCATCTACTTATGTTGGTGTTAGTGGCGGTGATGATTCGAGCCAGCAGATTGTTATTTATCAAGATCCAACAGCTGCAAAGGCGATTGAAATGATTGCAGCTAATACGGTGATATTTGTAGATGGATCTGGGGTGGTGAGAGTGTGGTGAATAGGGACAAGATACAGGTTGGTGAGTTTGTAGAAAGATCCTTGACACGGGAGCAAATTTCGATTCTGCTTGGGCTGAATGACGATCAGTTGACTGCTTTAGAGACTGAGCCCGATGTCGAAGTGATAACTGAGGAGGGTTTGGATGTTGATCCGTCGATTCAGATGAATACGGATTTTGTTTATGAGGATGAGGATGTAGAGATGGAGGATGTGACTGCTGAAGAGTACCCGGACTTGTATCAACACGCAAACGTTGATCAAGGTGCTCCGGTATTTCATGAAGAAGTAATTAAAGAAGCTGAGGATTGTCTTGAAGCGAAGTCCAAAGGAAAAGGCTTTTATACTGCTAAGCCTTATGATCCGACTGTTGATGAGATTAAAAGTTGGTTCAGGTTTAAAGCTGTGGGTAAGATTATTAAGGCACATCGCATTGTTGACCAAGAATGCAAAGAGACAGCTGAAGCCTGGGTCAAAGCAAATCAAGTGACTACCTTCAAGACGGTGTCCAAGGTACATGGTGATATTGTCTCCTGGCTTTATGATTCCGAGCTGAAAGTGTGTATTATCAAGTGGGAGAAGGGGATCCAATACTATGAAAAGATAATGGATGTTCTTACATTACCATGGTGGGATATTCGTACCCTCGCGAGACGTCCATTTATCAATCATGGGGGGTACCGAACAGCTGAGTGGTTTCACCAACACTTACTGTTCGAGGTCAATCATGGCTTCAAATTCTTCAAGCCCCAGGTCCCAAGACGTAAGCGCATTGACGAGATTGATCCAAGGACCGGCTGGAAGAAACTTGTCTTTACAGTGAAGCCGCCAAAGACGATGAAAAAGGTTCCTGTGAAGACGATGCCTCAAGATATTTATCTGTCTTTCAACCGTTGGTACTATGAAAATCGTACTGGCGAGGCCGTTATTGTTCGTGGTCGAGGACTGTAGACCGAGCTCATCAAGATAATCGACCCGATGTGGTTGGTTAATTTATCAGAGACCGACAATGACGTGCTCTTCAGGAAGCAGATTTTGTTCGAGCGATGTGAAGATTTCGACCAGGATATGCAATTCCAACGAGTTGTTCGTGTGTGTCATGAACATGGAATTCATAGTTGCAGAGACTGGCAGTCCAAGAGCTTCAAATAATTTAAAGACAAAGAGCTCAAGACGAGGGGGTGTCTGTTAGTGCAGGGTTTTGCGTCTTGAGTCTTTGTATTTAACGTTAATGTTTTATTTATGATTTAATGTAATAATAGTTTGTTTATTGAGTTAGTTCGTTAAGTTATAGTCTAGTTCGCTAGGGGATGTTAGCGAACTAGACATTAAATGTATTCCCTCCTGATTCGTTAGGGGATGTTAACGAATCAGGGGGTTTTTCGCTAATTTAATGTATGTAACGAAGGGGAGGCTGGTTCGATAGGGGATGTTAGCGAACCAGATCACCTTCTATATATAGTGAACTCCTGTTCACGTTTTATATAAGTTTTGAGTTAATTAACGAATTGATGTCGAAATTCTCTCTCAAGCTTCACCTAATATTATACAAATACTACTGATAACATATTGATAATATATACACATACATAACACTGAATCAATGTTAATTATGAGCTAGATCTTTAATCGTATTAATAGTATAAACACAGATCTGAGATCTGTTAGTGGTTATTGTTATTGATACGAATCAACAATGATCATTCGTTAAAGTTAGTTCGTTATGGAAAGCCAGTACGCTATGTTAATATGACGAATCAAGTGATTCGTTACTCATCCAGTACGCTACAGATGATTCGTTATTCAGATGACGAATCATGCTGTACTCTTAATAACGAATTAGACTTTAAAGTAATGACAGAAATGGTCCCTGGACTTAAGATAGAATGGTTAAATTACATATTAGCCCTTGGACTTTATTAATTTATGAAAGATACCTTTAAAGGTTAACGAGTAACGATTAACTAACAGGTAATGATTCAATGAAGTAAAACCAGCTTAGACGTTTAAGATTAATTAAGCAAATAGTTAGGCTCGGCTAGAGCGTGTGGAACCCTAGATCGATCTTAGATCTAGAATAAACTTAACCAATTATACGGATCTAGTTCATGATGCTCATAATCGATATATATGTTATGTATTACTATTAGTATTAGTTGTGTATATATATGTGTATGTATAATATTAAGATTGAATACGTTAAGGAAGCTTGAGGGTAGATCTGGACAGAGTTTCGTTAATATTAAATCTCAAAACATAAATTAAACAGTGGACACACCACTATATATAGAAGACAGGTCTAGTTCGTTAACATTCCATAACGAACTAGACACCGACTTTGTTACATTACATTAAACGAAATAACTTAACGAACCACCCCCTGATTCATTAAACATCCTTAACGAATCAGGAGGGAACATAACTTAAGTCTAGTTCGTTAAACATCCTTAACGAACTAGATGACTACTTTAACGAACTACATTAATATCTTAATAATTATTACATTAAATAAAAGATAAATACATGAACGATAATTACAAATACTCGAGAGGCAAAACCGTGTACTAATAGACACCCCCTCGTCTTGAGCTCTTTGTTTTTAAATTACTTGAAACGTCTTGTCTGCCAGTCTCTGCAGCTGTGAATACCATGTTCATGACACACACGAACAACGCGTTGAAACTGTATTGCTCGGTCATAGTCTTCACGAAGCTCAATCAATATTTTATTTTTGAATAGCACGTCATTGTCGGTCTCCGTTAAATTCACAAGTCACATCGGATCGATGATCTTTATCAGCTCGGTCTTTAATCCTTTACCCAACACAATAACGGCCTCTCCAGTTCGGATCGATGATCTTTATCAGCTCGGTTTTTAATCCTTTAACCAGTTCGGTTATGTGTTGGTTCAAAGTCTTCACCGGCACACGCTTCATGGTCTTTGGCGGCTTTACCTTAAGAATCCACTTCCTCCAACCTGTCCTTGGATCAATTTCATCGATACGCTTACGTCTAGGGACCTGTGGTTTAAGGAACTTGAACCCATGATTGACCTCAAACAGCAGATGTTTGTAAAACCAACCTGCATGTTTAACTCCCCCACGGTTTATAAAAGGACGGTACGCCAAAGTACGTACGTCCCATCTTGGTAGCGAAAGAACGTCAGTAACCTTCTCATAATACTGAACGCCCTTCTCCCATTTGATAATACATACATTTAAATCAAAATCAAACAACCATGAAATAATATCATCTTGGACTTTAGAGACAACCTTGAAGGAGGTTATTTGATTTGCTTGAGCTTGAGCAACAGCTTCAACTTTCTGTTCTTGATCAACATATCAGAATGCCTTAATAATCTTACGAGAATTCTTGTACCGATGAGCAAACCAATTCTGAATGTCAGCAACAGAAGGATTGGGATTCGAATCAAATCTCGTATCAACAACATTCTTTCCCTTGGAAGTCTTCTCCAAATGATCTTCTGCTGCTTTGACCGTTTCCTCGGTAAATATTGGAGCACCCTAATCAACATTGGTGTGTTGAAATATATCAGGGTATTCCTCAGCAGTCATGTCCTCGATCTCTACTTCCTCATCCTCATAAATAAATGCCACATTCATCTCAACAGTTGGATCATTTAAGATCTCTTCATCATTTTCCACCTCCATGCCCTCCTTAGTTTCTAACACGGTCAACTCATCATCATTCAAACCACGCAAGATCGAAATCTGCTCTCGTGTTAGGGACCTTTCAACGAACTGTTCCACAGCAATCTCATCTGCATTCACTATACTTCTACCCACCCCCTTATCATCAACAAAGATAAAGGTATCAGCCTTGATCATCTCTATGGGCGTAGCAGCTATAGTATCATGATGAACGATGATCTGTTTTTCCGAATCACCAGCTGCACTCGTACCAGAACCAGAAGACGAGCCGTTATTTTGTTTAGGCTCACTTCCTTCAGTACCCGAAGCATCTGGATCTTCTTCATCATTCTTGAGCTTTTTAAGTTCATCATCTTTGCACGTAAGTTGCAAGATAAGATCTTCGAGCTATTTTATTTTAACCCCCTGAGACTCAACAATCTCACGGAGGGCCTTTGTCTCCTTTTGGCAGAAGGATACATAACTTAACAGCTTTTTCTGATTCACCATGAGACGTTCTTGATTCAAGCGATCAGCAGACATTTGATTTTCATAAAGATGGTGTAAGCTCAAAAACATATTCGTCTGCTGATCCTGAGACATTGCATTAAACGAAGGAGGAACAGGTTGAACTGGACCTTGAGGACGATTGAGCCTCATAAATGAAATATCCGGTGGAGGCATTATCATTGGTGTTGGAGAAACCACCGATGTAGCAGTCGTAAGACTTGGTATAGTTGATAAGATTGATTGAGGAATCATACCAAGCCTAGGGTCCGACATAAGCGTGGTCGTCAATGTAAGCTCAGGGTGCTAGTAGTAAGCGGAACCGCCGGACGTTGAGGAATAAACGGCCTTGGAGGTTGAACTCCAAATGAGATGCCAGCACCAGCCGACACTCGACGCTTAGACGATCCTTCTTTCTCCAACTCCTTCCCTTTCCTTTTGTGATGAGCGGCTATAGCACCAGCTAAAGCCGCTTCAACCTCAGCAGGTTGTAAAATAGGAACATTTTCAGCACCAGCATTACCACCATCATGACCACCATCACCACCATTGCCACCATCATCATCATCACCTTCGTTCCCACCTTCTACTTCCTCACGCTCGGATTCACCAGATGACCAACCAATCTTTTGAATCTAGGAGGAGGATCTTGACGGTATTGCTTCATTCTCCGTTAAGTGTTTGCCTTCATGTGATCCAAGATAAGTTTATCATTAACAACTGTTGGATCGATCACCAAATCTCTTATTGCATCTTGAACAAACAGTTGGATGAAACGAGGATACATCAAGAACTTTACTCGTCGTTTCCCAAGAACACAATTTTCTTTGAGATGATCAAAGATCATTTCCGAGAAATTGTAAGGCATATTCAACACTAACGCAACAAATGCTGATTGGAGCATGATACGACATTCGTCAAACCATTCTTTTCGTCCACCAAGGCAGTGTATAAGAACATGAAGTAAATACTTGTATTGGGGACACAAGTATGCCTTGTTATACATGGAGTCATCAAGGTTACCCGAATAAAATAAACGTCTAAACAACCCTTTGATCAGCTCTTTGTGGTACTCGCTCGGGTCATCAATAGTGTCATCAAACCTCAACACCCTTCGAACAGTCTCAACAGAAACAACAACAGGTCTACCATTAACTTCAGCAGCAATGTGGTTTTCTGTCTCCACATATCGAGCAGTATTCCAGAATTGTCGAACAATACTGAACCGAACATCATGGTTGGTAGTTACGGCATAGTGGATACGCGAAGGACAGATAAATTCTAACATAGCTCCAAAGATGTCCTCATCAGGAAAATTCGTATCGACAAAGGCACAAACATTATGCCTTTTATCATATGGAAGCAAAGGAACATCCTGAGCTGGTTGTTCTTGTGGTGCAGCAAAGAGAGGATCTTGATCCATTGAATTGTATAATCAAACCCGAAAATTAGTGATACTAAATAATAATAATACTCATAAAGTTAATATATAATTAAAAGTTTAAAATTAACCATTTTAAAGTTTAAAATTAAATTTATTATTATAAAATTTAATTTTAAAGATAATTAAAAATGTCATTCGTTTAACAATATGATTCGTTATATAGAATGGCAATTCATTTTAACAAAATAACTACTTCGCTATCAAGTAAATGGTTAACGATTAGGACTAACGAATTACTATTAAAAGTTAACAAATTAAAGTCTATTTCTTTATAAATAACGAATGCAAATTTGATTCGTTATAACAATTGAATCGTTATCCTAATTCGTGTGAATTGCGTAACGAATTGGACACAGATAAGTTCCAATTCGTTAAGCATAAGGAAAGGCCAATTTAGCTTAGTGTTTGACTCAGTTGGTCAAGGTCAAAATTACCAAGAACCTAAAAAGTCAACATTTCAATCGGAAATCGATACAAAGATAATCAGCAATACAAAGCCAAACCAATTATCACTATGGATCTCGGAATCGTATTACGATTACCATGATATCAATATGATGTTCCAAAACATGTAGTAAACTGGTTAGATTAAGGTTTACGAAAACCTCTTAAACCCGGTAACTTAATCACATAATTAACCCATCAAACCCTTATAACATTTGACATAAATCATGAAGGTATGATCGTCTATACCTTAGGATCATAAATATATAAACAAAACACCAAAATTCGAAGGTCAAAAATTCTGAGAAATTTTAGCAGAGTAACAGTGTAAGTGGGAAGATAATGCTGAATAGTGTGACGAATCATATTCACAAAACCCTATATAGTCTGACATGACGTGTTTTTCAATGTAACGAATCATCTGATTAGTTTGAATTTTGAAATAACGAATAAGGTGATTCGTTAACTTAACTTAACACGTGGCATAACAAATTACTAAGTGATTCGTTAAACTCTTAACGAATTAGAAGCCATTCGTTATAGAGTGGCGGAAGCGAAATAAGGTTAACGAATTGGAGCTCAATTCGCTATCAATGGCCTTAATTCGTTATAATTTAACGAATCACATGTAACGAATTACATTATGTAATTTTAAATTAAATATATAAATTAATTAAATCAAATATTATTTAAATTAAATAAACCAAATAACTTAAAAATAATCATCGAGAACCCACATATCGATGATCAAATACCATAACGTGTTTTACGCTTTAACTTAAAGAAAATAAATAAAATTTAAAGTGAAAAAGCAAAATCTTTTTGGTATATATATATATATATATATATTGTTAACGAAAAAAAATGTTTACTTGAAAAAATATCCGAAAATTAACATGTAAAACATGAAAATATTTTTGTGTTTTTGTTTGAATTTTTCAAAAGCAATACATATTTTTGGATTTTTGACGATTTTGAGGAGAGAATCATATTGACCAGATTGCCCTTCCATCACAGTTTTATATTTCAGAGACATTATGACTGGCGTTAAGTCGGTCATTTGTATTGTTGTCCACCTAAATCTAAAACAAACCTTCAAGTGTTTTTGTGATATGATTAATGGTTCAATTAAAGCACAGAATATCATAACCTATTAGCCTCTAATCTCGGTTCAAGCTTAATTTGATTTTTGCCATATCACCCCAACTTGACTTAAACCATTATATTGCTGATCAAAATTTGAATTTTTATAAAGATTTATGAGCAATGCATTGAGTTTCCTTTACTGTGAGTGAGTATTCACGAGTCCATCTTTCGGCTTACATACACTGTATCCCTTAGGGTCCGTTTCTTAATGGAATTGAGACGCGCGTAAGGGAGGAACAAATGTATAACTAACAACGGATTTTGATCAAGTCAGTAATTCAGATTGTACGAGGTACAACAGTGATTAAGTTTAATGACTTTGGGTTTGATCTAAAAGCGAATGAAATATTCTTGCATATGAATACCCATATGATTAAGCCGCATAAAGACTCACAGTGTCCATAACCTCAATGTTTGTTATTTGCTTTATTTTATTTTTGGGTGATCAAACAAGTATAAGGCTTGAGTATGACAGGTTATTACATTTCTACCATCCTCACCGGGATTTTTGCTAGAGACCAACACCTCTTTCAATTTGGAATTTCATATGTTTATATCACTTACTTTACTCTAACAGATTGTTTAAGACCTACCAATGCACCAATGCAATTAAGCACTCAGTCTTTTAAGCTTATTTCTTGCTGGATTTGAGGTCAAAACAATCAATGTACTATCATTTTCTTTTTTTTCTTCAAAAACTCAATAATTTTGAGAAGCATAGAACAAAATAAATTTAATCGCCCCAGTTACATTAAGTCTATAAATAAATGGCTAACCTATCAATTCACAAGTGAATAATAGGACAAGACATGCAAGCATGCTCCACTAACTTAAATAACCGACATAAATTTCGGCGAGAAAATAAACTAAAACGCATAACGAACGCCCCAACTACTTTCCATTATCAGGTGAATGACTATCGAACATTTACGAGTAAATCTCAGGGCCAAACATATACAAGTACATGTCCTTCAAATATGAGTAATTGACATATTTTTCAGCGAACGTATGCAAAAAACGTTTTGGTTTTTCTCTATACATACATAAACACAATCTTTTTGTCTCTTTCAAATTTTCTTATAAACAATGAAACTTTACAATATTTTTGGATTTTCGGATTTTTCTGTATAAACTGAAAATACAATCTTTTTGTCTTTTTCAAAGTTTTATAATGTTTTTGGATTTTTCAATATATTTAAAATAATGACGAGAAAATCACAATATTTTTTTTTAATTTTTCAATGTTTTTTGACTTTTTTAAAAATTTTAAATGTTTTTGGATTTTATCTATACATACAAAAGCACAGTATTTTTGGATTTTATTAAATTTTCACCCCCTAAAACCCAAAAACAAAATAAAATTTTAAAAGAGAAAAAATAAACATAAAAGAAAGATAGTTATCCTTGTTTCAGGATATCGGCAAGGGTCTTCAATCCATTTAAACCAAGAAAAAAATGAAATTGAGTTTTGTCAAAGGCTTTGGTAAATAGATCGGCTTTCTGAAAATCAGTATGTACTTTCTCAAGGTCGATTAATTTTTTTTCAAAACAATCTCGTATGAAATGATATCGAATTTCGATATGTTTCGTTTTACACTGTTGTACGGGATTTTTGGTGATACTTATTGCAGCAGAGTTATCAATCAAAATAGGAGTAGTAAGAAACTTCAAACCGTAGTCACGCAGATTTTATTAAATCCACAAAAACTGGGAACAGGAACTCGAGGATGCAACATATTCTGCCTTAGTGGTTGAAGTAGAGACCGTCGTTTGCTTCTTACACTGCTAGGAAACAAGCCGGTTTCCTAGGATGTGACACCCTGGCGTAGTTGATTTGAAGTTAATCTTGCAACCTCCGTAGTCCGAGTCTGTAAAGGCAGTAAGCTCAAAGTTATCATCCTTGGGGTACCATAATCCGATGTCTTGATTTCCCCTCAGATACTGAAGAATTCGCTTGACTGCAGCTAGGTGAGTCACTCATGGACTTGCTTGAAACCTAGCACAAGGACAAACAGCAAACATAATATCGGGGAGAGAATCCGTTAGATACATTAAAGATCCGATCATAGCACGATAGAGGGTAGGATCAACGGTATCCTCCAATTCATCCGGCGATAAATTGTGACCCACGGGGAGAGGAGTTGAAGGGATTTTTCCGGCAGATATCTTGAATCAGCTCAAGACATCGTTCACATATTTGGTCTGGTGAATAAAGATTCCTTTCGCAGACTGGTGAACTTGCAACGCTAGAAAGAAATTCATCTCTCCCATCGAGCTCATCTCGAACTTTGTTTTCATTGACTTCTCAAACTCTTTACATAACATGTCGTTTGTAGACCCAAAGATAATGTCGTCGACATAAATCTGAATTAGGAGAAGATCATCACCAACAGTCTTATGAAATAAAGTGCAGTCGACAATCCCTCGCTTGAATCCGTTATCAGTCAGCTGTTCGGCGAGCGTGCCATACCAAGCTCTCGGGGCTTGATGTAGACCATACAGGGCCTTGTATAATCGGTAAACTCGGTCCAGATAATCAGGATCTTCAAAACCAGGAGGCTGTAAAACGAACACTTCCTCATGTAGTTCACCATTATAACATCCATTTGATAGACCTTGATATTCTTATAAACAGCATACGCCAGAAAGATTCGAATAGACTCCAATCTTGCAACCGGAGCATATACTTCAGTGTAGTCAAAACCCTCTTGCTGATGAAAACCTTGCACCACTAATCGTGCCTTGTTCCTCACGATCACCCCACGATCGTCTTTCTTACATTTAAATACCCACTTAGTCGGAATAGCTTTCTTGACTCTAGCGGGTTTGTTAATTAAAACCCAAACACCCAAACGTGCAAATTGCTGTAATTCTTCTTGCATAGCTTCTACCCAAGAAGGATCTTGAAGTGCCATACGAGGCATCGTTGGCTCAACTTGGGATAGAAAGCAAGTGAATTTAGCAACATTTACAATTCCAGAAGAATGTAATTCTGCATAAGCACACAATACGTTATTCTCACTTGACGAAGCAACTTGATGACGTGTTTGAACGCCCACATCAAGTTCTCCAATGATGTTTTCCTGTGAATGATAATTATGAATCCGAAGAGTGGGATTCTCAGGAACAACAACATTTTCAAATAAGTTAGTGTAATGTTCACCAAGTTCAGGAGATGTAACATCACTGTCAAGTACAATAACCAGATCATCAGCTTGATTGTCATCAAAAGAAGTAGACACATTATCAAAAGCATCTGGAGAAGCATCACATGGATCATCAGTTGGAGAAACAGGTGGAGCTTCAACATCATTAGAACATGAAACTCTTGGAATGGCCAAATGATCTTCAAAGTATGCTCGAACCAGGTCTTCATCTAAATTCTCAGTTGATGGACTAAATGAATTAAATAAGCCATCATAATCAAACATCTAGTCGGGACCTTTCCCTTGAGAAGGTGTGGTGTACTTTTGACAGTCCACATGATATCATTCATCAACACAACCAGAAGTGAGATTAAATATCCGTTTCTTTGGAGAAGCATACCCCAAGAAATATCCCTCAATGGCTTTTTCTTCAAACTTACCCACATCCTTCTTCAAAATCATACAGGGGCACCCAAATGGTTCCAAGTACTTTAAGTTAGGCTTTCAATTGTTTTAAAGCTGATAACTTATCTTCTTGAGTCGTTTAACAGTTAGAACCCGGTTAAGCGTATAACAAGCTGTATTCACCGCCTCATTCCAGAATTGGTCTGGAAGCATAGAATCAGCAAGCATAGTTCTTGCGGCTTCAATCAAAGTTCTATTCTTCCTTTCAGCAACACCGTTCTGTTTGGGTACATAGGGTGAACTGTGTTCTCGGTGAATTCCTTTTGAATGCAAAAGAAAACCAATACAGTGTTCTTAAATTCAATACCATTATCACTTCGAATTCTTCTCACCTTTTGTTTGTATAGTGATTCGAACTTAGGGATTAGGTCTTGTACCAGAACAGGTGTTTGATCTTTTGAACTCATAAATAGGACCCATGAGTATCTTGAATAATCATCGGTAACTACAAGACAATACCAATCACCAGAGATACTCGAACGATTCACGGGACCAAAAAGTTCCATATGAAGTCGTTCAAGAGGAGTATCAATGGAATTCAATAACTTAGATGGATGTGACTTTTTCTTCTGCTTGCCCTTCTCGCAGGCAACACGGTGATCAGATAATTTAAAGTTCTTCAAAGAAACACCCTCAACTAAGTCATTCGCCATTAAATAGTTCATCTTTCGAACATGAATGTGACCCATTCTATGATGCCATAGAATAGAATCCTTCTCGGTTGCTTTTGAGACAAAACATGTTTCGATAGATGTTGATACTTTAGAACTCATACTTAAGACATAAATATCATTTGATCGAGGTGATTGCATGACAACCATGTCCTTGGGAATCACATATCCCGGTTTCAAAATCAGACACTCTTTATCAGTAAATACCGTGGTGTACTTCTTGTCACAGATTTGCGACACACTCAATAAATTATGGTCCACCTTGTCACAGTAACTGACTTATTCAAATGTAATGTGACCATTTGAAACTTCACCCTCTTGTGTTATCATGGCCCCAGAATTCCCAGCAAACGCCACATAACCCCCTGGAATATTTCTCACATTTGTTAAGAGGTCGAGATTTCCAGTGATATGACGAGAACATCCACTATCCATTATCCAGTTTTCACCAGACACGGTCTTGGATGTACCCTACACACAAAGTAAAAGTGATTAGTTCAAAAAGGCAGCCTAGGCCTCAGTCTTAGGCACCTTTTGGGTTTCTCTTGGAACATTAACTTGAGCAGAATTCAACTGTTGTTCAGCAACTTGAGAATAAGTTACCGGCGTCTTAGACTTTCGTCTTAGATAAGCAGCTGGAACGACATTTGAGTTCACGTTCTTGCATATAGGCTCAGTTGGCACAAACTTTGGTTTCACTTGACCATGTGTTTCATTCACATGAATTACCTTACGTGGATTCACGTTTGAAAACATGATGTGAGTATCATCATCACACGACACAGGTCGTTTTAAAATCTCCTTTATCAAAGGAACCGGTTTCGAATGGTCCTTGACAAACGGATGAAGATTCTGAGATTTTCTTCTGGCCACAGTTTCTCACCAGATGACCTTTTTGTCCACACAAGAAGCAACTTCGCATGTCCACACGATCATGTTGAGATTTGGCAAAAACAGATGCAACAAAAGGTTGATGACTCACATTTTTAGTGAAACTCTTGGCCAAATCATCAGACGATACAAACATCTTTTGCATATAAAAGTCAAGATTAGAGCAGTTTGAAAAAAATTGCAATGTGTCAGTTCTAGTGGATTTCACAAACTGAACTTTCTTAGCATTTTTTTAATACTTGTTTAGCTCTAACCAATGGGTCTGATGAGTTTGATGTTTTGGCACATGCATATTGACGTTCAAGATCTTGTATCTTGTCAGTTTCATTGTAAAAGACACTTTTGATCAGTTCAGGTTTCATAATACTAATCGGAATGTCTTTTTTGTTGAACATCATGTTCATTCCCTTTAACTTAAAAACACGAGCAAATGATAGCTTAGAACTAGTAGGATTGATGAAACACATCAAGTCCTCATAAGAAATTTTTGGTTTTTCTGATTTCCTTGCCTTCACAGGTTTAACTTTCACATGTTCTTCCTTTTTCACATGAGGCTTGTATGAACCATACACATTTTCCTCAAATTCATGAGGTTAACAAAGAATGTGATTTGAACTTGGGATGTTATTGTTTTTGTGTATAACCTTAGGTTCAAACACATCCTCAATAATCACTTTATCAGTATTTTCAACAAAGACTTTGTTGCTTTCAACATGAGGTTTTTGAGTTGTGGGTTGGGCTTTAACAGTTTCAGGTTTAACTGGTTTAGACTTTTCTGAAATCACATGTTCTTTCACAATCACATCTTCTTCTCTTTTAGCAAAAGGATTTACTTTATAATCATTGTGAAAAGGTGGTGGAATTTCAACAAAACCTATACATTTCTTCGAATCTTTTTGCTTGTCAGATAATTCGATTATTTCGTTTAGCAAAAAGGAAGAGTTTCTAAATTTTCCCAACTTGTTCTTTAACTCAAGAACCTCATTCTCAAGCTCGGTTATCTTTGAATGATGTTTCAAAATTTCTTGAAATTTTTTATCATTGATTGTCATTTTAACAGATAACTCAGCCTTGAGATCATGGTTACTTGTCGACAAAGCGTCAATCTTCTCTCGAGATCTCATTTGAGATTCAAGAGATTGTCGATAAGTATCATTTAGTGAAGCAATTTCTCTCACTAAATTATCATTATGATTCTTTAAAGACAATAACTTAGGTTTGTTAGTCTAACATTCAACACAAGTTACTTTAGCAGACGAATTAGCAGAGATAGAAGGACTAACCTCATTGATCTTAGCCATGCAAGCAAACGTGGTTGGAATATTAACACATGAATCATCAGAGTCCGATTCAGTGTCATTATCAGACGATAGCTCACTTCCGCTTGCATCTTGAAAAACATCATTTGTCTTGAACATGACCAAAGTAGCTTGATTGTCATTACACAGTAGTCGTTGTGACCAATCAGTTCTATCAGCTAACATTGCTTGTGACCCAGAAGTAGACGGTTTCTTTTCAGCATCATTACCTCGTGGTGTAGAAGAACTTTGGTTTTGACAACGAGGACCAGTATACTCCCTTTTCGTCTTATCACATTCTTTTGCAAAATGCCCAAATTCCTGGCAATTATAACATTTGACTTTCAGTTTATCAAATCCCAACTTCTTGTTTAAAGCGGGAAGATCTTTGCTAGTCCTTTACATAAACCTTTTAACTTTACGGACAATCATTGCCATATTCCATTTCAAGTCCATAATCTCTAAGTCATCCGGATCAATCTGATTATAGTCTTCATCAGTCAAATCACTTGTAGCTATCTTACTACCCACCAAATTCTCATAAGAATACATAAAGGCTGATAAGAAAGCAAAGTTTTGTTCAGCTTCTTTCATGTTTACAGTCGGTGGTGGTGAGAATTGATTTGTAGTGGATGAATTTCCAGATCCACCAGAAGCACCAGGTGATCCAGAATTTCCAGCAGTGTAGAAACATGCTCTTGGATCACTATAAATAGTTGTCGCATTCGCACTTGCATTTTATGTAAGGAATGTAGTGATCGGAGAAATGGTTGAACTCAAGGGCATACTCCCACCATAAAAAGCAGGATCTTGACTATCCTCTGAAGACTTTCGACATTTTAGATCGTATTCTCTTGCTTTGATCTTTTGCATGAATTCGGATGCTGTTAAGTCTTCATTGTTGAAGTAAATGTTCTCTTTCAAAACCATTTAAAACGTAGAATAAGAACTTGGTAAAGCACTCTTGATGGTATAAATCTTATCAACTTCAGAAGTTTCCAACTTCATTTTTCTCCATCTCAGCTATCAAATGATTAAATATTGTTGTCATCTCCTTGACAGTCTCACCCTTAGTAGGTTAAAGTTTCTGAATTGCAACTTGAGCATAACCTTCTTGCTTTCAGCCGTGTTTACCCATACTCCTCATACTAATGTGTTGGAATAACGAAGCACAATTCTTTATGCTACCAACTTGGTGAAAGATGTTTTCAGGTAAAGCCATCGTAAGAGTAGAGTAGGCTTTTGTTTCAATTTCCAACGTTTTCTTCTCTTCTTGAGAGTATTGAGAGATGGATTTAGGTGTGAAGCCAATAGTCTCATCTCCAATCATAGGAACGGTATATACCTCATCCAGGCAATACGAACAATCAGGGTGAACCGATCCTAGATGAGCACGGAAATGGGGTTCCCACTTAGCAAAATCGCTAAATTTCATTAAACGTGGACACTTTGAATGTGAACCAATCTCGGTGTCCAGTTGTAACATTTGTTGCATAAGCATATTTTGGGACGTCGAAGCATATATACCAGCCATGTTGAAAAATGACAAGACAATCAAATTCAAGGATTAAATTTGAAAATATAGTTAGTAAACTGTGAACAGTAGTTAACGAATCACACTTCATGAATTAAAAGTTGTCCAGGTAACAAATCAGAAACAACATTAACGAATCTGAAATGTTAACGAATCTGAAAGGTTTTCACGAATTTGTCAATGAATTAAGTCAAAGTAAACGAATTAGATTGACGAAATATGTTAAACGAATTAGATGGTTCTCTTAACGAATCGCTAAGTGAAAGCTTAGCGAGTTAGAATAACGAACTGGTAAGTTTCCTTAACGAATCACTAAATCACTTTTAACGAAATAGGTGACGAATGAAAGTAACGATTAGCTACAGTTGATAACGAATAAACTATAGTGAATCAGGTTGTTACAACGGTTGTAACAAACTCTGACAACTATTGCCACATGGCAAAAGTTGTTATAATTAAAGGTAACGAAGTAGACACGTGTCACACGAATTGAATTACACGAATCAGAAAATGGTAACGAATTAGGTAACGAACTGGTGAACAGTTGTTAACGAACTATTAAGGATTTAACGAATCTTCAAACTCGTATGAAGATCTTCAAATCTACATCTGGGATTTCCATATTTTGACCAAACTATGAACACTAAAATGAAAACCTAGATTCGTAATACTTTATCAATACGAAACCAAATCGTCCAATTAACCTATCAAACTACTCGCAACATCATCGCGAATCCAGTTCAACCAATTCCGTAACAAATTAACACTTAACACGAATCCAATTAACCCAAAACAATCCCCTGTTTTCGGTCACAACCAGATCCAACCAAAATACCACACAACCTATTCCAAATTCCAATTCCAAACCACAAATCCTTCCTTATACCTTAACAAACACAAATCGAATCCAAATCAATCCATAACCAGTCCAATTCACACTCAATTGATCCAAATTAAACCGGAAACAAACTTATACCAAAATACCAATTAAACAGTCTTTAATTAACAATTAATTATACGAATCACGAGCAATCGAACACCGAAAAATCTTATACCACTTGTGGAACCCTAGATCGATCTTAGATCTAGAATAAACTTAACCAATTATACGGATATAGTTCATGATGCTCATAATCGATATATATGTTATGTATTACTATTAGTGTTAGTTGTATATATATATGTGTACAGAGTTCCGTTAATATTAAATCTCAAAACTTATATTAAACAGTGGACACACCACTATATATAGAAGACGGGTTTAGTTTGTTAACATTCCATAACGAACTAGACACTGACTTCGTTACAATACATTAAACGAAATAACTTAACGAACCACACCCTGATTCGTTAAACATCCTTAACGAATCAGGAGGGAACATAACTTAAGTCTAGTTCGTTAAACATCCTTAACGAACTAGATGTCTACTTTAACGAACTACATTAATATCTTAATAATTATTACATTAAATAAAAGAAAAATACATGAACAATAATTACAAAGAATCGAGACGCAAAACCGTGTACTAACAGAGCGATATTTGATATTGTGTTTATCAAACAGTGGTGAGTTAAAAGAAGACGTAACCAAGTTCAGGTGAGTTTCTAGCCCCATTCCTTGTTATGTTTTCGGGGCTGTGTGCATACTCGATGTGACAGTCAATACACTTACCTTAAATGGCAAGTGTATGCCATGTATGATATATGTGATAGATACGAATGATTGCTTATAGATACGTGAACGATCTTCGGATATTGCACGTACTGTCAGGTTATAAAAAAAGATATGAATATTGTATGACGGCTTGTCGGTACGTGAACGATCTTCGTATATTGCACGTATTTCCGAGGGAAGTGATTAGCTCCTTACATGGACATTAAATAATAACTTATATACAGTGTTCCTCCTAAGGATAATATATTGAGTTCCTCCTACGGATAATGTATAATGTTCCTTCCATGGATAGTATAATGTTCCTTCTATGGAAAGCATAGTGTTCCTTTTATGGAAAGCATAATGTTCCTTCCATGGAAAGCATAGTGTTCCTTCTATGGAAAGTATATAGAGTGTCCATTCTATGGATAATATATATATATATATATATTTATATAGTGTTCCTCCTATGGAGAATCTATAGCATAAGAAATAGTAATAGTTCTTTTAATAGATATTAAATGAAGTACCTCTTATGGATATTTATACAAGGTTACGATATGAATGTATGTACAATATGTGTATGTATTGTATGTCGCCTGATTAACTAGAACTCACTCTCGTAGCTGACTTTTAATATGCACGCAGGTGAGTAGATTGAGGCAGTTCGATTGATGAAGACACGTGGCAAGGAATTGAAGATATTGGCATCTCAAGGAAATGTTATGATGTTTTGAGACTATGTTTTGTGTTTAAACGAATATGAACCTTTGTTAAGACAATATTGGAAAGGTATGTAATATATTATGGTTGAAGATTTAATATTCCGCGAAAGTTTTAATTAACTCTGATGTATAACTGTGTTTATGAGTAATTCCAACGCTAAAGTAGGGCTACCGGGTTCGGAGCCTTACAACTATGCTAGCTGCCACACATGAAAAGAAAAACTAATAAATTTATCAACAAATTTGAAAGCAACAATGTATGATTAAAAATAATCAAGTGTAAAAACATCTGCTGCATATGTAAATACATTTTAGTCATATTAGTGTATATGTTCCATCTTCAAGTGTAAAAACAGCTGATATACCTTGAAATACATGTTCCATCTTAAATTTTTTTGATAATTCCTGCAATGCACTACTGAATAAATAAAATGGACAATAAATGTCAATTAAGCCACCCACCGTTCCACAAGCACCCTTTCTATCCTTGTTATGAAGCAATTAATTGTGCATAAGCCTTTTACATCTCTAAATGGATGAAATAGTTAATTGGGTAATTATTATCACCTTATTATAGTTAAATAAACCTTTTACATACCAAATGATTGAAAGAGTAATTACACTAAACATGAAGCTATATCAAGTTGTAATACGCTTAAAGAACGAAATGAGGTAATGACAAATTACTTTTTCTACCAAATTATGAAATGTGGTTTTGTCCTTCGCATGCAATTATGAAAAGACGTTTGTGCCCATCACTCTTCCTTTATATATAATATAGAAATAGATATAGATATAGATATAGATATTCATATCAACATTAATCAGATCATGATGTTTCAATAATCAAGTCGAATTAACCACAGTCAAAGAATATTGGCCGAAGACTTTGAGAATTGCAAGTAGGCTAGAATTATTAATTATAAGATAATCAATGAAAAATAATTTCATAATTAATAGGGTTTACAATTACTAAAATTCCTTTTAAATAAAAATAAAATAAAACGAATTCTTAATTATGTTATTGGTTGAAACAAGTTTTCATAGTTTTTAAGTTTAGAAGTGGTTTTCATTTGAACCCTCATATATATATATATAGGATTAGGTTCATCACAGAAGTGTTTTTAGAGCGAGAAGTGCGAGAAATAAATTCAACCAATTACATTTTTTTCTTTTTCTTTATCATTTATTTTATTACAAGGGTATAATAGTAAACAAATGATTTTTATATTTTTTTTAAGTAACAATTAATTGGAGAAAGTTACATATTAACTTCTTTTTATATATAATTTATCACTTTTTTTCAAAATATGTTTTCTACGTACTGACAACTTCTTATTTTTCAAAAGTTACATATTACCTTTTTTTATATATAATTTATCACTTTTTCCAAATTATGTATCAAAAATTTATGGATCATTTGTTTAAACCAAAGTATTTTAATTCAACTATGTAACTTTATCCACAATTCAAACAAGGTTTGATAATCAAATATCCATTTTCTTTTATTCTATTTGCCAAATTCAACTTAAACTTTCACATATACTATAACTTAGTGCAGGTCATTTCATCCGATTCTCCATTAAAATTCACAACATGTTAAATACTAACAATACATATTATAACCATGCATACTATGTACATGGGTTGTAAGTGAAATCATAACCTAGACGCTTGAATTATAAAGAAATTGTTTCGCCAACTAAGGAAAGAAATTTGGTGCATGTTAATTAAATACATTACATACATATTACAAAATACAAATTTAGATTCATATATGTTAGAGTAGAGGTATTTTGAATTATGTACGTGTAAATTTTATCGTGTGTAGGTTCATATATGTATTGTGTAGGTAGTATTTCGAATTGTGTATATGTAAAATTTTATCGTGTGTAGGATCATTTATGTACAATGTATGTGGTATTTTAAATTTTGTATGTGCAAATTTTATCGTGTGTAGATTCATATATGTATTGTGTAGGTGGTATTTCAAATTATGTAAGTGTAAATTTTAGTGTGTGGGTTCATATATAAATATATACACTGTGTAGGTGGTATTTCGATCATGTATATGTAAATTTTAGTGTGCGTAGGTTCACACACACACACATATATATTTATATATAGTGCAGATTGTATTATAAATTGTGTATGTATAAGTTTTTGTGAAGGATCATTTATGGAATGTATTCCTAACACATTGAACATAGCCCACACAATTAACAAGAAAAAAATTTGTTCACAATATACAACACAAAGCATAACCTATATTGTAAAAATCCAACACAACATACAACAAAATAAATCGATACACAAAAAAACTTGGCATACATTTATATAACCCATTAAAAAAAGAAATACTTGCATATTTTAACACCTACACTAAAAAAAAAAAGAAAAAGAAAAAAAAAGAAAGCAACTTGAAGTCTAGGTTGCATGATTGTTGGTGGCATAAAATAAGGAATCTCATAAATATGTATATTTCTTATTTTAGACCTACATATATATGACTCTTCTACCGTTTATATTATAAATGAGGAGGTTAGAACATAGGAAAATTACAAAAGTGCCATTTTCTATTTTCCACCGTTGATTACTTCAGATCACTGGTTAGGATCTATTTCTCGCACTTCTCGCTGTAATATTACTTCTCGCATGGTCCATCCCCTATATATATATATATATAAATAAGTAGATTTTTCCTAAGAAGTGTAGAAAGTGTGTTTTCAACATTAAATCTAATAAAACACACCGCACAATAAACACACTTTCCATATCTACCATCAGATCAACATATCTAATGCACTAGATTACTTCTTACACTTATTAGACACACTTCACTTCTTATTTTAATCTCACCCTATATATATATATATATATATATATATATATATATATATATATATATATATATATATATATTTGCCTACCATAAAATCCTAGGTGTCGCTCTCAGGTTGTTCCCCCCATTTTCTAGAGACACCAGATTGTTTGATTTATAAATGGAGGCTCCTCATGCATTTTACCCGAATTCGCAGGCATGGGTCTCACCAAACCCGAATAATATCTAAATGGGTTATAACATCTCATTTATTTGTAAAATTATTTCATAATCAAACAATAATTTTCGCGGGTCATAGGCCTCACCAAACCCGGATAACCCTTAAACGGATTATAACATCTCATTTATTTGTAAAATAACCCATTAATCATCAAAGAATAGTTTTCACGGGTTATTAGTCTTACCAAACTCTAATAGCCCTCAAATGGGTTATAAGATCTCATTTATTGATAAACACCATCATCATCAAACCTTAATTTAATTTATCTGCTTTGGATGTTCTCCGTTGCTCATCTATCATCTCCATCGTCAGTTAACTTCCGATACTACCCACCATCGTCAACTACATCAACGCCCCTTTTTTCATTAGACAAATATTTGTGTTCATGTTTGTACATTTAAGAAAACCAAGATGCTCGTGTTTGTTTATATTTGTTCGTTAAAAATATAAAAAACCTAAACATCTCAACTAATAAAACTCAAACGTTAAAAATATAATAACAAACTAATATATATGTATCAAATTAAAACAAAACTACGTTAAAAAATAAAATAAATCATCATAAAATAACAAAACGATTAAAAACAAATCTTTAAATAAACTCCCGTAACACGGGAGGATCAAACTAGTATATATATATAAAAGAATTCAAATAAAAAACAATTTTTTTGTGAGAAGTGTGAGAACGCTTTAAAATAAAATACACCACCTAAATAGAAAACTATACCATGTAAATAAGAAACTATACAACTTTTAGAAACTATCAATCTCAACCACTAGATTTTAGATTCAAGGGTCTACATCTGTTCTTATGTTTCTCACAAAACTATTGTTTTTTACGTTAACTCTACCATATATATATATATATATATATGATTGATTTCTTTTGAGAACCACTTTGAGTTTTAAGAACTTGAAAAAACTCAACATAGCAATTTTTTTGAATTTTTTTACACATGTAATATGTAAGTGTAAGTAACGTAAAAAAAGTTACAGTATTTTTTTACACACCGAATCGACTTTTTAAATATGTGTAACTAGGATTTAAACTTGTGTAATCATCAAAAATCGTTATTCTCTCTCCTGATTCATTTTTTAATTAAATTTAATCTCAGCCACATATACAATGCTCATTTAATTAAATGTGCGATCCATATTAATCTCAGTTCTTAAAGTTTTTACAATTCATTAAGTTCTCTAAATATCCATCCCATACACACACACACACACACACACACAAACACACACTAGCTTTTAGCCCGCGTGTTACGCGAGTTACTTTTAGTTTTTTTTTATTATTTTTTATGTATATTTTTCATGTAGGATGTGTTTAGGTATTAAACTTAAAGGGTACATAAACTTATAAATATGTTATATTTATTAGATATAGTTAAAGTATACTTTGTTTTGTTGTTTGTTATATCTCAAATGGGTCTCATTGGTCTAGTAGTTAACGTGACCCAACATTTAGTTATTTAAGATGCGAATTTTCTCCTTAATATACATGAATGCATAAAGAAATTGATATGGTGTGTGTTATTTTTGTTGTATTGAGTTGTTATGGTTCGTTGATGATGTAAAACGTATATGTTGTTTAATGGATCACCAAAAATCGGCTCTCATGTGTCTGTCAATTAATGTAGCCCAACATTTTGTTTTTTATTGTTTAAAATATGTATTTTGTGTATTTATACTTCTATAGGTTAATTCTTGCACGTCTATCTAAAATGGGTACGCCATGTGTTATCATATCATTTTTAGGTGAATTATTAATTTATTATATATTTCAAGTATGATGTTTAGTTTGTGATTTTCTTATTATTTTGTACGTATTTGGTGTATTTATAGATTTTGTAGTTTAGTTATTGTTGTGTATTATAAGAACTTACAATTTGTTAATTAGTTTTTATTCTTATCAAATATAATAGAAGTTATATTAGTTTATGAATTATATTAACGAAAATTATATCATCATATGTAAAAAACTATATTTTTATTTTTTTTGTATCAATAATGTATACGTTTTTAATATTTATACATAAATTTTTGTATTATGAAGTTTTGTAAATTTATTTCTTTTTTATATTTTAAAATGGGTGATAATTGGAAGACGTCATTTGAAAGTGACGCTATAATGATAATAAACGGTCTTATGAAACTCTTTTCTCACCTGCTTTATCAAATTCTTCGTTTTATCTAACAATTTGAAACCCTAAGTTGATATTCCCCTTAATTAGGACGAATTTTGTTGTTAAGTGAAAGTTTTGTGTAACATCCCATTTTCTTGTTTCGGTTAATAAACGAAAGCATGAGTTATTATGAGTCGGGCTAGGGTTTGGTTAAATGGAATTGGGTTATGGACTTGGGTTATGAAGGAAAGAGGAAAAGACCATGGGCTTAAGCCCATGATCTATAATTATATAAGTCATTAGTACCCATTTAATTTAATTTCACACATATTCCATACACCATCAAAACACACACTTAAGCTCTCTCTCTCTCTCTAGCCGAAATCACCAAGGAAAAACGGATCCCGATCCAAGGTAATGATAGTATGATATTGTATGAGCTTAAACCCGTTAGATATGGTCACGAAACGACGAGCCGACACCGTTAAACCATTTAAGTCACGAGATCCGGATGAAATCGGGTATAAACCGAACCTAAGATGAGCTAAGGGATCACCCTAGCTCAGATCTGGATCGAACGGGACGAAAAACGGTGAAAAACGAGTTAAAACTCGTTTTTCCGACGAATCCGTGGTTTTCCGGCGGCGATGCCGGAAAAGTGTATACGAGGTTAAGAGATGTCAGGGAATGTTCTGACATTCCCTGACCTAACCCTAATTCGTTAACGGAAAGTTAACGAATTAGAGGTAATTCGTTAACGAGGAGTTAACGAATTGGAAGCAATTCGTCAAGCAATTCGTTAAAGGAAAACCTAACGAACTAAACTTAATTCGTGTTCAAATTCGTTAAAGCTAAGTTAACGAACTAGCTCCCATTTCGCGTTGATTATTTGTTCAAAGAAATAACGAATTAGAAGGTCCAGTTCGCTACTTGGACTGGTTCGCTATATGGATTGATTCGTTAAGGGTCCAGTTCGTTAAAGGGTTCAATTCGTTATAAGAAGCAGTTTGCTAAGATAATCCAATTCGTTAAGAGAAATGTAACGAACTAGAAGTTTGATAAAATGACAGAACAGTCCCTTGACATAGAAAAAAGAATGATTTAATTGCAAAGAAGCCCTTGAACTTTTAAGTAGCAAAATTAATTGATGATTCAAAATGCTAATGGAAAATGTGATAAGATAGTTATTGGAAATAAAATTTTTCCAAGCTGACCTTGGACCTGCCCCTTGGACCCCAGCCAGGGGCTCTGCCCCTTGGATCCTGCTAGGCGCTGCCCCCGGATCCCCGTTGTTGAGGTTTATAGTTAACTAGAAATACGATATGGGTAGCGATAAATAATTGATACGTGAAATTGTTATACAGTTAGTCGCGCACAGCTAAAGAAGGGAATAACTATAAACGGTGAACGTAACCGCATTCAGGTGAGTTTCTAGCCCCACTTCCTTGTTATGTTTTCGGGGCTGTGTGCATACTCGATGTGATAGTTAATACACTTACCTTAGGTGATAAGTGTATGGCTTGTATGATTTATGCATGATGATTGTTGACGGTGGGTGAACGATCTTCGGATATTGCACGTGTCGTCAAGTGGTAGTTAAATGTATAATTGATATGCGTGATGTATGAATGATGTATAGTTGGTGAATTTTGTGACCGTCGCTATGCAATTCCGACTAGTTGGGTGAAGTTGTGGAGGAAGCCAACTTCACGTGTTGGTGAAGTTAATAAAACTTCACGTGTTGGTGAGATTAGGAATAACTTCACCTTGGGGCCCAAGCCCAAGCCCATGAAGATATTTATCTATATATATATATATATATATATGTGTGTGTGTGTGTTATGTTTAGGGTTATAAAAAAGTTGATCAGAAAAACTGAGAGTATTTTGTGTAGCTATCATTGTTTAGAGAGAAACAGATAGAGAGTGTCGTGTGCGCAGACCCGAGGTAGAGCTCACCTCGGGTCGGCCATGTTTTTGTTTGTGTTCGGTGTGTAACGTGTTTTGGTTATATTATAGAGGATCTGCAGATTCGATTATCCCATTCGTGTGTTTGTTTACGTGTAATCGTGTTTTTCGTCTCCAACACCATAAACGAGTCTAAGAGGATTCCGCACTCCTAGACATCGTGCGGATCTCGTATCGATCACCAACGCCCCGGGGGGACTTACAAGTGGTATCAGAGCCTTAGGCTCTTATGCTATGGTTCGAGATCTGTGTTTTGGTGTTTACAGGCTGTTTCTTATGTGTTTTTGGCCGAACAGCTGTTTCGGCGAACTTGTCGCTAAAAGTTTAGGGTTTTGGCGAAGTTGACATTTTTGGCGAAGTTAAAAAAAATTGGTGATAATATTTTTGTTTGGAGTTTCCGTCCTAATGGTCAGGTTCACACGATTATTGTAAGACCGAAAATGTTGTTCCAACAAAGAGAGACAATTGGTATCTCTTGATCTTACGTGTGAACAAATACGGGTCAACTATGGATATGTAGTTGATGTTGCGAATGAGATATTGATTGAAACTGGATATTGACACATATTTGGTTATTTGGTGTTTTTGGGCCAAGAAATAATTATTTTTCGAGGTTGACCAACTGAAGAAAGTCAAATTTTGTTCGGGTTTTCGTCATTATTGGATCGTGGTCAAAGCATATTATTTATGTTATTTTCAAGGTGTTCGAGACTTGGATCCTGAAAACGTTGGATACGAGCATCCGGGATGCTTATTTATTAAGGTGATAATTTTTGAACAAGTTGGATTTAATATGGAATTAAATTGTTTAAGTTCTCAACCTGAAAACGTGGGATACGAGTATCTAGGATACTTATTTATTAGGGTGAGCTACTTAAATAATTTCATTCTTAGAAATAATAAGAAAGTCATTTGATCGTTATCCTTGGTGATAGAAGATGCTCCGTTATATATTTATGGTCATGTGTGTTAGATTCTGTCAAGGTGGTTTTGTGATGAAACTGATCACTTGTTGTTGAGTAGTTGAAGATTAAACCTTATCTTACTAGCCGAATGGTTAAGATGACCGATTAGGCACCGGGATGTAGGTCAAAGATCTCGATCTATATAGTTAGGAGGAGCTTACACTGAAGGGGAGATCTGATACGGGAGACGCCGGGTGATTGGTATATTTGTGAAGCTTTCAGACATTGCTGGTTGAAGACAGGATTGATGTTGCATGTGTATGTGAAGTTCAAGTTTGAAGATCATCAGTTAAGGGGGAGTCTGTTGGTGCATGTTTTGTAACAGATGATCTTTTGTGTTTGTTAGAATTGAGAGCAACGGTCAAGGGGGAGTCTTTTGGTGCATTTTGTGACCGTCGCTATGCAATTCCGACTAGTTGGGTGAAGTTGTGGAGGGAACCAACTTCACGTGTTGGTGAAGTTAGGACAACTTCACGTATTGGTGAAGTTAATACAACTTCACGTGTTGGTGAAGTTAGGAATAACTTCACCTTGAGGCCCAAGCCCAAGCCCGCGAAGATATTTATCTACATATATATGTGTGTTATGTTTAGGGTTAAAAATAAAAAAGTTGATCAGAAAAACTGAGAGTATTTTGTGTAGCTGTCATTGTTTAGAGAGAAACAGATAGAGAGTGTCGTATGGGCAGACCCGAGGTAGAGCTCACCTCGGGTTGTCCGTGTTTTTGTTTATGTTCGGTGTGTAACGTGTTTTGGTTATATTATAGAGGATCTGCATATTCGATTATCCCATTCGTGTGTTTGTTTACGTGTAATCGTGTTTTTCTTCTCCAACACCATAAACGAGTCTAGGAGGATTCCTCATTCCTAGACATCGTGCGGATCTCGTATCGATCACCGACGCCCCCGAGGGACTTACATGTATGTATGAATATATATGATGTATGAATAATGTATGTATGATATGTTGATGGTACGTGAACACTCTTCGGAGATTGCACATATTGTCAAGGAAACTATCTAAATGATAGGTATGTTATAGTTGTACGAATGTAGGGAACCGACCCTAATAATATCGGCGAATGAAGGGAACCGACCCTAATAGTATCGGCGAAAGTTGGGAACCGACCCTAATAATATCGGCAAACGTAGGGACCGACCCTAATAACATCGACGAAGGTTATAGGGCAAAATGCTCTTTAAACGTATATGTATGAATGAAAGTATGAATGTAAGTATGAATGCAAGTATGAAAGAAAGAATGAAAGTATGTGTGTATGTAAGTATGTAAGTAAATATGGAGGTATGTACCTTCGGGTGCATATGTAAGTATGTGAATGTATCGTATGTCATCTGATTAACTATAACTCACTCAGCGTAGCTGACTTTTAGTATGCACGCAGGTTAACAGATTGAGACAGCTGGTTTGAGCAGGACACATGGCAAGATTGAAGAGGCTGGCATCTGGAGATTTTCCGTGATGTTTGAAATACTATGTTTTATGTTATGTTTTTGAAAGACAAGTTATGGATGTTTGTAATGAATGGTTGACTTCTATATTATTCCGCGAAAGTTTTTATTAACTTTGATATTTAGAACTGCGTTTATGAGTAAATCCAACGTCCAAAGTAGGGCACTGGTAACGTGGTCTTACATTTTGTAGGTTGTTGAAGATATTTGTGTTTGTTCTTAGTTTACTAAATCAAATATTGTGTCAATAACAATTTACAATCACTTTCAAAATAATATATTGGTTTTAAATAATCTCAAATATCACCTTTTGGTCACTGCCAATCATAACTAACGAAATGACTAATGACAGTCCCACCTTTTATCATTTTTTTCTACCAATGAACTCTGATTAATGAAATCCTAACGTCGTTAGTTTTCATGATGTGACATTCTTATTTGAAATATATGTGGCATGCTTATGTGACATATTGCACTGCCACCGCCACCACCACCACCATGACAGTCACCACCACCACCAGCACCAGTTTCCTAAAAATATAAATATATTCTATATATGTTTTATTGGGTGAATTTTGACTTTTGAAGTCAATCCAACAAATTTAAAAAGAAGATAAACTATTTATATGAATCTTGTCACTTAACTTCTAGAGTTTACATGGTACTTTAATGAAACAAATGATAATACAAGTTTTAACCTTGATGGCTCCTCCTGCCAAATATGAAGTTGATATTATGATTTATTTATAAACAGTTCATTACAAAGCATGACAAAAAGAAATTGTGTATACATGTTGTATCTTTTTATCTGAAGAATTATATTTTGAGGATACAGTAGAGCTAATATAGCATTCATCTTCTGTCAATGTATTCATAAGATTCTGTCAAGGTTAGGTTGGTCTACGCATGCCAGTTAACATGATTACAAAAACACAATGAAATAAATTTCAGATGACTTTTAACCCGTGTGACCCATATGACCTTTTTAGGATTATGTTTTATTGTTTCTTCTAGTATTGTTAACTAGCGCTTGTAAATGTAGAAAATTTTCTAAAAGTGTTTATGTATATATATATATACATATATATATATATATAGTTACTACTCTAAAAATATACACTATTTATTATAACTTCTAGTTGTATTTCCAATCAGCTTACATGCTAATTTAAGCCTATAAAAGAACCGAACATTAACGAACTGTCTGGCTGGAAGTTCATCTTCATTAATTTAAAAAACGAACAAACATGAACATGCATTTTGTTTGTTCATTTATGTTCATAAGCATCCGGTTATGTTCGTTCATTTATGTTCGTTTATTTACGTTATTGCATTTTCGTTCGTTTATGTTTTATAAACATCTAAGTAGTTATATATATAAATACGAAAATAAAAAGGGCTCGTTAAAATGAATGACGTAAATTTAATTCACTAATTTAGATTTGTTTTCTAGATAAATTCTAATGTATTAGACTTGTTCATTTCTGTCACACCCCGACTTAGGGCCTAGGCGTGTGACCACAAGTTGGTACATGTTTTGTAAATATATCAAAGTTTATGGGTTAATTTTAGTGGAACACTTTAGGTTGGATATAATATTAATTTATATTGAAAATTTACTTGGGAATTAAATACCCAATTAGTCATTTTACAAAATATGCGTTCATATTACAAGGAATTAGTTAATTAAAAACAGAGTCATCTTGTAACGCGCTTCTATCTTCATAAAGACTCCAATCCTTTCTATTGCTACCTATGCTTAATTACCTGCAATGGGTTGAAAAAAATACGTCAACTATATGCTGGTGAACACGTATGACTCCAAAATATTTGAATGACAGTTACAATACAAATATAGTTTTATCGACAAGCTCAGCGGAAGTACTTCTACTTCTGGTATATGTACCACTGCCCTATACACAAAAATGAGTTCTCCGAGCCACGTAGCCCTTAATGGAGACCTAGTCATGACCGTTAGCCCGCGGCCACGTAGCCTTTGACTGTTTAGGCTGAACAGTTATGTTTGGATCCAGACACATGTGTAATCGATCTGAGTTGATTTTATTTTCTACTTTGTATTATAACGTTTTAGAGATCACGTAATCTCATGTAAATGTTGGCTGACTCTTTAAGACAAACACCAATTCATCTTATCGAGTATAAATATGTTTTGACTGATTGTAAAGGTTAACGTATTCACCTGTACCGTCGGTGTGCGTTTGAAACCTTGACTGTGAATGAGAATGATATTAGCCTATACATGAATAAGTTTGTATAAATATTTTGAATGGTGTATCATGATTAAAATATGATTGCTAAGCTTAACCTTGAAATCGTTTATCTTTGTTTGTGAATGAAACACTTTGTTTTTACGTGGCGTTTGATATAGCATGCTTTGGCTTAATAGATTATATCACATTGGTAAGTTTCTCCAAATAATAAATGGGTCCCCCGGTTGATTGGGATTTGTACGAATTACTTTTCCTTAGGCAAGAAACTTACTACTAGTGATATCACCCTTATAGTTTACTCCATGCCCGCCAAAATATATCTTCTTGTTAACATTACTTTATTATGAAGTAACATTTATGAAAACTCATTTATGAATGTTCATAAAATACTTTCAAGGTTAAAGGCAATAGCGTCGATTGATGTTTAAGCTATAATTTAAATAACTTAAAAGTAACTCCTACCTTAGTATGGATACTCAGAATGATAATACTAAGAAAACTTGACGGTAGGATCTTGATGTACTCGTTTATATGATTGCTACTCGTTTATGACTTCGTTACTTGAACGAACTTCGAGAAAATGGCACGTCGGCTCGTCTCGGCTATTGGGCACGCCTTCCTATATTAACTATTTGACGCCTATAAAAGGGGGAGACGGGCACGTCGGCTCGTCTTGGCCATTGATCTACTCATTTATATGATTGCTACTTGTTTATTTTTGTAAAGCCCCATTACCGGTGCCCTACTTTGGACGTTGGATTTACTCATAAACACAGTTCTAAATATCAAAGTTAATAAAAACTTTCGCGGAATAGTATAAAAGTCAAGCATTCATTACAAACATCCATAACTTGTCTTTCAAAAACATAACATAAAACATAGTATTTCAAACATCACGACAAATCTCCAGATGCCAGCATCTTCAATCTTGCAAATGCTCTGATACCAATTGTAGGTTCCCAGCTGTCTCAATCTGTTAACCTGCGTGCATACTAAAAGTCAGCTATGCTAAGTGAGTTCTAGTTAATCAGATGACATTCAATACATTCATAACTACGTACTTCCATACGCAATTCATACTTTCATAATTCGTTCATAATATACATACTTACCTTCATACTTTATTCTAAATTCTACTTTACATTATTTTATTCTGCCTCGGATATTATTAGGGTCCGGTCCCTTTTTCTGCCTCGGATATTATCAGGTTCCAGTCCGTTTTCTGCCTTGAGTATTATTAGGGCTCAGTCCCTTTCTGCCTCGAGATTTATAAAGGACTCAGTCCCTTTTCTACCTTGAGTATTGTTAGGGCTCAGTCCCTTTCTTCTGTTGGTACATGATGTCAGTAGTTCAGTATCTAGTGTCTGTAATCGCGTTAGTTTGTTTTGGTTTTGGTTTGTAAAGGTTGTCCCACAAGTTCGCCTGTTATAAGCGAACTTGTGGAACAAGCGAAGTTATTGACAACTTCGCCTAGCATGTTAGGCGAATTTGTCGAAGGGTATATATGTTTAGGCTACGGCCTGTTTAGTAGTGAGTGGTTCAGTACGTGTAATTGTGATTTGGCTATCACGTGTTAAAGGAGTTGCAATACAACTTGTCTTTTGAGTACTGTAACGTGTCGTTGTACTTGGGTTTAACGTATATCGCGTCTAACACTCGTATCGTCTTACGTAGGGATTCCGCACCTACGTAATACGAGATATTTCCGTGTAGATCCGGCTGGGAACCTACAATTGGTATCAGAGCATTTGCTCGTGATTGTGTTGTTCGGGATTATCACACGAGTGTAGAAATCGTTCCGTTCGACTATTCGCGGGACAAGTTTACGTTGAAATACCGAGTTTTTTTTGTGTCCTAACCATCTCCCACTATCAAATACAACCCATTACATCTCCACATACCTCGCAATACGTCAAATTAAAACCTGCAAAAATCTTTTGTTCATCAGGCGAAGTTGCCGCCATTGTTTGTAGAATTTAGGCGAAGATATAAGTTTAAGCGAAGTTATCTTTAACTTCGCTTGTCTTACAAGTTCGCTTAAATTAAGCGAAGTTGTCATTAAGCGAAGTTAACATCAGGCGAAGTTAAGAAGTAAGCGAAGTTAAGGTTGTAGCGAAGTTGAGTATAAGCGAAGTTAAGCTTAAGCGAAGTTAAGCATAACTTCGCCTACTGGGTACTATTCAGAATAATATAATATTATTTTTGGGTTTCTTTGTGTTTTCGAGTCGTATTTCTTTCAAAGATGACTTCTATAAATATTACGGAACTGGTGAAAATGGAGGTGGAAGCAGGTTCTGCTACTAAGGCTCCGAAAATGCTTAAGGGTACCGATTTTGTTGTTTGGAAAGATCGGTTTGAACAGTATGTTAAATATCAAGATGCTAAGATGTGGGTGTGCATACAAGATGGATACATTCCACCAACGGCCTTGTTTGAGGGTCGTGATCACATAAAGAAGTACGGTAACATGGATGAGGAGGAGAGGAAAATGTATGAGGCAGAGAGTAAAGCTCATGCGGCGATCACCATGGCTCTTCCACAAGAGATTCTTCACACCTTCAGGAAATACAAAACCGCTAGAGAGCTATGGGAAGCGCTAGAAAATCGATATGAAGGTAATGTGGAGATACGTGCATCCAAAATTAAGCTCCTAAAAACCCAATTCTCGGTGTTCAAATATTTGAAAAATGAATCACTTGATGATATCATCACAAGATATTATCACCTGATGACCGAACTCAGCAATTACTCCATTGTATACAAAGAAGAGGAGATAGTAGAGAAACTTCTTGATGCTCTTCCACCGAAATGGGAAATGTACACGGTTTTGATGAGAGAAAATAAAGAGTTTGCCGATATTGATTTGGAAACAGCAGTCAATAAATTACGAACTTTTGAACTAAACATGGTTCGGAAAGAGACACCAACTGATCAGGTTCAGGATCCGGGAATGTACGATGCAAAAGTTAGATCAAGTTCAAGTTCAAAGTCAGAATCATCTGCTTACTACTCAAAGGGAGACTCAAGCTCAAACTCAACTCATGATGGTCATGTGACTCTTAACATGGATGGTGATGTATGTTTTGTAGCTGGAGGAAGTAATTCTTCAAAACCTCAAGCCACAACTGGTAACTTTTCATCAAATGCTCAAACCAACAAATACTCACAGATGCCCATGAGTGTTAAATCAGCTGAACAGCAGTTTGCCCTCTATGCATCTTTCATTGCATCTTATGAAAATTACATTAAAGGTAAAATAGTCGATCCGGCAACTTTGGATGTGAGACTATGATCAGATTGATGCTGATGATCTGGAAGAGATGGATCTACAGTGGCAGATGGCGATGATAGTAAGAAGAGTTAAAAGGTTCATGAAGAAAACGGGTAGAAAGTTCGTTGGTGAAAGACCAGGGTTTGACAAGTCAAAGGTTCGATGCTATAACTGTCAATAAAATGGTCACTTTGCCAAGGAATGTACAAATGAGAGAGTCGAACGCAGCCAGACCAGGCCTGCATAACAGAATGGGGGAGATAGTGAGAATAAGGCTATGGTATCCAGACACAATAGTGGGTATAACTGGAATCTACAGGTTGAGGAAGTCTTCGAACAGGCAAATTTAGTTAACATCAAAACTGGAGGAAGCGAGAGGGAGAAGGGGGAAAATCAAGTTACATGGCAGAAGTGAACGATCAGCTTTCTGAGGTAAGTTCTAATCTCCCTTGTATGCAATGCGAAAATCTTTCTGAACAATTGAAAACAATAACTGATCAGTTTGTTAGTTTGGACGCTCAATTTAAAACGTTAAAAGAAGATCATCATTACACTAAAACTAGAGAAAACAGTTACTCGGTAAAAATAAAAGCTAGTGAAAAAGATATCAGAAGTCTTAAAGCAAGTCTAGCTGAAAAAATACAAGTAATTGATCTTAGTTATGAAGTGTTAGAAGAAAAAACCAAACTAATTGCTGACAGGGATAAACAGATAGCTGATTACCAGGTAAAAGTGGTGGAATTAAACAGAAAAATTGAACAATTTAGAAACTCCTCAGCAATGCTTGATCACATCGTAAGTGTTCAACGTTCCCCAGTTAAAAAAGGGGGAATTGGATATTCTGAAGTTCCACCACCATATAACCATAACTATACGTATGATCCTAGTAATCAGAAATCTGTTGATGTTGAAATTAGTCAGACAGTTCCTGTCAAAGTTTTGATTAAAGAACCCAAAGTTAGTAAAAGCGAAACATGTAAGCCTGTTTCTAATGTTAAGATTTCTGTCCCTAGTTTTGTCTCCTCAAATTCGGACAAGACATCCAAATCTAGTGAGATAAAAGAAGAGGTAGTATTACTAAAACGTGGGGAGGAATATAAGCCAACTGAAAAGAATTCTCCCCTAAACCCGTTTGTCCCACCATATGTTAGACAAACGAATAGTAATGCAACCTCAACATCTGAAACAACTGTTGAGACGAAAGTTGAACACAGGAGTTGTTTCAGATGCAATCAAATCGGACACCTAATTGCTAATTGCCCTCTTAATCAGAGATTCAGAGGTATGAGGCCTCCGAAAACTGAGAATAAATCTAACAGTAATTATTATAATGGTAAGAATGCTAACTCTCCAAAATTCAGACATTGGACTAATCCAAGATTTCAAAGAAATCGATCTCAGTTTTTCCCAGTAAACAACCGAACCAACAATTATAATTCAGTTAATCCACTAAGGTTTGGATGGCCTCATAGTCAATTCTCAAGGAGGTATCCTTATAGAACTTACAGAAATTATTCTCAAACTGACTTTGGACAACCAGGGTATGGGATGCCGGTTAACAGATTTAATCGACCCAAGACCAGTAGGTTTTGGGTCCCCAGATTTTAATCCTTTGCTTTAATCATGCAGGAACAGTTGAACAGGACTGCAAACAATCTATGGGTTGTGGACAGTGGCTGTTCCCGGCACATGACGGGTAACAAGAATTTGTTACACGAATGGAAACCTGTTCAAGGAGGTAGGGTAAGTTTTGCTGGAGAGAGTGGTGGTAGAATCACCGGTATTGGAACCGTAACAAATGGAAAAATGAAATTGGAGAAGGTGAATTTTGTTGAGGAGTTGAAGCATAATTTGTTGAGCGTATCTCAGATTTGTGACAAAGAGTACACAGTGCACTTTACCAAAAATGAAGCAATTGTTCTGTATCTTGGTTTCAAGATACCAGAGGCATGGGTGGTGATGAAAGCTCCAAGAGAAAAGAACACATACGTCATGGATATGAGGTCAACTGAGATGACAACAGAAGAATCATGTCTTCTATCAAAGGCAACTGAATCGGAGTCCTAATTATGGCATCGAAGAATGGGGCATATACATCTTCGAAAAATGAACTACATTGTCAAGAATGGGATGGTGCTTGGTGTCCCCTTGAAGAATTTCAACTTTGAAGACCAATGCTTATCGTGCAAGAAGGGAAAGCAACACAAGAAACATCATCACACCAAGAAGGTTAATTCAATTGTCGGTACCCTAGACCTGCTTCACATGGATCTCTTCGGTCCCGTGAATGTAAAAAGTCTAGGTGGAATATCGTACCGCTTGGTAATAACTGATGATTACTCTCGATATTCTTGGGTATATTTTCTTAAGACAAAAGATGAGACGGTATAGTTGGTAATGAACTTGATTACCAAGGTTGAGAATATTATGGGGAGAAAGGTTAAGTACATCAGGAGTAATAATGGGACAGAGTTCAAAAACTACAAGATGGAGATGTTCTGCTTACAGAAAGGGATAGACCACCAATACAGCGCCCCGTATACTCCGCAACAAAATGGGGTGGCTGAGAGGAAGAACAGGATGCTAATTGAAGGAGCCAGAACCATGCTGGCTGATGCTAAACTTCCCGTGGAGTTCTGGGCTGAAGCTGTTGCCACAGCCTGTTATATCCTTAATCGTGTTTTAACTGTTAAAAGGCTAAATAAAACTTGTTATGAACTTATGCATGGTCGAAAGCCAAACTTGAATGGTCTCGAACCATTCGGGTCCCCAAGTATGATATTAAAGACAAACTCTAAATTTGGTGAAAAGCCGACGAAGGTATTTTAGTCGGATATGTTGTTGGGACACCCAACAGAAGAGTCTTTAATTTATCGAACAGCAAGGTTGAAGTGGTATGTAACACTGACATCACGAGTTACAAACCACCAATGCCTAGCACTGGACCCGCTGAAGTTTTTGACTATTATAAACTATTCAAATCCTTTAATATGCCTTACTTGGATTTTTCAGAAGTTGATAAGAAAATTGCTTCACAGATTTTGTATGATGAGGAGGAAAATATTGCGCAACGTCCACGATACGACGAAAGTCAACCTTCCACGTCAAGTGCCGTTAATGCTCTTGCCGCCTCTACTGAAGAAGAATTTTACAACCCTTTTCATTCTCAACAACAATCACCCATTGATGAACTCTCTTCGAACCTGGAAGACAATCTGCAAGTCAGTTCGGTTCCGACTACTGGAGTTCACAAAAATTACTCTTTAGAGAACGTGATAGGTGATCTATCTGACGGTGTACAAACAAGACGAAGCTTGAATGAGCACACCTGTGTTTACGCAAGCATTAAAGAAACAGGTATCATTAACGAGTGCTTGTACACCTGCTTCATCAGCCAGATTGAACCAAAGAACTATCAAATGGCTCTAAAGGACAGCTCGTGGGTCGAAGCCATGCAAGAAGAGTTAGCTCAGTTCGAGAAGATGGAAGTATGGAAATTGGTTGCAAAACCGAAAAATGTGCATGCAATAGGCACCAAATGGGTTTTCAAATGTAAGAAAGATGAGAAAGGGATAATCATAAGGAACAAGGCTAGGCTGGTCGTTAAAGGGTTTAATCAGCTGGAAGGAATCGACTACAATGAAGTGTTTGCTCCTGTGGCAAGATTGGAAGCGATTCGTTTGTTTTTTGCATTTGCTGCACACAATGAGATGAAGGTGTTACAGTTAGATGTGAAAAGTGCGTTTCTTAACGGTAAAGTCGATGAGATTGTGTTTGTTGAGCAGCCTCCAGGTTTTCCTGACCCAGACTTTCCTGATCACGTGTACAAGTTAAGTAAAGCGCTATATGGACTACATCAGGCCCCTTGTGCCTGGAACACAACCTTGTCTGATTACTTACTTGAGAATGGGTTCGAAAGAGGAAAGATCGACAGCACGATGTTTGTCAAGAAAAAGGGGGGAGACTTTCTCCTAGTTCAAGTCTACGTGGACGACATCATCTTTGCTGCATCAAAAGTCGCCATGTGTCAGGAATTCGAGGGAGTCATGAAAAAGAGGTTTGAAATGAGCGCAATTGGTGGATTAACTTTCTTTCTAGGGTTGCAGGTCGATCAGAAGAAAGATGGGATGTTCATCCATCAAACTAAATATGTCCAAGATGTTCTCAAACGCTTCAAGATGGAGGACAGCACTCCATTTGATACTCCAGTCCGCGTCAACCACAAACTGGGTGCTGATTCAGACAGTGATGCAGATGTGGACCCCACCCAATATCGAGCAATCATAGGTTCTTTAATGTATTTAACTGCATCTAGACCTGATATTATGTTTGCTGTTTGTCTCTGTGCTCGATTTCAGGCAAGCCCAAAGGAATCTCACATGAAGGGAGTAAAGAGGATATTACGGTATCTCAAAGGCAAGCCTAAGCTGGGATTGTGGTACACGAAAGGGGGAGAATTGGATTTGGTCGCTTACACGGATTCTGACTATGGAGGATGCAATCAGAACCGGAAGTCGACAACCGAGGGATGCCAGTTTCTGGGAGGAAGATTGGTGTCATGGCAGTGCAAGAAGCTGACCTCTGTAGCCATTTCTACCTGTGAAGCAGAGTACATGGCAGCATCAAACTGCTGCTCCCAGGTTCTTTGGATACAACAGAAATTGCGCGATTACGGTCTGAATTTCACTCAAACTCCTATTTGCATTGATAACACTGCTGCAATCTCAGTAACTAACAATCCCGTAAAACATAGCAAAACTAAACACATTGACATTCGTCATCATTTTATACGGGATTGTGCTGAGAAGAAATTAATAGTGCTTGAAAAGGTTGATTCGTTAGATAATTTCGCTGATCTCTTTTCTAAAGCGTTTGACAGAACTCGTTTTCAAAACCTTGTTGAGTTTAATGGGATGATCAATCCCGAGTAACCGTATTTTTCGTTTTTACTTGAGTAAAAAAAAAATCACTATCGCTTAGAATTATGTCGGTTGCTTCAGTTTGAATGACATATCTTCGGATGTGTTTGGTCCTCACTTCTACCAGTAGATTATGAGGATAGCCATTAACCAGATGACTGAAAGCGACTGGGGTGGTTTATGATGTGTTTTTATTATGTCGCTAAAAAATAGTCGTTCATACATAGTTAAAAGGACGCATATTCGTATGTGGTCGGTCCAGCTGATCCATTGGATCTTCAGTATAGCCGTTTACCTGATGACTTTGACTTGATCGGGGCGATAGAATTTAAATTTTTTTTGGGAGATGATATAATTTTTCAAGTCTACAACTTCGTAAGAAGTTTCAATGCAATGTTTCTAAGAAAATTGATCCAACCTTGGAAAGTGATAGACAAGCTAATTCTGTGTGCTTAACTAGTGAAGTTATTAGGCCTAAAAGACTCTAGAACAGTCATTGTATGTTATGGTAGCTTTTTATGGTGCGTAAAAGTTGAAGTGATACTAACTAAATCTTCTCGATTTAAAGGGACAACTCATTAAGAGTTGTGTATGCCTCCATATATATCTTTCCGAATGATAGGCAGAAAAGTGATTACCCAGTCATACACGAGCCCGTGAGTGTTCTGATTCCCGAGAAGATGGTGTGTCAAGAAACTGCAGTGATCCAGATTCGGGACTTGCAGTAGTCTACTGTTTGAAGCTATGTAAATCGTTATTAAAAAAAAATTATTAAGCCTTCTGAAGTCTATTATGTAATACTTATCAATCAAGAGGCAAGAACGAGAACAGGACGAAGACTATAAAAGATCAAGATGTATTTACAGTTTAATCAGACACTACGGGTCGAGGTTAACTCGGGGTGACTTGGGGAAAGCCTAATACGCTTTGAGAATAGATAGGAGACATCACTTCTCTGATGTGTTGTACGTTTATATTTTGAGCTTAATTGAACCGAATCCGTATCACAGAAGCGATGAAAACCATACTAAGTTATTTACCTGCTTACAACCTGTTCTTTATGTCATAATACAGCTGAACATGGATCTATGTGACAGATATTAAATTAGTATGATTCCTGTTCGGATCTTTTCTAAAACATCCTGGTTCCCGACAAGACTGAAATTTGATCCCGTTTACTTTATTTCTAAAATTATCATTGCTTATGTCGTTTTATGGTTTAAAACTTGGTTACTTGGTCTTTGATCATAACATTTAAATCTTTACAGGTAGTTTTAAAAGACTATTGCATAATGTTCAAATTTATAAGGGACTATTGTGTAAATTTTTAACACAAAGCGAAGTTGTTTAGAAGGCGAACTTGTTAACAGGCGAAGTTAAGGGGTAAGCGAAGTTAACCCTAACTTCGCCTGTATAATTCTGCCCTATATAAGGGTCAACTTGGTCAAACTTTTTATTATTTTCCATAACCCAGCGAAGTTATAATGGCGAAGTTATCATCTCATAACCCTCGGCAAAGTTATATCTCGAATCAATTCGTGTTGTTAATCTCAGTTTCAACCCTTGTTAAAGGTGTGTAGAGTCGGGATAACGTATAATTCGTGTCGATCATGTTAATCAAATGCCGTTTTGTCTGATTTGAGACCGCGTTCATGCAAACCTTAAACACCCGCTTTTCAAACTCGTTTTAACGTGGTCGTAACCAACTTGATCGTCTAGATATCCATAAAAACATGTCTTTAGAGTTCACAATCATCAAATTCTCCAAATTACATCTCGTCTGGCCTTCTAAACTGTCGCCGTTTCAGTTCAGGCGAAGTTATAGTTTAGGCGAAGTTGTGAACAACTTCGCCTGCTCCTTTATTTTTTAAATAATCAGGGGCGAAGTTGTTCAGGGGCGAAGTTAGGGTTAGGCGAAGTTATCCTCAACTTCGCCTAATATTTAACTTCGCCTGATGATTTATTTTATTTAAAGTTCTGATGTGTTATTAGACGAAGTTATTGTATAGGCGAAGTTGTGCTCAACTTCGCCCTATGTCTAACTTCGCCTGTACACTAAAGTTTATCTTAACTTCGCTCATGGTAATAGGCGAAGTTATGATCTGCTTTGACGATTTTCTAACTTAGACCATTTGTGATGCAGATATGGCAGCTGTAGCAGGAGCCGGTGGTGCTAGTGGTGACGAAGGTGGTGATAACAACCGCCAATTCTTTCCGGGGCACAATATGTACATAACACTGGACCCGGATGCTAGCGGTGTTGATTATTATCGCGAGATCATCAACTTTCTGATTCGCTCGCGTATCTTCCATGCAATTTCTACAACTCTGCCCATCTCTCTGCCGAACATAAAAGACTTATGGCATACGGTAGAATACGATTGCAGAGTCGAGCCCCCGGTAATGCGCGCCACTGTTAACAATCAGGTGGTGCAGTTCTCATCGGAACAGATAAGGGTCGCTTTGCAGGTTGGGAACAAAACGATAGATGACCCTACAGACTTTGTTGCTCCATTCAGAGACGGTGCATATTTAAGAATGGGCTATTCTGGTCCATTGGGTGACACTCAGAGACGTAAAGGATTCTGGTTGGATCAATGGCGTTTTCTCATGCACGTGATGATCGTGTGCATGTTGGGTAGAAAGGCTGGTACGAACGGGATAGGTGCAACGATGCAGTCGGCAATGACAGCACTGACATACAACAGGCGTTACAGCTTCAGTCAGATGGTGTTTTATGAGATAGACCGTCAGAGACGAGCGGTGGCTCATGAAAGATTCTTGATGTATCCAAGATTTTTAAAAATGGTCTTGAATCATGTAGCTCCTACGCTACCTCAGCGCCGTCCGATTCGTTATGTGGAGAGTGTCAGCAAGAGAATTTTTGCACACTGCAGAGCGTCGAGTGCTAGAAGTAAACCAGAGCTTCGTCCTCGACATACTCCGCTATTTGGGTATTTGATAAACCCAGCGTATGTTGCTCCTGGTGGAGACAAGTTTCAGGATCCGGCACCGCAACAGGCTGTTGTTTCTCAACCACCACCTGTGGTACAGCAAGCACTACCTGCTTCTCCTGTTGTGGCGCCGGAGGATCAAGTAGACCTTGAAGTTGCTTTTGGGGGCCAAGGATTTTTCGATATGGAACGTGTTGACCCTGAGGCAGAGGTTCAGATCTCAGTTGCAGAGGTATATGGTGTTGAAGTGTCTTTGGTAGCTACGTCGGTAGCTGATTCTGAAAGAACCGATTCTGACTCCTCAGCTGATGATGTTGCTGAAAATTCTGGTTGCCCAAGAAAGAATTCACGGATAGAGAAAGAAAGATACTGATGACAGTGAATCTGATTATAAGGAGGAGTTAGATCGGTTGGTGCGTCGATCGAAACGGGTAAGAACGGGTGAAGGATCGGGAGCTGGTGAAAGCTCGAGGGTGGTACGCTTCTCTCCGCCCGCTTTATTTGGTATGACCATGGTTCCTGCATCGCTGACGGTAACAGGACCGATCACCTCAGGTGCCCCCGTGTTGACAACATCATCTTCTTTTAGCATTCCACCTACCACATTTCAGCTTTTGGCGCCAGAAATTGTTTCCTTGCCACCTCCTACACTTACTCCATCGGAGGTGGTTGCTAGATTCGTTGAGTCGACGCTGGTTGCCACTGCAGGATTATCTGTTACAATACCACCTGCGGTTACTTTTCAACCTGATTCTGATGTCCCGGCTACTTTGGGAATCCCTTCACCATATGCTCAAGACACCTCTCATATGAGTTTTAATTTTGATGCAACCTTATCTGACTCGGACAGAATAGTAGCTCTTGAAAGGGTCGTCGCAGAATAGTCGAGAATAAATCTGATCCAGACTCATGCTATTCAGCGCCTTGTTGGAGAGAATCAGATTCAGTCGTCCCTCCTGATTGAGCACGGTAAACTTTTTGACACCTTGAAACAGTTCTTGGGACTTCTCGACTGCAAAGGGGATGTGTTGAGGACGAAGAAGAGGAATGATCGAGACGATGATATTGTAATTGATAGTGAGATTGAAGAGGGAGAGATTGTGGAAGAAAACGTTGAGCATGAAATTCCCGAAATTGATAAGTCAGATACGGGCCAAGATATGGGAAGCGATGAGACTGAATGGGAAGAGCAGCCGAGATGGAAAGAAGGCTACGCTCAATGGTTCGTAAAGACAAAGAAACCGACGGTTCCTACTATGTTCAAGAAGAGTTACAACATCAAAGGATATGCTGAATCGAAGAAGGGAATTATATGTTGGTTATACGATGAGCAGTTGAGGCTGTTTGTGATTAACGTTTTGACGGAGTTCAGTATTTCATGAGATTGTTGAGATCGTTGAATACCTTGCCGGAGAGTGAGGTGAAGGACTTAGCCAAGTTGGGGTTGATAAACAGGAGTGATGACAATATGGCTAGGATTATTGGAAAGATCGTGTGGAAAAAAAAGCATCAAAGAGAAAAAGTTCGAGTTATTAAAGCCGCCATAAAGGAAAGCTCGTTGAAGATAAAGACAGAGGTATCAGAGCTGATGGCAAACCTTGGATGATATTGAAGTATAAGCCGATCCGGTGTTTAAAAGAAGTGCCGATGAAACAGATGCCCAAGGATGTCCTAAAGAATCTGAAATGGTGGTATGTCGATAGTGAAACAGCTGAAGCGGTGATGGAGGATGAAGATGAACAAGAGTTGCTGAGAGTGTATGATCCTATGCACTTGGTGAATTTGTCTCAAGCTGACTTGCAGGTGCTGAACGAGAAAAAGATATTCTATATTCCGGCATGGAACGAAGAAGCCAAGAAATATCAGAGAGTAGTTTCCATTTGTGTCAGAGAAGGAGTTCATGCTTGAAGACGGGTGACTTGAGTTTTGGGATTACAAGAAACGTGATTGAAGTTAGAGATATGAATCTACTGCCAAGGGGGAGTCTGTTGGTACATGATGTCAGTAGTTCAGTATCTAGTGTCGGTAATCGCGTTAGTTTGTTTTGGTTTTGGTTTGTAAAGGTTGTCCCACAAGTTCGCCTGTTATAAGCGAACTTGTGGAACAAGCGAAGTTATTGACAACTTCGCCTAGCATGTTAGGCGAAGTTGTCGAAGGGTATATATGTTTAGGCTACGGCCTGTTTAGTACTGAGTGGTTGGTTCAGTATGTGTAATTGTGATTTGGCTATCACGTGTTAAAGGAGTTGCAATACAACGTGTCTTTTGAGTACTGTAACGTGTCGTTGTACTTGGGTTTAACGTATATCGTGTCTACACTCGTATCGTCTTACGTAGGGATTCCGCACCTACGTAATACGAGATATTTCTGTGTAGATCCGGCTGGGAACCTACATCTTCTCTACCTGGCTATCTCTTACATTCCTTCATAACATACATACGTACCATTCGTACATTATGCATAACATTATAACTTGACAGTACGTGCAATATCCGAAGATCATTCGCGTACCAACAAGCAATCATTCATACTTTATATATGTATCGCTCATATCTCCAAACTATCACCCGATGGTACATACAATATCCGAAGATCGTTCACGCACCGTCAAGCATTCATCTATACATAATCATATAAGGCATACATTTACCACTTAAGGTAAGTGTATTAACTAATCACATAGAGTATGCACACAGCCCCGAAAACAGGAATAGGGCTAGAAACTCACCTGAACTCGATTACGTTCACAGTTAATTGTTATTCCTTTCCTTAGCTGTGCTCGACTAACTGTATAACAATTACACGTATCAATTTAACTATCACTACTCACATCACGTTTCTAGTATAGTTATAACCCTCAACGAACGGGGTCCGAGGGCAGCGCCCCTGGCAGCGGGGTCTAGGCGCGGCAGCCCCTAGCAGGTAGGGATGAGCAAAATCGGTACCGGTATTGTACCGGTACCGATACCGAAATCGGTACCGATTTGGTACCGTCGGTACCGAATCGGTACCAAAGTTTTAAGTTTCGTGATCGGTACGGTACCGGTACCGGTATCTCCCGATTTTTTACCCTTGATACCAGTACTATCCCAGTACCGTCCCGGTACCGAACCGAATATTTCGGTACCGGTACCAAGAATTTCAGATTTTTGGGATCTCGAAAATTGGGATCGGTACCAGTCGGTACCGGTACCATCCCATGCTTATCCCTACTAGCAGGGTCCAAGGGGCAGAGCCCCTGGCTGGGGTCGAGCTGCCAGGTTATCTTGGAAAAATTTTATTTCCATTAACTATCTTAACACATTTTCCATTAAAATTTTGGATCATTAATTAATTTACAAACTTAAAAGTTGAAGGGCTTCTTTGTAATTATATCATTCTTTTTCTAAGTCCATGGACCATTCTGTCATTTTGTTAAACTTCTAGTTCGTTACATTGTTCTTAACGAATTGGGTCATCATAACGAACTGGTCCTTGTAACGAATTGGACCATTTAACGAACTGGTTATTTAAACGAAATGGACCTTATAACGAATTGGTCCTTTGACGAATCAGTTCATGTATCGAATCAGTCCATGTAAAGAACTGGACCTTCCAATTCGTTATCTCCTTTAACGATTGACCATAACAAATCAAGAGTAATTTGTTATCTTCTCCCTTAACGCATTGAACACGAACTGAAGCTAGTTCGTTATGCTTTCTTTAAAAAATTACTAACCTCGTACCACTTTCCGGCGCCATCGCCGGAAAAACGCGGTTTCGTCGGAAAAACGAGTTTTGACTCGTTTTTCACCATTTTTCGCCCCGTTCGATCCAGATCTGAGCTAGGGTGATCCCTAAGCTCATCTTAGCTTTGGTTAATACCTGATTCCACCCGGATCTCGTGACTTTAACGGTTTAACGGTGTCGGCTCGTGACCATAACTAACGGGTTTAAGCTCATAAAACATCATACTATCATTACCTTGGATCGGTGCTTAGTTTACCCTTGCGTTTGGCTAGAGAGAAAAGGAGAAACTAGAAAGAAAGCTTAAGTGTGTGTTTTGGTGGTGTATGGAATATGTGTGAAATGAATGATTAATGGGTGATTAAAGGTTTATATATTTATGGATCATGGGCTTAAGCCCATGGTCTTTTCCTCTTTCTTTCATAACTCAAGTCCATAATCCATATCTGTTTAACCCAACACTAGCCCGACTCATTATAACTCGCATTTTCATTTATTAACTGAAACTAGAAAAACGGGATGTTACATTTTTGTATCAATAATGAATTTTGGGATGAGAAAGCCTCATACCCGTCTCCCCCTTTTATACGCGTTTTCTAGGACCCGTCGCGATACGCGATGGGTTTCTATTTACCCCCGTCGCGTATCGCGACGCTGCAATTTAAGCCGCCATGCCATGTTTTCACACGTGGCCTGTCATTTTGTGCCACGTGTTGACACGTGGTTGGACACGTGTCCAGTGTCTCGGCATGGTCATCGCGATACGCGATGACCTTAATTGTTAGGCTGTAGTGTATCGCTACGCCGCCCTTTTCTGGGTCAATGTGGAAGTCCATAGCGCTACGCGATAGGCTTAATGCCTATCCCATCACATATCGCGATAGATAAAGATTTTCAGAGTTTTCAAGTTCGGTCCCTATACTTTATAAGTTAGTATATGTAGCTAATTTCTTATAGGGCTATATACGTGGTGTTACAATTTACTTTGCAAACTGTTCATTTAGATTTTAAATGAACGAACATGAAAGCACACAGACATGCCCTTATTTTTTTATGAACAAACATGAACAAATTAATGATAAGGTACCTTGGAATACCAAGGATTCCATTATGCCAACAGCCTAGTTTTCCCATTTTCTGAAAGACAAACCTAAATATATTGGATTAAATGTAAACAAAATATGTAACCTCCATTATGACCGAATCTCAATCAAATACGTTTCTTGTTAACACTGTTTATGATTTATGACCCGCATCAATTGAGAAAAAAACCAACACCTTAAACTTTAACTTTCTGAACTTGTTGTATTGATGCATGAAGATATTTATTCCAGAATTGACCTTGTTTTCAACACGCTTGATATCTGATGATAAAATATCAGTAAGTTGCTACTCGCTACCCAAAACAACATCAGCAATGTTCTTGAAATAAGATTTTTTAATCATGTCAAATGCTTCAACATTTGGAATTCTTTTGCAATAGAAAGTTGGTATTACCTACTAATGATTATTTTCTTTTTAGTTATTTAATAAACAGATTATGGTAGTGATCATACTATTGTTGTAACAAAAATAATTATTAAAGGTAAAACAAAGTTGCATACCTTTTCTTTTTACCTAGTTATAGAGACTTCATTCTCGTCTCATAAAACTTGTCCTGTCTCACAAAAATGTATTCTTTGCTCATTTTGACGAACTTCGTCGAAGATAAAACACACGTTTGACACTACAATAATTAAAAGATAAATGTAAAAAAAAGGTTTTAAACTACATATTACCAACATACAAAGGCACACACATACCCAAGACCACATCATACAAACATATTACAAATAGAGTGGAAACAACTAACCTTGAGTGTAGTACCAAGACACTCTTATAAGATTGCTACTTCAAAGAAATAGCATGAAACTCAAGTTGCAAGAACAATTATCCGTATGTAATATGTAAAATATTGGGTTTTATGTTTCATTTATGTTTTCACAATTATCGGATCAAGAAAACACCATTTACGGTGCCTTAAAACACCATTATATTATTTAAAGCGACTTAAAACGAACTTCAGGGTCCCAAATAGCCAAACAACCAAAGCTAAAGGGGTGTTTTAAGCTAATGGATAACCCTTACTTTTTCCACCACCATCCACCTAGTTTGACCATGTTACCCAATCAAAATGCATGCATAACTCTTATGGGTAACCTTTACTTTTCAACTATAAATACAAGTCCAATGCACCCATTTTTGTTGCTCATTCTTCCTCAAAACTCTCCCAAACTAGATCTAAGTATTCATCTTTCAAACTCTTGATAGTTTTACTTCTCAATGTCAAACTAATGCTAATATTTGTTCTAACTAATTCTTGTTAATTAAAGCTTGTTATTATAGTTTGTTTAAAACATACTTCCCTTGTTTCTATGGCTTTCCCTTCTCCGACCATGGTCGATTTAGGTGTATTTCTAGGCAAGGCTACATGGAGGACTATCATAGTACTTGTTAACACATTAAATTTGTTTAAGCTTATTATCTGGCGAAGTTATGATCTGCTTTGACGATTTTCTAACTTAGACCGTTTGTGATGCAGATATGGCAGCTGTAGCAGGAGCCGGTGGTGCTAGTGGTGACGAAGGTGGTGATAACAACCGCCAATTCTTTCCGGGGCACAATATGTACATAACACTGGACCCGGATGCTAGCGGTGTTGATTATTATCGCGAGATCATCAACTTTCTGATTCGCTCGGGTATCTTCCATGCAATTTCTACAACTCTGCCCATCTCTCTGCCGACCATAGAAGACTTCTGGCATACGGTAGAATACGATTGCAGAGTCGATCCCCCGGTAATGCGCGTCACCATTAACAATCAGGTGGTGCAGTTCTCATCGGAACAGATAAGGGTCGCTTTGCAGGTTGGGAACAAAACGAGAGATGACCCTACAGACTTTGTTGCTCCATTCAGAGACGGTGCATTTTTAAGAATGGGCTATTCTGGTCCATTGGGTGACACTCAGAGACGTAAAGGATTCTTGTTGGATCAATGGCGTTTTCTCATGCACGTGATGATCGTGTGCATGTTGGGTAGAAAGGCTGGTACGAACGGGATAGGTGCGACGATGCAGTCAGCACTGACATACAACAAGCGTTACAGCTTCAGTCAGATGGTGTTTTATGAGATAGACCGTCAGAGATGAGCGGTGGCTCATGAAAGATTCTTGATGTATCCAAGATTTTTAAAAATGGTCTTGAATCATGTAGCTCCTACGCTACCTCAGCGCCGTCCGATTCGTTATGTGGAGAGTGTTAGCAAGAGAATTTTTGCACAGTGCAGAGCGTCGAGTGTTAGAAGTAAACCAGAGCTTCGTCCTCGACATACTCCGCTATTTGGGTATTTGATAAACCCAGCGTATGTTGCTCCTGGTGGAGACGAGTTTCAGGATCCGGCACCGCAACAGGCTGTTGTTTCTCAACCACCACCTGTGGTACAGCAAGCACTACCTGCTTCTCCTGTTGTGGCACCGGAGAATCAAGTAGACCTTGAAGCTGCTTTTGGGGGCCAAGGATTTTTCGATATGGAACGTGTTGACCCTGAGGCAGAGGTTCAGATCTCAGTTGCAGAGGTATCTGGTGTTGAAGTGTCTTTGGTAGCTACGTCGGTAGCTGATTCTGAAAGAACCGATTCTGACTCCTCAGCTGATGATGTTGCTGAAGCAAGACAAATTCTGGTTGCCCAAGAAAGAATTCACGGAAAGAGAAAGAAAGATACTGATGACAGTGAATCTGATTATAAGGAGGAGTTAGATCGGTTGGTGCGTCGATCGAAACGGGTAAGAAAGGGTGAAGGATCGGGAGCTGGTGAAAGCTCGAGGGTGGTACGCTTCTCTCCCGCTTTATTTGGTATGACCATGGTTCCTGCATAGCTGACGGTAACAGGATCGATCACCTCAGGTGCCCCCGTGTTGACAACATCATCTTCTTTTAGCATTCCACCTACCACATTTCAGCTTTTGGCGCCAGAAATTGTTTCCTTGCCACCTCCTACACTTACTCCATCGGAGGTGGTTGCTAGATTCGTTGAGTCGACGCTGGTTGCCACTGCAAGATTATCTGTTACAATACCACCTGCGGTACTTTTCAACCTGATTCTGATGTCCCGGCAACTTTGGGAATCCCTTCACCATATGCTCAAGACACCTCTCATATGAGTTTTGATTTTGATGCAACCTTATCTGAATCGGACAGAATAGCAGCTCTTGAAAGGGTCGTCGCAGAACAGTCGAGAATAAATCTGATCCAGACTCATGCTATTCAGCGCCTTGTTGCAGAGAATCAGATTCAGTCGTCCCTCCTGATTGAGCACGGTAAACTTTTTGACGCCTTGAAACAGTTCTTGGGACTTCTCGACTGCAAAGGGGATGAGTTGAGGACGAAGAAGAGGAATGATCGAGACGATGATCCCAATGCATCGAAAGGTGCAGGTGGTGAGTTGCCAAGAACTGAACAAGCTCTTGGGACTTCCACATCTCAGGGGGAGTCTACTGGTGCAACTGGTGAATCGGGGGGTGATGATGTAGTGGTAGTGGATGATGTGGAAAGTTTGGATGTTGATATTGCAGGTGATGACGATGTGTTACCGATTGAAGAGATTGAAAAGATAGGGGCTGATATTGTAATTGGATGTGAGATTGAAGAGGGAGAGATTGTGGAAGAAAACGTTGAGCATGAAATTCCCGAAGTTGATAAGTCAGATATGGGCCAAGATATGGGAAGCGATGAGACTGAATGGGAAGAGCAGCCGAGATGGAAAGAAGGCTACGCTCAATGGTTCGTAAAGACAAAGAAACAGGCGGTTCCTACTATGTTCAAGAAGAGTTACAACATCAAAGGATATTCTGAATCGAAGAAGGGGATTATATGTTGGTTATACGATGAGCAGTTGAGGCTGTTTGTGATTAACGTTTTGACGGAGTTCAGTATTTCAAGAGATTGTTGAGATCGTTGAATACCTTGCCGGAGTGTGAGGTGAAGGACTTAGCCAAGTTGGGGTTGATAAACAGGAGTGATGACAATATGGCTAGGATTATTGGAAAGATCGTGTGGAAAGAAAGCATCAAAGAGAAAAAGTTCGAGTTATTAAAGCCGCCAAAAAGGAAAGCTCGTTGAAGATAAAGACAGAGGTATTAGAGCTGATGGCAAACCTTGGATGATAATGAAGTATACGCCGATCCGGTGTTTAAAAGAATTGCCGATGAAACAGATGCCCAAGGATGTCCTAAAGAATCTGAAATGGTGGTATGTCGATAGTGAAACAGCTGAAGCGGTGATGGAGGATGAAGATGAACAATTGTTGCTGAGAGTGTATGATCCTATGCACTTGGTGAATTTGTCTCAAGCTGACTTGCAGGTGCTGAACGAGAAAAAGATATTCTATATTCCGGCATGGAAAGAAGAAGCCAAGAAATATCAGAGAGTAGTTTCCGTTTGTGTCAGAGAAGGAGTTCATGCTTGAAGACGGGTGACTTGAGTTTTGGGATTACAAGACACGTGATTGAAGTTAGAGATATGAAGCTACTGCCAAGGGGGAGTCTGTTGGTACATGATGTCAGTGGTTCAGTATCTAGTGTCTGTAATCGCGTTAGTTTGTTTTGGTTTTGGTTTGTAAAGGTTGTCCCACAAGTTCGCCTGTTATAAGCGAACTTGTGGAACAAGCGAAGTTATTGACAACTTCGCCTAGCATGTTAGGCGAAGTTGTCGAAGGGTATATATGTTTAGGCTACGGCTTGTTTAGTAGTGAGTGGTTGGTTCAGTATGTGTAATTGTGATTTGGCTATCACGTGTTAAAGGAGTTGCAATACAACGTGTCTTTTGAGTACTGTAACGTGTCGTTGTACTTGGGTTTAACGTATATCGCGTCTAACACTCGTATCGTCTTACGTAGGGATTCCGCACCTACGTAATACGAGATATTTCTGTGTAGATCCGGCTGGGAACCTACATCTTCTCTACCTGGCTATCTCTTACATTCCTTCATAACATACATACGTACCATTCGTACATTATACATAACATTAAAACTTGACAGTACGTGCAATATCCGAAGATCATTCGCGTACCAACAAGCAATCATTCATACTTTATATATGTATCGCTCATATCTCCAAACTATCACCCGATGGTACATGCAATATCCGAAGATCGTTCACGCACCGTCAAGCATTCATCTATACATAATCATAAGGCATACACTTACCACTTAAGGTAAGTGTATTAACTAATCACATAGAGTATGCACACAGCCCCGAAAACAGGAATAGGGCTAGAAACTCACCTGAACTCGATTACGTTCACAGTTAATTGTTATTCCTTTCCTTAGCTGTGCTCGACTAACTGTATAACAATTACACGTATCAATTTAACTATCACTACTCACATCGCGTTTCTAGTATAGTTATAACCCTCAACGAACGGGGTCCGGGAGCAGCGCCCCTGGCAGCGGGGTCTAGGGGCGGCAGCCCCTAGCAGGTAGGGATGAGCAAAATCGGTACCGGTATTGTACCGGTACCGATACCGAAATCGGTACCGATTTGGTAACGTCGGTACCGAATCAGTACCAAAGTTTTAAGTTTCGTGATCGGTACGGTACCGGTACCGGTATCTCCCGATTTTTTACCCTCGATACCAGTACTATCCCAGTACCGTCCCGGTACCGAACCGAATATTTCGGTACCGGTACCAAGAATTTCCGATTTTTGGGATCTGGAAAATTGGGATCGGTACCAGTCGGTACCGGTACCATCCCATGCTCATCCCTACTAGCAGGGTCCAAGGGGCAGAGCCCCTGGCTGAGCCCCTGGCTGGGGTCGAGCTGCCAGGTCATCTTGGAAAAATTTTATTTCCATTAACTATCTTAACACATTTTCCATTAAAATCTTGGATCATTAATTAATTTACAAACTTAAAAGTTCAAGGGCTTCTTTGTAATTGTATCATTCTTTTTCTAAGTCCATGGACCATTCTGTCATTTTGTTAAACTTCTAGTTCGTTACATTGTTCTTAACGAATTGGGTCATCATAACGAACTGGTCCTTGTAACGAATTGGACCATTTAACGAACTGGTTATTTAAACGAATTGGACCTTATAACGAACTGGTCCTTTGACGAATCAGTTCATGTAGCGAATCAGTCCATGTAAAGAATTGGACCTTCCAATTCGTTATCTCCTTTAACGATTGACCATAACAAATCAAGAGTAATTTGTTATCTTCTCCCTTAACGCATTGAACACGAACTGAAGCTAGTTCGATATGCTTTCTTTAACGAATTACTAACCTCGTACCACTTTCCGGCGCCATCGCCGGAAAAACGCGGTTTCGTCGGAAAAACGAGTTTTGACTCGTTTTTCACCATTTTTCGCCCCGTTCGATCCAGATCTGAGATAGGGTGATCCCTAAGCTCATCTTAGCTTCGGTTAATACCTGATTCCACCCGGATCTCGTGACTTTAACGGTTTAACGGTGTCGGCTCGTCATTTCGTGACCATAACTAACGGGTTTAAGCTCATAAAACATCATACTATCATTACCTTGGATCGGTGCTCAGTTTACCCTTGCGTTTGGCTAGAGAGAAAAGGAGAAACTAGAGAGAAAGCTTAAGTGTGTGTTTTGGTGGTGTATGGAATATGTGTGGAATGAATGATTAATGGGTGATTAAAGGTTTATATATTTATGGATCATGGGCTTAAGCCCGTGGTCTTTTCCTCTTTCTTTCATAACTCAAGTCCATAATCCATATCTGTTTAACCCAACACTAGCCCGACTCATAATAACTCGCATTTTCATTTATTAACTGAAACTAGAAAAACGGGATGTTACATTTTTGTATCAATAATGAATTTTGGGATGAGAAAGCCTCATACCCGTCTCCCCCTTTTATACGCGTTTTCTAGGACCCGTCGCGATACGCGATGGGTTTCTATTTACCCCGTCGCGTATCGCAACGCTGCAATTTAAGCCGCCATGCCATGTTTTCACACGTGGCCTGTCATTTTGTGCCACGTGTTGACACGTGGTTGGACACGTGTCCAGTGTCTCGGCATGGTCATCGCGATACGCGATGACCTTAATTGTTAGGCTGTAGTGTATCGCTACGCCGCCCTTTTCTGGGTCAATGTGGAAGTCCATAGCGCTACGCGATAGGCTTAATGCCTATCCCATCACATATCGCGATAGATAAAGATTTTCAGAGTTTTCAAGTTCGGTCCCTATACTTTATAAGTTAGTATATTTAGCTAATTTCTTATAGGGCTATATACGTGGTGTTACAATTTACGTTGCAAACTGTTCATTTAGATTTTAAATGAACGAACATGAAAGCACACAGACATGCCCTTATTTTTTTATGAACGAACATGAACAAATTAATGATAAGGTACCTTGGAATACCAAGGATTCCATTATGCCAACAGCCTAGTTTTCCCATTTTCTGAAAGACGAACCTAAATATATTGGATTAAATGTAAACAAAATATGTAACCTCCATTATGACCGAATCTCAATCAAATACGTTTCTTGTTAATACTGTTTATGATTTATGACCCGCATCAATTGAAAAAAAAACCAACACCTTAAACTTTAACTTTCTGAACTTGTTGTATTGATGCATGAAGATATTTATTCCAGAATTGACCTTGTTTTCAACACGCTTGATATCTGATGATAAAATATCAGTAAGTTGCTACTCGCTACCCAAAACAACATCAGCAATGTTCTTGAAATAAGATTTTTTAATCATGTCAAATGCTTCAACATTTGGAATTCTTTTGCAATAGAAAGTTGGTATTACCTACTAATGATTATTTTCTTTTTAGTTATTTAATAAACAGATTATGGTAGTGATCATACTATTGTTGTAAAAAAAATAATTATTAAAGGTAAAACAAAGTTGCATACCTTTTCTTTTTACCTAGTTATAGAGACTTCATTCTCGTCTCATAAAACTTGTCCTGTCTCACAAAAATGTATTCTTTGCTCATTTTGACGAACTTCGTCGAAGATAAAACACACGTTTGACACTACAATAATTAAAAGATAAATGTAAAAAAAAGGTTTTAAACTACATATTACCAACATACAAAGGCACACACATACCCAAGACCACATCATACAAACATATTACAAATAGAGTGGAAACAACTAACCTTGAGTGTAGTACCAAGACACTCTTATAAGATTGCTACTTCAAAGAAATAGCACGAAACTCAAGTTGCAAGAACAATTCTCCGTTTGTAATATGTGAAATAATATTATTTATTTATTTATGTCCAAAACTGCAGATAACATATTCGTTCAATTTAGATACTTAAACTTACAAATAAGTCAAACATGTTGTAATATTGAGTTGAAAGTGAAGTTTCAAACACCAACAATATCGTTACATAAAAAATATATTATTAAAAAAAACCATATAAATCCAAAAGTCACATAACACAGACGTGAAAAAAAACAAAAACGTTGAAAATTAAATAAGCATCTAAATTAAAGTGAAATCTAATGCAAATAAATCAGGAGATAAAATAATTTACAAATCCTTAAAATAAGTTATATCCAATCTGCATAAAAAAAATTATTTGACCATGAAACCTAAAGTTTACTGGAATACCACACTGAAGTACTTAAGTAAATTAAAACCAATCAGCATGAAATTAAAATTTAAAAATAACTATTTGATCATTAAAGTCAAACTGCACCAGAATACCCTATTGAGGTGTTTAGCCCACAACATTAAAGCTACCATATTCAATAATATGATACTTTAACTTTGAAAGTAAAAAAAACCTAATTCAATTCAGCTTGAAGCCTCTGATTAAAATTAAACATAAATTTGTCTATCACAATTTTGGAGTTTATCAGTGTGACGTTCGTCATTTTCGGTTTAACTATTATTTGTATTTATATCGAAAACCTGACCCATTTTGCCTTTCGGATCCTTCGTTATTAATAAAATATTGGGTTTTATGTTTCATTTATGTTTTCACAATTATCGGATCAAGAAAACACCATTTACGGTGCCTTAAAACACCATTATATTATTAAAAGCAACTTAAAACGAACTTCAGGGTCCCAAATAGCCAAACAACCAAAGCTAAAGGGGTGTTTTAAGCTAATGGATAACCCTTACTTTTTCCACCACCATCCACCTAGTTTGACCATGTTACCCAATCAAAATGCATGCATAACTCTTATGGGTAACCTTTACTTTTTCAACTATAAATACAAGTCCAATGCACCCATTTTTGTTGCTCATTCTTCCTCAAAACTCTCACAAACTAGATCTAAGTATTCATCTTTCAAACTCTTGACAGTTTTACTTCTCAATGTCAAACTAATGCTAATATTTGTTCTAACTAATTCTTGTTAATTAAAGCTTGTTATTATAGTTTGTTTAAAACATACTTCCCTTGTTTCTATGGCTTTCCCTTCTCCGACCATGGTCGATTTAGGTGTATTTCTAGGCAAGGCTACATGGAGGACTATCATAGTACTTGTTAACACATTAAATTTGTTTAAGCTTATTATAATTGTTTAGTTTCCAAATCATTTTAATAGTTCAATGGTATTTGGGTATGTGGCAACCATCCTCGGTTTCATTTCGAGTCAAAGACTGAACCAAAACTGAACTCTTGTTTAAGTACTTTATTATTAACATGTTGTATGTAAGACTTGAGTATTATCATTTCTTAATTTATTTTAATAAGTTCTATGGTATTGTGTATGTGGTAACCATCCTTGGTCTTATTCCAAGTCAAGGACCAAACCAAGACCGAACTAAACCGGGTTCACTCGCTTAAGACACACTAGTTGTGTTTTGGGCCACCGAATCTCGTATTTTTCTCTAAAACTGTATTATAAACTAATTTAAAAAAAATTTCTAAAAACACTCAGCATGTTGGATCCAACTTGGCTTATAACAAGTTTGGACCAATAAAGCCAAACACCCGCTTAACGAACGTTGAGGTTCTTCCTAATAGAACTACACACTTAGTTAAGTTTCTTTTGATTTCATTGAGTTATCTCATAACATTTATCACTTTGGAATCTCGGCTTCGGGCTGACCAATTATCAAGACTCGAACTGAAAAATCCGAACACTTGTAAAATCTTGTCTTAGTATCTATTTAACAAAGGGTCTTACAATATCGCAATTATACTCAAATATTTACTTAACAAAGGTTAAGTAAACTAATTGATAGAATATCGAGACCCAATTTCAACTAAACTTACTTTTCAAAAACCATTACTTTAATTTATTATGTATTTACACTTTTACCCTCAAACTTTAATTATTTATCTTTCTTGTTATGTTATTTTACTTTAAAGCTTATAAGACCATCTACTAACTCAAGACCCTCTTATTCTTGGTCTTGCTCGTTGAACTTACATTTCCTTTTATTCGCAACTAATCCTTCAAGTTACTTATTTCACGTGAGTACATTGCATCCCCTGTTTTCCTTTTTATACTTTGGGGATAACATGCATACTTATTCAAAACAAGAATGATTTAATATACTCGATCCTCAAACCACAAATTTTATGGTGTATGATACTTAGACTACCTGCTCTATTGTATGTTATATGTTTCATATGCTTTACGTGCACGAGTGTTTATTTTGTTGTTGTTGAGCCTCAATAAGTATGATCATGCGCACCCCTAACTATTTAGCCTTGTGCTAGTAGAATAGGTCCTCATTATCCGAGTATGTTGGTTGTTACCAATTAGAGAGGTTCCTCAATTATTTATGATTTATACATTGCAATTGTTGCTTTTACTTATATTTTCATATACGAGTTGTGGATTTCGCCTCATATTATATATACTTAAAACTATGAAAATGCTCACCAACATAGGTGTTGACAAATTGTATTTTATGCATTGTCACATGTTTGATTATTGGTTGATTGGAGTTTGAAGGCGATATTATATTTTGAAACCGTTCAGGTTATTAGAAGAATGAACAATTTAAATCTTGCTATTGGTATTATTTTGCATGAACGATTTGTGTTACTTTTGATGATTAAATGAAATGAATGAGCTGTTTAAATATTGTCACTTTAATAGTGTCTTGTGTTTTTGAACAATCCGTTGCACCCCAGCATGTTCTACCGCCTTTGGTCGGGGTGTGACAGATTGGTATCAAAGCCATTACTATACGATAGGTGGTTAGACGTAATGGCCTAGTATAGTTTTGGCTTTAGGGTCCTTATACGTGTTACCTATACGTTTTGCCCTACTTGATTGTTAATTTCACTTATATATATTTATTTACTTATTTATTTCATTTAATCCCAAAAATATACACATGCACACACTCTCATAGTATTCCAAGGTATCCTTACCTTAGGGGGGAAAAGTATATTTTTATGATGTTCTTATAGATCACACACTTAATTTTGATCCCGTTATTTATCAACTCCTTAAAGCTTGACTCTATGACGGGTTTGTAGCCAACATAGGGGGGCGAAACACTATGAAACGATCATTTGACAAAAAGATTCCAAGAATCAAAGTTGATTTAGTTACCTGTGATGATTGAATTGTAGTGCTCATCTTCTAGGCCAACGAACCATGTTATACATGTCAACAACTTTAAGTTGTCGAATGCAAGCGTTCCGGTTGCTCCCTTATATTTTTTGTTGGAAGCATAAGAGCCACGGTGATACGTGGACTAATGTTTTCGACATCTCGATTGCCTCATTGTTTACTTGTTATTGTTATTATTATGATATTTGGGACAAAACGTGTAAAACACGGTGATTACATGCACATGTTCAACTCCCCAGTTTACCACGATTTTTTTTATTTAATATTGGGACAAAAAGTCATTGTGGTTCATGCAAGTTTTCCCGCTTTTAAATCCTAACACATTATTTTCAAATTTCAAAGATTTAAACTATTTTAAAAATTTTATCTATTTACTTTATTTACTAACAAAAGAAATATTTTTTTAACATCCTCATCCTCATAACTCTAGGACTCACAATCGTTAAAACCTCATGTTTACTCATTATCCTCATACTTATATCAATTACCCCAAACTTATATCATTTCTCTTTGATTATTTTAGAATTCCTCATCTTCGTCGCCACACTCTCAAGCTTAACTCCGGTCATTGGATGGCCACTATAGTTGCTAAAGAAATCGCCACTGTGATTCCCGGACTAATAACTCAAGTTCAAGCCACCCAGCCCACTGTTACCCAAGCCATGCCTAACGCCGCACCTTTCTCCTTGAAAAATTTCACCGGTGCCAACCCATCTTCGTTTTATGGCAAGAACTGTGCCACTACTTGTTGCAATGGTTCGAAAAGATGTAAGCGTTTTCAATCATTGTGAATGCCTCGAATCCAAGAAAACCACGTACACCTCAAGCATGTTCGAGGAGACCGCCCGCACATGGTGGAATAGAGAAATGTTCACCAATGGGACGGAAGTATCTATAGCCTACTCATGGACCAAGCTCAAGGAAGTCATGATGAAGAAATTTTGTCCAAAAAATGAACTCCAAAAACTCGAATCCGAATTTTGGGAACTTAAGCAAGAGAGTGGTGACAACTCCGCCTACTCCAACCGCTTTCATGAGCTTAGTCTCTTAGTTCCTCACTTGGTCACTCCCCTCGAACACACAATTGACAAGTATGTCAGCGGTTTGCCTATGCAAATCTGCAACTCGGTGATGAGTAATAAACCGCAAACCCTCCACGATGCAATTACCTTAGCCGGTACTCTTTCTGAAAACCATGTCAAAGTCGGTACCCTCACTATCAAAAGCTCCAACAAACCCAATGAAAAGAGTACACCCGAACCATCAACCCTCACCAAAGTTGACCCTCAACTTCAATCCATAACCAACTCCAACTCATCCCACCACTCCAAGAAGAAAAGAAAACCCAACTACCGAAACTATGCCGTCACCCATCCATCTCAACCTCAATCTCAATCTCAATCCCATGCACTCCAAAACTGAAAACCGTATTCCGGGTCGCATCCATTGTGTAACACTTGCCAACTCCGTCATCCCTCTTACTCCGCTTTTCGCCATTGCACGAAGTGTAACCGCTATGGTACCTTAGCAACGTGTGTCGGGAAACCTCCCGTGGGCAACCCGCTCCATCAAGGTTTGCTCCATCTAACCAAAACTGTTCCATGCCTTTTTCTTAAAATCCTCCTCTTCAACCTAGAGGTTGTTTCAACTGTGGAGATGCAAGAGTTATCGAACCAATTTCAAGAACTCTCCGATAAGGGCTTTATCCGTCCATGCTCTTCCCCTTGGGGCGCTCCTGTTCTTTTCATGAAAATGAAAGATGGCTCATTTCGCATGTGTATCGATTACCGAGAACTCAATAAACTCATTATTAAGAATCGTTACCCTTTCCTCGAACCGACGACCTCTTCGATCAACTCCAAGGTGCAACTTGTTTTTTCCAAAATCGATATTCGATCAGGTTATCATTACTTGCGTGTTCATGAAGACGAAATTCCTAAAACCACTTTTCGTACTCGGTATGGATATTACGAGTTCATGGTTATGCCTTTTCAGATTAACCAATGCACCCACGGTATTCATGGACCCCATGAACCGCATTTGCAAGCCATTCTTGGAAAAAATCGTGATCGTTTTTATCGATGACATCCTCATCTTCTCCAAGACCAAAGCCGAACATGAGCATCATTTATGTTCCATTTTTGATCTCCTAAGAAAAGAATAACTTTATGCCAAGTTCTCAAAATCTAAATTTTGGTTAAAGGAAGTTAAATTTTTGGGACACATCATCAACGATAGAGATATTCATGTTTATTCTGCCAAAATTGAGGCCGTAAAATATTGGAAAACTCCATCCACACCCACGGAATTCCAACATGTTTCTTGGTTTGGCCGGGTATTATCGGCGATTCATTCTAAACTTCTCCAAAATCTCGTTACCCCTCACTGCACTAACTCATAAGGGAAAACCTTATGAATAGGGACCGAACTTCAACTCGAAACCAAACCCGATGGCTTGCTTTATATTCGCAATCGTTTGTGGGTTCCCGATCGTGATGAACTTCGTACTTTCATTCTCGACGAAGCTCATATGTCGCGATATTCCTTGCATCCTGGTGCGGATAAGATGTACTTCGATCTTCAATCTATTTATTGGTGGCCGGGAACGAAAAAGGACATGTCACTTTACGTCTCAAAATGCCTTACATGCTCAAAGGTTAAATCCGAACATAAAAAACCTTTTGGTTTCCTCGAGCGTCCTCCTATTCCCGTTTGGAAATGGGATGACATTGCTATGGACTTTATCACCAAATTACCCCCACTCAAAAGCAAAATGATAGTATTTGGGTAATCAACGATTGATTAACCAAATCGGCTCACTTCATCCCGATTTGAGAGAAGCACTCTGTCGAACAACTCGCTCAAATCTATGTTCGTGAAATTGTATGGCGCCGCAGTATTCTGTTGACCATTATTTCTGATCGTGATGCTCGTTTCACCTCCTATTTTTGGAAATCTCTTCAAGAAGCTTTGGGTACTCACCTTGATCATAGTACCGCTTATCACCCTCAAAACGATTGTTAATCCGAGCGTACAATCCAAACCATTGAAGATATGCTTCGGTCTTGTTACTTGATTTTGGTGGAAATTGGGATTCTCATCTCCCGCTTATCGAATTCTCATACAACAATAGCTATCATTCTAGCATTAATATGGCTACTTTCCAAAATCTTTATGGACGTAAGTGTCGTTCCCCGATTTGTTGGAACGAGATTGGTGAAACCCAAATTACTGGTCCCGATATGGTCCAAGATATTACCGATCCTATCGATCAAATCCGCAAAAATCTTCTCGCTACTAGAAGTCGTCAAAAGAGCTACGCTGACAAACGGAGAAAGCCTCTCGAGTTCAATGTTGGCGACCTTGTCCTTCTCAAAGTATCCCCTTGGAAGGGGGCAGTCCGTTGTGGAAAGAAATGAAAACTAGCTCCTCATTTCGTAGGCCATTCAAAATCCTCGAAAGGATTGGAAAAGTGGCTTATAAGCTCGATTTACCGCGAGAACTTACCGGTGTTCATCCAACCTTTCATGTCTCGAACCTCAAAAGGTGCTTAGCCGAAGGTAACCTTCATATACCTCTCGACGAATTGCGTATCAACGAAACCTTGCAAATGATCGAAAACCCGTTGAAATCATGGATCGCAATGAGAAACGAACCAAACGTAGTCGCATTAGTTTAGTTAAAGTTTGTTGGGAATCACGGCGTGGCGCTGAATTTACTTGGGAACGAGAAGAAGCTATGAAGGAAAAGTACCCGCATTTGTTTATTATAGTTTCTTCCTAATTTTGGGACGAAATTAGGTAAAATAGGGAGACTGTGACATTCGTCATTTTCGGTTTAACTTGTATTTGTATTTATATCGGAAACCCGACCCTTTTTGTCTTTCGGATATAATCTTTATCTTATAATCTTTATTTTTGGTCCTCATAGAATGTCTCACCTAAAGAAACCACCGTCGTCCTCGACATCAATAGTCTAGTTCTCATGACCACCGCGTGTATAGCCAAGAAATTAACTTCTGCAACCTCAAAAATATAAACCCAAATTCAAAAAATTAATACAATCAATTCAAACTTTTCCATTAACTTCCTTGATTGAAATTTTAATACATTTACCACTACTCACCCTCGCAAAAACAACAGCGACAACAACAAGCGCAAGTCTAATCACAAAAACTATGTGGTTAATCAAATCAATCATTAACCTCGACAAAATCATTGTATCCCGAACAAGAAACTCTCCATCGGTATTCATTCTTTATGCCCCACTAGTAACTTTCATCATTCAAATCAATCCTTATGTTGTTTTTGCACCCCAATGAAATCGCTTTAATCATCCTCGCATATACTTGCCCTACACTGCCTAATACATAAGTTGTCCCGCAACAGCCTACCCCTCATGCTCAACCTGATGCCCCTACTACCCGTGCTTGCTACCATACAGGAGACCTAAATCCTCTAAGCAGTATTGGCCCTTAGATTTTCCATGCAAATCAAGTTCAAAATATAGTTACACCCTACTACATTACCCACCAAGTCCAAACCTATCAATCCCACGCCATTCAAGCTCCTCTCGTCAAGGAAGATCATTCATACATAACCCAAACTTATCAGATTCCTACCCGCAAGCTCAAGTTTACCAAACCTACTCTAATCAATCAACAATCTTACAAACCGCTCACGCTCAAGTTATCCAAGCAATGCCGAATCAATCTACCATGACTGCTCAAGCTCGCACGGATCAAATCATTCTAGATGCTCAAGTCCCAAGGTTTCAAGTCATGCGCAACTGAAGATTCAAGCTACTAGAAGACTTTTCTGCTCTCGTATTCTATCTTATTTAATTTGATTTTTTTTGTTTTGTATCGACTCTTTAATAAAGTTTGGATTAACGTTTTTTTTTTGAATTATTGAAGTACTAGATTAAGATTTATTATCGTTATGTCTCTCGGGTAGAGTTTAAAAAAAAATAAAATTTTGAAGGGTTGTTTTATAAAATTCCCTATTTTGAATAACCAAACTATAATTTTTATTTAAAAAGATGTCTCTCTTATAACTCTTTTCCCTAAAATATTTCTAGTGAAATTATATTTTCAAACCTTTTGAAAGCCCACACGATAAGAGGAATCATGTGGGCCATACGACGATGAAAATAATTATGGTCCTAAACATAATTATCAAAGTCCTCGCACGGAAATCATAATGCATACGATTGTGTGTTATAAGATAGAATCAAAAGTAGTTGGGACAAAAGTACAAATGTAAAGATGATAAGGACATGGTGGATATGCCGCTAGTACATCTATATATAAGTGCCCTTATCGGTTTCTCATTTGGAGCATTGTTTTAACTATTCGAAGTTCGCGCTATGATAATTTTTTAAATTTTATTTTAAAGTTTTTCTTTCCTCAAAATTTAATGCTTTAGCTATAATATCCTTTAATTTCGAGACGAAATTCCCTAAAGTAGGGAAGACTGCAACAACTCAGATTTTCTTAATTAATATTCATTAATCAAAACCCGATCCTCTTTTATATTCGGGAATCTTTACCAAGAAAATATCACGTTATTCGAATTAATATTATTTTGTTATTATTTATTATTATACTTAATTAATATGTATAAAATAACTTTGGTTTATATACATTAATAACCCTAAACTATAATTTACTCTATTTTTGTTTCCATGTCTAAACTTTAAGGACCAACTTGCAATTATTACAAAAACTGTTATCCAAACCCTATAACCCATACCAAACCCGTATCCAAACCCTAACCCGTACCCGTTTAGTTTCTCGTGCCTAAATCCTCGTTCTATAATCGAAATTGATATTTTATGATCGTTGTTACTCATATTACGTATTATACCGACGTTATAATTATAGAAGTTAACCAATAAAATGGATCTTGTATACTATAACAATCAAACCGTCTTAGGTTAATTAGGGATGTTACAGCTAGAGGCCAATATAATTCAATTCATTCCGTCTGTAGCTTCTCCATGTCAGCGCAAATCAAACCCCCATCCTTAATTTAATTATCGTTGATGTTTGATAGTCGCCCTTGATCGTTTATGGACAGGCGCTGTATCAAGCAATTAAACTTCATATAATCGTTGTTACATGATGTATCGTCAGAGCTTGAACAACTGTTATCGTTCTTAACAAATCTTTACCTCCTTGTTCATTTGCTAAGGTTATCGTAGGAAGTTAATGCAAGTTGATGAAGACTTGGTGAAGAATTAAGTTAGAAGAATATTTACTGTTGTTGTATTTATGGATTATGTACTTGTTTGTATTCGATTTATTTGAAAATCGAATTTAATTAATAGATATTGTCATTTAAATATTACATGATAGTACCTTGAGAGTTGTGAGCAATCAGCTCACGCCCCTGCATTTTCGCCGTATGTTGGGATGTGACACCTCGGTCTTATTCCTAGTCAAGGACCGAACCAAGACCGAACTAAACCAGGTTCACTGGCTTAAGACACACTAGTTGTGTTTTGGGCCGTCGATTCTCGTATTTTTCTCTAAAACTATATTGTAAACTAATTTTAATTATTTCTCAAAACACTTGGCATGTTGGTCCAACTTGGTCTTATAACAAGTTTGGACCAAGAAAGCCAAACACCCGCTTAATAGACGTTGAGATTCTTCCTAATAGAACTACACACTTAGTTAAGTTTCTTTTAATTTCATTGAGTTATCTCATATCATTTATCACATTGGAATCTCGGCTTCGGGCTTGACCAATTATCAAGACTCGAACCGACAAATCCGAACACTCGTAAAATCTCGTCTTAGTATCTATTTAACAAAGGGTCTTGCAATATCACAATTATACTCAAATATTTACTTAACAAAGATTAAGAAAAACTAATGGATAGAATACCGAGACCAGATTTCCAGAAAACTTACTTTTCAAAAAACATTACTTTAACTTCTTATGTATTTACACTTTAACCCTCCAACTTTAATTATTTAACTTACTTGTTATGTTATTTTACTTTAAAGTTTTTAAGACCATCTACTAACTCAAGACCCTCTTAATATAGGTATTGGTCGTTGAACTTACATTTCCTTTTATTCGCAACTAATCCTTCAAGTTACTTATTTCACGCGAGTACATTTCATCCCCCGTTTTCCTTTCATAATTTCGGGGTAACATGCATACTTATTCAAAACAAGAATGATTTAATATACTCGATCCTCAAACCACAAACTCTAGGGTGTATGATACTTAGAATACTTGCTCTATTGTGTGTTATATGTTTCATATGCTTTACGTGCACGAGTGTTTATTTTGTTGTTGTTGAGCCTCAATAAGTATGATCATACGCACCCCTAACTATTTAGCCTTGTGCTAGTAGAATAGGTCCTCATTATCCGAGTATGTTGGTTGTTACCAATTAGAGAGGTTCCTCAATTATTTATGATTTATACACCGCAATTGTTGCTTTTATTTATAATTTCATATATGAGTTGTGGATTTCGCCTCATATTATATATACTTAAAACTATGAAATTGCTCACCAACATATGTGTTGACAAATTGTATTTTATGCATTGTCACAGGTTTGATTATTGGTTGATTGGAGTTTGAAGGCGATATTTTATTTTGAGACCGTTCAGGTTATTAGAAGAATGAACAATTTAATTCTTGCTATTGGTATTATTTTGTATGAACGATTTGTGTTACTTTTGATGATTAAATGAAATGAATGAGCTGTTTAAATATTGTCACTTTAATAGTGTCTTGTGTTTTTGAACAATCCGTTGCACCCCGGCATGTTCTATCGCCTTTGGTCGGGGTGTGACATATTGGTATCAGAGCCATGACTATACGATTGGCGGTTAGACGTAACGGCCTAGTATAGTTTTTGTTTTAGGGTCCTTATACGTGTTACATATACGTGTTGCCCTAATTGATTGTTCATTTCACTTATATATATTTATTTACTTGTTTATTTCATTTAATCCCAAAAATATACACATGTACACACTCTCATAGTATTCCAAGTTATCCTTACCTTACCGCAAAAAGTAGATTTTTATGATGTTGTTATGGATCACAAACTTAATTTGGATCCCGTTATTTATCATCCCCTTAAAGCTTGACTCTATGACGGGTTTGTAGCCAACATAGGGGGGCGAAACACTATGAAACGATCATTTGACAAAGAGATTCCAAGAATCGAAGGTGATTTACTTACCTGGGATGATTGAATTGTAGTGTTCATCTTCTAGGCCAACGAACCATGTTATACATGTCAACAACTTTAAGTTGCCGAATGCATGCGTTCCGGTTGCTTCCTTTTATTTTTTTGTTGGTAGCATAAGAGCCACGGTGATACGTGGACTAATGTTTTCGACATCTCGATTGTCTCATTGTTTACTTGTTATCGTTATTATTATGATATTTGGGACAAAATTTGTAAAACACGATGATTACGTGCACGTGTTCAACTCCCCACTTTACCACGATTTTTGTTTGATTTAATATTGGGACAGCAAGTCATGGTGGTTTATGCAAGTTTTCCCGTTTTTAAATCCTAACACATTATTTTCAAATTTCAAAGATTTAAATTATTTAGCATTTTATCTATTTACTTGATTTACTAACAAAAGAAATTTTTTTTAACATCCTCATAACTCTAGGACTCATAATTATTAAACCCTATGTTTACTCATTATCCTCATACTTATATCAATTACCCCAAACTTATATCATTTCTCTTTTATTCTTTTAGAATGCCTCATCTTCGTCGCCACACTCGCAAGCTTATCTTCGGTCGTAGAATGGTATATTTGTTTTGATCAAAAACCTTAAAACATCGGTTTGCATCCAGAAAAACACTTAACGACGTTAGGTGTTTTTTAACGGATGCCTATTGAGGGAAAAATAGTCTAAAGGTTGAATCGTTAGCAAATATTTTTAAAAGTGAAATTATTATCGACCAACACACAAAGAATAAATAAGATTATTTATTTTCACATTTCTTTTAAAAAATAAGGGAGAAATAAATTGGTTGCGACATTCTTTTCGATGTCTTCCAACACCGCTTTATGATTTCAAATCACAAGTTTCTTTTTGTACAAGTCTTAAAATGATGGTATTATGACACAAACTTCTTTTTGCCTTAATTCTTTTGTTTTCATTCCAATTAAAGATGGCTTAATAGATGCGTTTAAACATAATATATCATAGGGGCATAGGGCATGCCTATTCGCATAATGAAAAATAAATTCAAAAACCCCAGACAAAAAAAAAGATGATCAAGTATTCAACATAAATTTAATATTTATGTTGGTTGATTGTTGACCGCGAACTGACCACGGATCTTCCATGCATGGACTGACCATTGAGATTATGTCACCTTTTGTCTTTAAAAAATTGATTCAAAAGTTGAAGTCCTTTGCACCTAATCTTTGCCAAAACAAATTTACAAATTTCTCTAATGTGAAAATGCTTGTTTGTTTAAACTCATTTCAAATATATAATGCAAAGGAATTACCAAGATCTCTAAGGATCCAAGAGACTGAAAAGTAAGAACGTTCTTGTTGATCATTGTAAGCCTTGTGATGGAGGCTTTGCATGTGATGCTTCCGTTTAAATCCTGGGGCTGTTGTTTGTCTTAACAAATTAGAAAATTCTTTTAAGTCTATCAACATTATTCACTAGCAATGTACTAACGTATTTTAAAAAGCATATTCAGGCAATGTGGAGTAGAAGGTTTACCACGATAAGATACCGAAGGAAAGATGAGACTCTTTAAGCAAGACTATCTAATGAATTTAATAAATCTTTTGAAAATCCTTGTAATAATTTTAGACGAAATCTTGGAATCAAACTTAAGGTTGTGTAAATCCCTTGTATATAAAGTAATGCTCAAATCAATATTTTATTTTTTTAAAAACAAACAAATGTTTTTCCATCGCATCATTACTCAAAACAAATCAAAGGTACGTACCAACTGGTAATCATATATTTAGGCCTTTAAGGCTGGGTGGGACAATTTGACTTCCTAACAGTCACTTACGAGACGTGCTTAAAATGAATACATTAGCAAAAGCCGCTGAATACAATTAACAGGCACGGTATTAAATCAATCAACTTGAAGCAAATAAAATTGATAGTTTAACCATCTGATCAACCAACGAATGTTATGTTTCTACTAGATTGCACAAACTAGTTACCCAATGTTATTGTATGTGTCCACTACTGCATATATGGCCAGCAGTTTGGGTACAACATAAGTGTTATCCTATGTATACAACTAGCTCGAATGTTTTTCTTGAAAGGCCGATTATATTAAAACTAAAACGGGAACCTCCTAGCTAGTAGAAACGGTAATAAATCAATCAACTTGAAACAAATTAAATTAATCGTTTAACCATCTGATTAGACAACGAATGTTATGTTTATACTAGATTGCAACTAGTTACCCAATTTTATTGTATGTGTCCATTACTACATATATGGCCAACAGTTTGGGTGTACAAGATGAGCGCTATATCCTATGTATACAACTTGCTTGAATGTTTACTTTTTTTTTTTTGAAAGGACAAATATATACTAAATTAAAACAAGAACCTCCTAGCCGGTAGCTAGGAGCCCAAACAAACTTACAGACGAAGGAACCAAAAGAAAAAAAAAACACCAAGCCCGGATTAATATAGCAAGTAGCTCGAGTGTTTACTACTTAAAGGTATTGTATGCATCAAATGATTTTTTATTGTAAAGCGTTTATAATAGCATGCTTCTCAGTTTCAAAAAACAGTTATGTATTAATTACTTGTTTCGGAGTATGAGGTTTTGGTCTCTCTCTAATAAGTGCTTTTTAGGTTAACAATCTTGGACCTTTAACCAATTTTCGAGTTTAAGGCATCTAGATTCTAATCGGGTTCATATTCTAAGTTTAAATCAGTTTGTTGTGCGAGAATCTGGTTTCAAGTAGACAAATTTGGTTTTATGAGTTTGGTGTTCGATCGATAGACCGTATGAAAATAGAGTCTTGAATTAAAAGGTCCCTCTAATTCGTTTGTAAAAAGCCCCAAATTGAGTTTTAAATGGACCGTATTAGAGCTTCAAAATATTTAGAAGGCACGCCATGGAAATCGAATTTTTATTATTATTATTTTTAGTTTTGCCTTAATACAGACTATGAGACTATTAGACAGTCCGTCAACTCATAAAATTATGAAGTTTTCCAATTCAGTCTTGATAGGCCGTATCTTTAGTATTTCAAAAATATTAGACGGGCCCTAATTATAATTACAAAACACATTGGATTTTTAAATTAAACCGGCCATTTGCCTAATAATTTGAGTTTAGATGGACCGTTTAATACTCCTGTTATATATTATTTTTGCTAAAATTTGTATAAATGGCCATTGTTTGCTTCCAAACTTTATTTCTGACCCTTTGTTAGTCTTCTGTGTTTGAATCCTATCGTTTGAAGAATTGAAGCCGACATTGTTCGTTTTGTATTGTAGTAGAAGACCGATTTCCTTTCCTCAAATCCTAGAACCCATACACTTATTGGAAATGGTATAAACCGATTATATCACCTCTCCTTGAATATTAAATAATATAGACGCCAAATGTGATGACACACTTATTTTTTCTTCTTCAAAAATTAGACGAAATATGCCCAATATTCCCTTATGCTAGCTATTTCCATAATCACCCTGTTTTATCTGAACTATTAGAAAAATGTCTTTGATCAATTTCACTACATTGATTTGTTTAAATCTATAAAGGGGATATTCATGTCTGAAGAAACGTGGATCGACTTACTAGTATACGATCAACTTTCCTCGGGTATGAGTGTGCTATATCACCGATGGTTTTCTGGAATATGAATTCTTCCACCTACAAAACGAGCAACACCGTGAACTTACCCCTCAGAAAGGGACAGAGGGGTCCTCTTTGGGGTAACCCTCTGGTGTGAGAATAAGATATTGTAGGAGAAGATAATAATAATCTGAAAGTGAGTAAGGACTTAGAATGTATTTTCTTGCTTACCTCCCACTGTGGAGGTGGTGTGGTATTTATAGTATTAGGGTTTCCAATGATTGGGCTCAGACCCAATTAAAGCCTTTTTGGCCTCCTCCTATTGCTTCGCGCCACGTGTCCTTAGGACACCTGGTGCTTTTTCATTGAATATTCTCTGACCAAGGTATTTCACCTGACCCATGTGTAATTACGTGGTAGCACATGGGCTTTGCTGAGTTGTCCACCCTTCATTGGCAGCTGTCAACATCAGCATATTCTTTATTCCTTAAAGGATACCTTCTGGAAGGTTGTCTGATGAGCACAATCATGGTTGTCCTTATCCTGATTTGGATAAGGACGTGGTTGATTATGTGCATGTGTGATATGCGCCTATCCTGGGGATGCGCGAGGTCTTCTCTTTATTCTCACGCGCAGATGTTTCATACGCAGATGTGATATGCGCAAGCATATGTAATATGCGTGAGCATATGTGATATGCGCCACGCGCAGATGCGCCACGCGCAGATGTGATATGCGTGAGCATATATGACGCGTGAGCATATGTGATACGCGTGAGCATATGTGATGCGTGAACATATGTGATATGCGTGAGCATATGTGATATGCGCCACGCGCATTGGTTTTGGCTTTGTGTCTTCATGACATCCTGATTTCAAGCCTCTTGTCTATATCTTGTGGGTTGACCCGCCCCGCTCGATGTTAAGGCGGGTGCATACCTCATTAAGCCCCCCCAGTCTAATGTATGTCTTGTCTCGCGCGAGCGAGGTAAGATAGATATTAGACTTAATAGTTTGCTCTTTTAATAGGGTTTGTCTTTTCTTTTTCATTTCTCATATGTGCGTTGCGCGAAATTCTATCCTTTTGGTTGAAATGAATCGTCCATGTACGTGGTTGGTTGGTGCTGACATGCGTCAGAGATGGAGACGTTATGTGTCAGACTTTTCATGTGCTCGAGGTGCTACAGTGGCCTTTCATGTCTCCTCATACAGTGTCAGGAACACGTGTCGCGCTCATGTTGGCCTGCACCTGCGAGTGGGGGCGCGTGAGCGTAACTCTGATCATTACCTGTTTCTTTCTCTCTCCTGGGCCTATAAAAGCAAGTCTTTTGAGTGGTTTTTTCTTCATCTTCATTGTTATTTTCAGAGCTCTTTCTCCTTCAATTTTCATTCCGATTAAGAGCCTTTATCCTTTGCGTCCAGATTTCCGTGCTTAAAGTAACCATACTGTTTTATTCACAATTGTATATCTGATAACCCAGACACCACAATTTCCCCCAGCAAACGCCGTGTAAAGTCGTTGGTTATGTCCACTTTGAAGAAGACAGGCAAGGGTAAACGGGCTGCCGAGGCCTCGTCGGAGGAGGTGGGGAAGAATAAAACGGTGAAGAGATGGGATGAGATTCCCTGCAAATTGAAACAGTCTGACTTCGATAATTTCGTCGCCTCTCAGGGTTTTCTCCCTGAGTACAGCTGTCTGCTCCCGGCGACTGGGCAAACGGCGGCAGATCCGCCCACGGGCTATATCTCTTTATACTCTCACTTTTTCACTCACTGTAACCTTCGTCTTCCGATGACAAGGTTTATGGGTACGCTCCTTCAGTTTTATGGGATTCACATATCCCAAGTCCATCCTTGTGGACTAGTGCGCATGACTCATTTTGAGTTCATGTGCCAAGCTCAGCGCGAGGAGCCCACCCCTCGGCGCTTTCAATATTTTTACAAGCCAAAAATCCAAGATTCTTAGTTCTCATTCATACCGCGCAGTCAGAAGGTTAAGTGCTGCACTGTTTCCTTCAAAAGCCTTCATGACTGGGCTGAAAATTTTTTTTATATTAGGGCTGGTGTGATTCCCATCCGCATGACCATGCGCTCGATCACTTCTGCGCCCGCGGATGAGAATGTTCTTAAGAACCCAACGGGCGCATGGGTTATCAAGTTATCTGCTGAACCATCCCCCGCCAAGAATATTTGCGAGGAGGCGCTGGTGGGGGTTGGTATGAGCAAGAGGTGGACCGACAGCAAGACTGAGCTTGTCGTCCAAGTTGATGGCTTAGGTGAGTTATTAGCTCATTGCATTATTTCTGCGCGAATATAATTCGTTTTGCTAATATCATTTGTCTTGTTTTATGCAGTAAGCAAGGAATACGTCCACGCCGCCTATGACGAGCATATGGAGGGCGGCTCTGTCGCGCTGAGCGCTGGGGAAGTTGCTTTCCCCGATCGCTTCGATGATATGTTCATCCCTGTCGATTTAGAATTTTGCTTTGACAGCGATGCGCCTGGTAAGCCTTTGTACTTATGCTTATGCCTTTAGAATACCAAATTTGGTTAACATTTCTGTTGCACGTATTGTAGATGCGCTCGAGAACTATGAGTTGGAGCTTGCGGAAGAGGAGGTGGAGGAGGAAGCAGCTGAGGCGCCACAACTCAAGCGCAAAGCTAAAGGCAAAACTGGCGCAGGGGCTAGTAAAAAACTGAAGAAAAATGATGCCCCTGTTGCCCAGAATCTTCCTCCTACCCAAGCGAAGGGACTTGAGAAAACCAAGGGATTTACCTCCAAGTTTTCCTCGTCTTCTTTGCCTCGAGGTGTGGGAAATCCTCCCGTCCACACGAGGTATGGTGCTGCCACCTCATCTCTTCGCGCGGCGGACAAGGGAAGCGGCGCTGCGCCTACTGATTCATCTTCTCTAACAGGTATACTTTGTTTATATTTTGTGGTTTTATGAGCGTGATTCCGATAGAGTTATTAATGAAGCTTTGTTCACTCAAATGTTTGTAGAGCCGGCGACTTTGGTGGCTCAACCTCAGGCGCAGCAAGGTACCGAGGCTGCGCCGAAGGTTGCTTTGAAGTCCCCTGTTTTACCCTCGAAAAAGGGGAAAATGGACTTCATGGCGATGCTCAATTCGCGGACGGCGGTGCGCCAAGGTATTTATTGCGCTTTGATTTTCTGATTTTTTCCTTTAGATCAAGTCATGAATCATTTCTCCTTGTTGGTTTTTTCATAGGAATTATAGCTGGCACACAAGCTGCTGGTGGCACTGCTGGCGCCGGCGCCGGCGCCGTTAGTTCTGCTCCTGCTCCAACAAGCACTGAATCTCCTCTCATTGGGATTACTAAGGAGCAGGAGACTATTTTACGTGCTGATCTAACGGCGTCAAGACCTCCCTCACCTCTTCATGCGCGCAGCCCTCGTGAGACTGTTTTTGATTTTTCCAAGTCGCAGGAGAAGAGACCTGTTACAGAGGATGATGAGGAGGTCAATTCTGAAGGCTCTGATGGTGGCCGCGCAAGCCCTGTAGCGCCACGAGATTTCATGGCGCAGCCTTCTTCTCGTGGGGTTGGCGCTGACTTTTCTGCCGGCTCTCCGCAGGTATAAGTTTGTTTTGCTCCGCTGTGCGGACTTCCAGATTAGTGTTTAGATGACTAAAACGTTGCTTTTGCGTGGTTTTGTGTTTGCAAGAAGCCGATCACATATACCGCCCGAGCTGGAATATCACTGAAGATAGCTCATTTCAATCCATGGGCGTATGTGAAGACTTCTGGGCTCACTCTGTTCCTCCGGCTGAGAGGAGGTTTCAAGAGGACCGCGCTCGCGTGGACTTGCTTAATGACCACCTTTTTGCTGGGTCTGCGTTCTTTGCTGCCTCCCAAGAGCTTCGCAATGATTATATAAAAGTGCGTGATACCCTTGTGGAGGCCAAGCGAGAGGCTAAGTTTTCAGCTTGGAATCTTTCTGATGCCCGAGAGAGGGCTGAGAAACTCCAAGCAGAACTTAGCGAGAACCGGGCAAGTGCCAACGCTGCCTTTGTGAAGCGCGGGCATGAGCTGCAAGCTGCGCGGGAGAAGCTGCAGGTGGCAGAAGCGGATGCCGCCAAGTACGCGCGCCGGGTGCGTGAACTGGAGTTGGAGGCAGAGGCGCGTGAACTGGAGTTGGTGGCAGCGATGATGGCGCGGGCAATGCTGCCTCTGCTAGCGGCTCTGGCGTGGCCAAAGGACCTACTCCTGACACTATCGTGATAGAAGACGACTCCATTCAAGACGAACAGCTTGATTATAGTAAGTTTGGAGATGACGAGGAGCGGGCTGCGCCAGATGCTGAGGGAGGAGGTAATGATGAGGACGATGAAGAGGCTGATGTTGATATAGAGACTTGAAAAGCCCTTCATGTTTTTTTTTTTTTTTTTTTTTTTGTTTGTAGTTTTTATCTCATCATTTTGTAAATTTGTAAACTTCTATGTTTTGGAATGAAATTTTGTTTTTCCCTTATTCGCATCTTGCGCATTCCCAATTCATCTCTTTATATTGCATGTTTGCTTGTTGAATATAAGATATGCTTGCACATTGAAACTTGAACAAGGTTGTAAGGAAATTATTTTACTTAATCCTTGTCATATTTCAAGTTATTTTGCAATATTCTGAATATGCTGACACGTGCCTTGGCATTTCATTATTCCTCTTTTGCGCGACGTTATCGCGCATTTATTATAGGGAATTATGAATGAGTTTTTTAGCCTTTACGTGTCAGTATGTGTTACTCTGATATCCATTATAATCCCATGCGCGACCTCGACCTGAGACCTTAACAACTATATTTTGGCATGTGCTTTGCCTTAGCTGTGCTTAGGTATTTTTATGGTCTAGCTGCGCAGCATGTAGAATGGATGTTGTGAGTAATTTGAGCTAAGGCTCATATTATTGGGCTAAGGCCCTGAGCTAAGGCTCATATTACTGGGCTAAGGCCCTGACGTTTTAGAGTTAAAACTCGTTAACGCGTTTGAGCTTGAAGCTCGCGCATGTATGTTTTACTCCGTTTTATTTTTAGTTTGATGTCAATACAATGTTGTCATATTGCTCAAAATTAATAAAGGGAAGTGTGAAACATGTATGCAAAAGGTAATAGAACACACATTAAGAGAAAATAGCGCGTATCATTATTCATAATGGCTTAAAAAGCCTTGATTACAAACTTGACAATTTTTACATGAAACATTTTCTAAGCTGTGCTGCGTTCCATGTGCGCGGGATCTTCTTTCCATTCAAATCTTTTAAAGCGTATGCGCCTTTTCCCAATTCTTCCAAGACTTGATAAGGTCCCTCCCAGTTGGGGGACATCTTTCCCGGGGGTATCGCGCGACTAGCTTCATTGTTTCGAAGGACAAAATCATTCTTCTTGAAGTGGCATTCTTTCACGCGTTGATTGTAATATTTTTCTAGTTTTTTCTTGTATTTGGCTTCACTGATGATAGCCGCCTCTTTGCGCCCTTCAAGTAAGTTGAGATCCAACCTCCTTTCGCGCTCGTTATCCGTCTTACTCATCATGAGCACTCTATAGGATGGGCATCCAATCTCTGCTGGAATCATAGCCTCCGTTCCATAGGTTAGGCTGAACGGGGACTCGCCATTGCTGGTTTTGCTTAATGTCCTGTGCGCCCACAGGACATTAGGTAACTCCTCGACCGATGCATGGGATTCTCCCTCCAACCTTTTCTTCAGCCCATTCAGCAAGCTTTGGTTCACGCGCTCCACTTGGCCATTCCCTTGAGGGTGGTATACTGAAGTGAAGACTTGGTTGATGCGCAATTCCTTGAGCCAACTGGATATCTTCCTGTCAGTGAATTGTTTGCCATTGTCGCTCACAATTTCCATTGGCAGGCCAAAACGGCATATGATGTGGCTCCAAATAAATTGCTTCATTGCGTCGGCTGTGATTTTTGCTAGTGGCTTGGCTTCAACCCATTTTGTGAAATAGTCTACTGCCACTACCAAAAACTTTACTCGCCCCAGCGCTTGTGGTAAGGGACCCACAATATCGATTGCCCACTTGTGGAAAGGCCATGCAGAGGTCACCGGAATCAAGTTGTTCTTTGGCCGCATGGTGTTTGGCGCATAGCTCTGGCACGCTTGGCATTTTTGGATCTCTTTTAACGCGTCCAACTACATGCCTGGCCAATAGTAACCTGCGTTCATTGCCTTGGCAACCACCATGCGCGGGCCAGCATGTATTCCACAGATTCCTTCGTGTATCTCTCTGATCACATAGCTTGCTTCCTCAGCATCCAGGCATTTCATGAGTGGTCCAAGATAAGAGCGTTGATATAACGTACCATCAAGTAGTTCGTAGTTCTGCGACTTGTGTCTTATCTTCCTCGCCTGTGCGCGATCGTCCGGTACCTTTCCCTCCTTCAAGAATTCCATTATTGGAGTTATCCATGATGAAGGTGTTGTATGAATTACAAGGACAGACTTCGCTCCCACCGACGGGTTGCTCATTACTTCCACCCTGACATCTTTGCCAAAGTGATCGAAGCTGGTTGACGCCATCTTGCTCAGCGCGTCGGCAGACTTATTTTCACTGCGCGGAATGTGTATGATTCTGAAAGATTCAAATTGTTCGATGAGTTTTTTCGCCTGCTCTAGATAAAGAGGCATGGTGTTCTCCTTGGCATCATAAAGGCCATTGACTTGCGCTTCTACCAGGTATGAATCTACATGAGCCTCTAGCTTTTTGACTCCGAACTTGTGCGCGATGCGCAAACCAGCCAGCAGGGCTTCATACTCAGCTTCATTGTTGGTGCTCTTGAAATCCAACCTGATTGCGTAAGTATACTCATGATTTTCTGGATCCACCAGCTTGAGGCCTGCGCCGGACCCTTCGTTGTTTGAAGCTCCGTCAGTGAATAATCTCCAAACGTTTTCTTCATTATTGGCTTGCGGAGGGTCTAATTCGCACTGAGCCTCTTCAACTTTTCCTTCAGGGATTTCTGCGATGAAATCAGCTAAGACTTGTCCCTTGATTGCTGGACGAGGCTTATAGGCGATCGTGTGCTCTCCTAATTCCAGCGCCCATTTTGTCAGCCTTCCTGAGAGCGCGGGACGCCGCAAGACTTGCTGGATGTTGTAACCAGTCAGGACTTCAATAGGATGACCATTGAAATATCTGTGAAGCTTGCGCAATGCATGCGTTAGTGATAAAACGAACTTTTCTATGATGGTGTAGCGCGTCTCAGGATCTGTCAGCACCCGACTTACATAATAAATTGGTGTTTGGATTCCTTTGCAATCCACCAGTAATACTGCGCCAATGGCACGCTCTCCTGCTGACAGGTACAACGTTAAAGTTTCACCAGGAAGTGGAGCTGTGAGCGCAGACAGATTTATCAGACATTCTTTTATCTCATTGAAAGCTTGCTCGGCCTCAGGCGTCCACTTGAATTGGCTTTTCTTTAAGCAATTTCTCAATGTGTTAACGAATGGGGTAGATTTGCTTGCATGGTTTGCTAGGAACCTGTTAATTGATACCAATCTGCCATTCAACTTTTGAACTTCCTTCATGGTGGATGGTGAGGGCAAGTCAAGGATAGCCTCCACCTTCTCTGGGTTCACCTTGAAACCATCCTTGGTGACCATTACACCGAGAAATTTCCCTTCTTCTACGCCGAATGTGCATTTGCTCGGGTTGAGCTTCATGTTTACTTCCTTTAGGCGCCAAAGGGTTTCTTCGATGTCTTTGAGCATTTGTTTTTCCTCCCTGCTTTTAATCACCAAATCATCCACGTAGACTTCTAAGTTTCTTCCAATTTGCTCGTTGAAAACCGCATCCATGAGTCTTTGGTAAGTGGCTCCTGCATTCTTCAAACCAAAGGGCATTTTTGTGTAACAGAAAACACCCTTGTCAGTTCTGAAGGCAGTCTTGTCCTCATCTTGTGGTGCCATTTGAATTTGGTGATAGCCCTTATAGGCATCCAGGAAACATTTGAGCTTAAATGGCGCCACAGAGTCCACCTTCGCGTCAATGTTTGGGAGGGGGTAACAATCTTTTGGACACGCTTTGTTGAGGTCCTTGAAATCAATGCACATTCTCCATGACCCATTGCTCTTCTTTACCATCACAGGATTGGCTACCCATGTTTGGTATCGTATTGGGCGGATGATATTTGCGCGCAGTAGATCTTCTACTTGCTCATTCATGGCCTTTGCCTTCTCATCCCCCATGACTCTTTTCTTTTGAGCAATTGGCTCTACAGACTTGAATGTGTTGAGAGAATGCTGCGCCAGGTCTCGCGGAACCCCAGTCATATCAGAATGTTGCCACGCGAAGACCGATATATACGTTGTGAGCAATCTTTTCATTCTCACCCTTGTGTCATCTGATATCGTAGCTCCAATTGTGATTGTTTGTTCTGGGAATTTTGGGTTGAGAAGCCATTCCTCTGGCGCGTTGTTTGCCATTGGAAGCTTCATTCTCCCTTCTCGCGGTATGTGACAATCGTCAATTTCAAGTTAACCCCGTTAACTCAACTCCGTCAATTCAAACTTTAAGATCGTTGAATCTATAACGCACACTTCATTACATTTAAACTAGGGTTTAAATGACGCTTAACACTTACTACATGTGTAGTCTTTCGGGATTTGCACCGAAACGCAAACGAGTTGACGCGAACGATTGATAAATAAACGACAAACGTCAAAACACTAATTATGTGATAATTATGTGTTAGGTAAATGTGTGTTACTTGATTGTTATGTGGAATGTTAAACAAGAAACAAGAACCAACTAGTTTAGGCTATAGATGTAACACTTGAAAGATTAGGGACTAGAGTGTAACTTGTATTATTATAAATATAACCTATTCATAAAACCCTAACCTATTAACCCCCCACCCGATCGGCCTCTCTCCCTCCTTGCTCCCTCACGGCTGCCGTCCACAAGAACACACATACACACATCAAATCAAGTGATTAATCCAAGAACTAGGTGCTAGGAAGGTATACTTGATCACCTCTTACCTCTTTGTTGTTTAATTTTGATGTTTAATGGGTTAAGTATAAACCCTAATCGGCCGATTATGTTCATGTATATGATTGATATGATTGTTGTTAGTTGGATAATGGATTGATAACTAGATTGATGTTGTTGCATGATTCATTGTTGTCTTTGATTTGAGTTAAAACACAAACCCTAATCTTGTATGCATGGTGTAATTGACATGCATGGATAGTGGTGGTAGTGTCTAGCATGTTATATGATTGATTTATGGTCCATAGATAGTTAAATTGTTGAGTTTTGATGTGAACAGATTCTGGACAGAATGTGTATACGATGTTTAAATGACTGTAACGAAGTGTAAACGTGAAAATTGGTTGAGATTGTGGGTACTGCAGTAAACTAGGTTGAGTCTAATTTCCATGTAGTATAGGTTTGTAATTTTTGGACAAGTAGAAGTGTACTTTTATTATTTTACAAAAACGTGGTGCAAAGCTGAGCTGTTAGACCTGCTGTTAGGTTAAGTTGTAAATGTTATATCTCATGAACCACGAGGCCAATTGGGTTGGTTCCACGTCTGGAAGTTGAATCATTGAGTTAGGAACCAAACCCAAGTGGTCTTGCATTTATTGGAGTTTTAGTTTAACGGGAATTGCAAATAACATTCTGTTGCGCATGAATCTGACTGATATGAGTTTGCTGTAATGTTTTGGTCATTATAAGAAAAATATGTGGAATAAAAATAAGATAAAATATGTTCTGGAAACCTAAGATATGTACGCTTCTGTGGTGATTTTTGGTGAATTAATTGAGACGTTATGATCGGTGAAATAGTACAATCTTTCAAGTAGAAATTCTGTCATAATGAAACTAACTGCTGAGTTGTGTAAAAATGCATGAAATATGATAGTTTTTATATATTTGTTATGTTTTGACCAAAATACCCTTGCGGGGAATAGTTGCTAATTGATTGCCATGAATTGACCAAATTGCCCTTATGGGGAATAATGGTTAGTTAATTTTGTTTGTTGACCAAAATGCCCTTACGGGGATAATTGCTAGTAAAGTATGTTATTAGTACGTGACACGAAAGTAATTGCTCACTCATGTATCGTATCACAATTGTACTTGTTTAAGTCACACACAATTCACAAACGAAACACGAAATCTGTTACGTGCATAGGTATTATGTGCCGAGTCTAGAGACTCGTTAAACGTACCGATACTTAGAAAATCTCTTTGTTATTTAGAACGCTAGAGAGTTTCTACGACGCACATCACTTGGTGATCTAGATCGGGATATTCTTCGCAAACAGTGAGTTTCACTTACCCCGCTCTTTGAACTGTTTTCAAACGTTTTTCACTTGGGGGAGATAACATACTCCGATAAACGCATTTTCTGATATAAACGCATATTTAAGATTTTGTTATAAATTATATATCACTTGTAAAGGCTAAGCGGCAAACGTAACATTTGAAGTCCCACACATCGGACCGGTTAATATTTGGAATAGCGAGTCACTGTTGAGTAGTACTACTGGGTTTGACAAACCCCACCCGACGTTAAGCTCAACTGGAGGTTGAGTGGGTGTAATTTTGGCTAACACTTACCATGGTCTGGATTGACCTGGTGACGGGCACTTGATAAACAGTCAGCTTCGGTCGCGAACCACTTAGCGATACTTGTTGTATAGATTAGCTACCTATCGATATATAATTTGACATAACACTATCTGGTAATGCAAAACACTTAAACGTCGTAACGGGGTTACGCAACACTTAAACGTCGTAACGGGGTTACGCAACACTTAAACGTCGTAACGGGGTTACGCAACACTGAAACGCCGTAACGAGGTTACGCAAAACGCTAAACGATTTCTCTTATTTAACTTGTGAACTCACCAACCTTGTGTTGACACTTTTAGTATGTTATTCTCAGGTAGCCGAGGCGGGCGCGCGGTTTAGGAGCATGCATTAATTGAAAACATCTTTATTCTGCAAACTTAATTTTAACAGTTACATTTGGTTTTAAGTCGTCCTGCGTGACGCAACTTTTGAATTAAGGTTTTACGCTTCCGCACTTACTTACATTTAAACGTTTTTCTTTGGTTTGATTATAACTAATGATTCCGATCCTGCCAGTTCACACCCTCTGACGGTAAAACTCCGTTAGTGGAATTTGAGGGTGTGACAGATTGGTATCAGAGCCATTGGTTATAGCGAACTAGAAGCTGCATGCATACTAGACTATAACCGCGACGACCCATTAGTTATAATGATACGCACTGCATAGGTTTGTGTAGTCTAGTAATCTTATCTCCTTATCTCTTTCACTCATACGCGCGCATACACGGCTTACCTGTAGGAATGTCGACGCCACTCTCATCGTCATCCGATTCGATGACGCATGCTCACGGGAAGGAACCGCAGTTACCTACTGCCTCGCCACCCCGTGTAGTCCCGGAACTCGAAGCTCCTGCACCGAAGAGGTACCGCCTATCCGGAGGCCTGTATGAAAACAACGTTAGCTGGGATTGGTACCCCAACATGATCAGACGTATGGTCTACCGTGAACAAGTTCCCCCATTGCCTCACCCGAACCACCCTGCTTACCCTAACACTCTACCACCCATAACCGAACCTGTGGAGCGAGTTCTCGCAGCTGTCGTTTCTTGTTTAGAGCGTGATGTGGGTTACATGCGCTACACGAGAGAAAATGTTTCCAGACTGTTTAAAGACGGAACCGAGACTCAGGAGGAGATTGCCCGCATGGCAACGGCAATGAAAGAAATGCAAGAGACTAGTGAGCAACAAACGAAGGTTATGATGAAGATGCAAGCCGAGATGATAGACTTGCAAGAGCAACTCCAAGAAGCGAGGACCCGAACCGAAATAGCACTCGAGCGTTGCGATGACCTACAAATGCAACTTGCTCAGAACGCAGCAGAACCTGAGGCAGAGCCTGAGGCCGAGCCCGAGGCAGAGCCTGAAGTAGAACCTGAAGAAGATCCCGAAGAGGAGCCTGAGGAGGATCCCGAGGAAGATCCCTGGAGGAAATTTCGAAGTTAGAATCGGAGTTTTGGTCGTTGAAGATGGTGGGTTCGGAGATTGAAGCCTACACTACTCGTTCGCACGAGTTGGCTGTGATGTGTCCGCGGATGGTGGATCCGCCGAGCAAGAGGATAGAGATGTACATTGATGGGTTAGCACCACAGATTCAGGGTATGGTGACGTCTTCCAGACCAGCCACGATCCAGCAAGCGATCCGTTTGGCTCACAAACTGACGGATCAGGCTGTGACCCAGGGTGCGTTACCACCGAGGGGTTCGACTGTTAAAGCCCGTGACAACCCGAGTAATGACCACGTCAGCAACAGTAACAACAACAGCAACCCGAACAGCGGGAAGAGAAAGTTTGACAACACCAGATCTTCATCCTCAAACCTCCCACCGCAACACCACTACCGTAAGCCCGAATTTACTCGGAGTTTCAACACTCAGAATCACAACAACAACAACAACGGTAGCGGGCAGGTTTCGAGCGGATATGCTGGGAAATATCCAAAGTGCAACAGGTGCAACTTTCATCATGTTGGTCAGTGTGACCGTGTCAAGTGTCAAAGATGCGGAAAGATAGGTCACCAAGCGAAGGAATGTAGAGTTGACCTTGCGGCGAAGGGTGCTCCTAAGCCACCGATGACGACTAAGGGATGTTTGAATGTGGACAGGAAGGTCATTTCCGGAAGGATTGCCCCAAGCTGAAACAGAATGACAATAATGGGGGTAATGGAAGTGGCAGTAATGGTGGAGGAAATGGCAAAGGAAGAGCGTTTGTGATTGGATCGGGTCAAGCCCGCAATGATCCGCATGTGGTGTCTGGTAAGTTTCCTGTAAACGATTGTTTTGCTTCTATTTTGTTTGACACTGGAGCTGATAGGAGTTTTGTATCAAAAGCTTTTAGCCAACTTTTAGACCTTACTCCAACCCCGTTAGACGCTAAGTTTCCTGTTGAATTAGCTAACGGTAAAACTGTAATAACAACTCATATACTTGCGGGATGTAAGTTGAAACTGTCAGGTCATGTCTTTGACATCGACCTTATTCCTTTTACGCTTAGCAGTTTCGATGTCGTTGTCGGCATGAACTGGTTATCCGAGAACCGAGCGGAGATTATATGCCATGATAAGATAGTCCATATTACCACCCCTTCCGGCGAGATCATTTCGGTCCGAGGCGAGAGAAGCGGCATGACCACCAGCGTCATTACCCTTTTGAAGGCACAGAAGTATCTACGAAAGGGTCATCCGGCAATTTTGGCGCAGATTGTTGAGAAACCCGCGGAGGAGAAACGAATTGAAGACATACCGGTTGTGCGAGACTTTCCGGAAGTTTTCCCGGAGGATTTGCCCGGACTCCCTCCTATTCGTCAAGTCGAATTTCAAATCGAGTTGACACCCGGTGCAGCACCCATAGCACGAGCCCCGTATCGGCTCGCACCGGCGGAACTTCAGGAGTTGTCCACTCAGTTGCAAGATTTGTTAGATAAAGGTTTTATCCGACCTAGCTCATCGCCATGGGGAGCCCCTGTCTTGTTTGTCCGAAAGAAAGACGGGACTTTCCGAATGTGCATCGACTACCGGGAGTTGAACAAGGTGACGGTCAAGAACCGTTATCCTTTACCCCGAATTGATGATTTGTTTGACCAGCTTCAGGGATCGAGTTACTACTCGAAGATCAATCTACGATCCGGTTACCACCAGCTGAGAGTGCGCGAAGAAGATATTTCAAAGACGGCTTTCAGAACACGGTATGGTCACTACGAGTTTTCGGTTATGCCTTTTGGCCTAACCAACGCACCAGCCGTATTTATGGATCTCATGAATCGAGTATGCAAGGCGTACCTCGACAAGTTTGTGATTGTTTTCATTGATGATATTCTCGTCTACTCCAAGAACGAGACTGACCACGAAGAGCACTTAAGGATAATTCTGGAACTACTGAAGAAGGAACAACTGTATGCTAAACTCTCGAAATGTGAATTTTGGCTTCGCGAGGTTCACTTTTTAGGACATGTGATCAACGAGAATGGTATCCATGTCGATCCCGGTAAGGTAGAGGCCATCAAAAACTGGGAAGCACCTAAGACTCCGACTGAGGTGCGACAATTCCTAGGACTGGCCGGCTACTACAGGCGTTTCATCGAGGGATTTTCAAAGATTGCTCAACCCCTCACCGCTTTGACTCACAAGGGCACTAAGTACAACTGGGGTGACGCGCAAGAATCCGTTTTTCAACTGTTGAAAACCAAGCTTTGTAGCGCCCCTATTTTAGCCATCCCCGAGGGAACGGAAAATTTTGAGTTACACTGTGACGCATCTATACAAGGTCTCGGTTGTGTGTTGATGCAACTCGAGAAGGTTATAGCCTACGCCTCTCGACAACTACGGGTTCACGAGAAGAACTACACGACCCACGATTTGGAACTCGGAGCTGTGGTGTTTGCTCTTAAGATATGGAGGCATTACTTGTACGGTACCAAGTTTACCATTTACACCGACCACAAGAGTCTCCAACATATCTACGATCAGAAGGAGCTGAACATGCGACAGCGTCGTTGGGTCGAGCTGCTTAAAGATTATGATTGTGCCATCAAGTACCACCCTGGAAAGGCCAATGTGGTGGCCGACGCCCTCAGCAGAAAAGAAACGGATAAACCCAGACGGGTGAGAGCATTGCAACTCACGATTCATGCCAGCTTACCCGATCAGATTCGCGATGCGCAACTGGAAGCTTTGAAAGATGATAATCTTCCGTCGGAACTCATGCGGGGCATGAACAAGCAACTTGAAACCAGATCGGACGGGGTCCGATATTTTGAGAACCGGATTTGGGTTCCACGATACGGAGAGTTGAGAACTCTAGTGATGGACGAAGCTCACAAGTCCCGATATTCTATCCACCCTGGCTCAGATAAAATGTATCATGATTTAAAGGCACTTTACTGGTGGCCGAACATGAAAGCCGACATTGCCACCTACGTGAGCAAATGTTTGACTTGTGCCAGAGTCAAGATAGAATACCAGAAACCATCTGGTCTTCTGCAACAACCGGAACTCCCAATGTGGAAATGGGAACACATCTCAATGGATTTTATTACGGGTTTGCCTAAGACGCCGACGGGATGCGATACCATCTGGGTGATCGTTGACCGGTTGACTAAATCGGCACACTTCCTAGCAATTAAGGTAACGGACAAAATGGAAAGACTGACTCGCGTATACATGAAAGAAGTGGTGTCTAGACACGGAGTGCTTGTCTCGATCATTTCCGATCGAGATTCTCGTTTCACCTCGCACTTTTGGAAGTCGCTGCAAAGCATACTGGGCACCCGTCTCGATATGAATACAGCATACCATCCTCAGACGGATGGGCAAAGTGAACAGACTATTCAGACCCTGGAGGATATGTTGCGTGCATGCGTTTTAGATTTCGGAAAAAGTTGGGAACCCCACTTACCTTTGGTAGAGTTTTCGTATAATAACAGCTACCACGCAAGTATTAAGGCAGCGCCGTTTGAAGCGCTGTACGGACGAAAGTGTCGATCACCACTCTGCTGGGCAGAGGTGGGTGACAGCCAAATCACTGGTCTGGAACTGGTACTCGAAACCTCGGAAAAGATTGTTCAAATCCGAAATCGCATGGCAGCAGCACGAGATCGCCAAAAGAGTTACGCCGACAAGCGCCGAAAACCTCTCGAATTTCAAGTGAACGATCGGGTGTTACTCAAAGTCTCACCTTGGAAAGGTGTGGTTCGCTTTGGGAAGCGAAACAAACTCAACCCACGATATGTTGGTCCGTACCGGATAACTGAGCGCATTGGTCCGGTGGCGTACCGACTGGACCTACCAACAGAACTCAGTGGCGTACATGGTGTATTCCACGTATCAAATTTGAAGAAATGCCTATCTGATGAAACCCAAGTAGTCCCTTTGGAGGAACTACAAGTTGATGAACAGTTACGTTTCATTGAGGAACCAGTCGAGGTTTTGGATTGGGAAACCAAAACGCTCAAGCACAGCAAAATTCCAATCGTTAAGGTTCGTTGGAACTCGAGACGTGGACCGGAGTTCACGTGGGAACGCGAGGATCACATGATGAAAAAGTATCCTCACCTTTTTGAAGGGCTAACCAAACACCGAAAACCGCGAAACCCGGCAAACCGTCAAACATCACCGGAGGTATGAATTAAATTTCGGGACGAAATTTCTTTCTACTAGGGGATGATATGACAAACAGAAAATTTTTCTTACTTTTTTTTTTTTCAGACACTCATCACGACTTGACTCAAATTTTCGGGACGAAAATTCTTTAACATGGGAATGATGTGACAATCGTCAATTTCAGGTTAACCCCGTTAACTCAACTCCGTCAATTCAAACTTTAAGATCGTTGAATCTATAACGCACACTTCATTACATTTAAACTAGGGTTTAAATGACGCTTAACACTTACTACATGTGTAGTCTTTCGGGATTTGCACCGAAACGCAAACGAGTTGACGCGAACGATTGATAAATAAACGACAAACGTCAAAACACTAATTATGTGATAATTATGTGTTAGGTAAATGTGTGTTACTTGATTGTTATGTGGAATGTTAAACAAGAAACAAGAACCAACTAGTTTAGGCTATAGATGTAACACTTGAAAGATTAGGGACTAGAGTGTAACTTGTATTATTATAAATATAACCTATTCATAAAACCCTAACCTATTAACCCCCCACCCGATCGGCCTCTCTCCCTCCTTGCTCCCTCACGGCTGCCGTCCACAAGAACACACATACACACATCAAATCAAGTGATTAATCCAAGAACTAGGTGCTAGGAAGGTATACTTGATCACCTCTTACCTCTTTGTTGTTTAATTTTGATGTTTAATGGGTTAAGTATAAACCCTAATCGGCCGATTATGTTCATGTATATGATTGATATGATTGTTGTTAGTTGGATAATGGATTGATAACTAGATTGATGTTGTTGCATGATTCATTGTTGTCTTTGATTTGAGTTAAAACACAAACCCTAATCTTGTATGCATGGTGTAATTGACATGCATGGATAGTGGTGGTAGTGTCTAGCATGTTATATGATTGATTTATGGTCCATAGATAGTTAAATTGTTGAGTTTTGATGTGAACAGATTCTGGACAGAATGTGTATACGATGTTTAAATGACTGTAACGAAGTGTAAACGTGAAAATTGGTTGAGATTGTGGGTACTGCAGTAAACTAGGTTGAGTCTAGTTTCCATGAAGTATAAGTTTGTAATTTTTGGACAAGTAGAAGTGTACTTTTATTATTTTACAAAAACGTGGTGCAAAGCTGAGCTGTTAGACCTGCTGTTAGGTTAAGTTGTAAATGTTATATCTCATGAACCACGAGGCCAATTGGGTTGGTTCCACTTCTGGAAGTTGACTCATTGAGTTAGGAACCAAACCCAAGTGGTCTTGCATTTATTGGATTTTTCGTTTAACGGGAATTGCAAATAACATTCTGTTGCGCATGAATTTGACTGATATGAGTTTGCTGTAATGTTTTGGTCATTATAAGAAAAATATGTGGAATAAAAATAAGATAAAATATGTTCTGGAAACCTAAGATATGTATGCTTCTGTGGTGATTTTTGGTGAATTAATTGAGACGTTATGATCGGTGAAATAGTACAATCTTTCAAGTAGAAATTCTGTCATAATGAAACTAACTGCTGAGTTGTGTAAAAATGCATGAAATATGATAGTTTTTATATATTTGTTATGTTTTGACCAAAATACCCTTGCGGGGAATAGTTGCTAATTGATTTCCATGAATTGACCACATTGCCCTTATGGGGAATAATGGTTAGTTAATTTTGTTTGTTGACCAAAATGCCCTTACGGGGATAATTGCTAGTAAAGTATGTTATTAGTACGTGACACGAAAGTAATTGCTCACTCATGTATCGTATCACAATTGTACTTGTTTAAGTCACACACAATTCACAAACGAAACATGAAATCTGTTACGTGCATAGGTATTATGTGCCGAGTCTAGAGACTCGTTAAACGTACCGATACCTAGAAAATCTCTTTGTTATTTAGAACGCTAGAGAGTTTCTACGACGCACATCACTTGGTGATCTAGATCGGGATATTCTTCGCAAACAGTGAGTTTCACTTACCCCGCTCTTTGAACTGTTTTCAAACGTTTTTCACTTGGGGGAGATAACATACTCCGATAAACGCATTTTCTGAGATAAACGCATATTTAAGATTTTGTTATAAATTATATATCACTTGTAAAGGCTAAGCGGCAAACGTAACATTTGAAGTCCCACACATCGGGCCGGTTAATATTTGGAATAGCGAGTCACTGTTGAGTAGTACTACTGGGTTTGACAAACCCCACCCAACGTTAAGCTCAACTGGAGGTTGAGTGGGTGTAATTTTGGCTAACACTTACCATGGTCTGGATTGACCTGGTGACGGGCACTTGATAAACAGTCAGCTTCGGTCGCGAACCACTTAGCGATACTTGTTGTATAGATTAGCTACCTATCGATATATAATTTGACATAACACTATCTGGTAATGCAAAACACTTAAACGTCGTAACGGGGTTACGCAACACTTAAACGTCGTAACGGGGTTACGCAACACTTAAACGTCGTAACGGGGTTACGCAACACTTAAACGTCGTAACGGGGTTACGCAACACTGAAACGCCGTAACGAGGTTACGCAAAACGCTAAACGATTTATCTTATTTAACTTGTGAACTCACCAACCTTGTGTTGACACTTTTAGTATGTTATTCTCAGGTAGCCGAGGCGGGCGCGCGGTTTAGGAGCATGCATTAATTGAAAACATCTTTATTCTGCAAACTTAATTTTAACAGTTACATTTGGTTTTAAGTCGTCCTGCGTGACGCAAATTTTGAATTAAGGTTTTACGCTTCCGCACTTACTTACATTTAAACGTTTTTCTTTGGTTTGATTATAACTAATGATTCCGATCCTGCCAGTTCACACCCTCTGACGGTAAAACTCCGTTAGTGGATTTTGAGGGTGTGACACGGTATACTTGTTACTGCGCACAAACGATCTCGGTATACAAATGTTACTCCTGTTGGTGTTGGGAACCCCAACGCGCCGTGCGCTGGTGACGGTATGGCGTTGAATTGGGCAATCGTTCCTCTACCCAAGATCATATTATGGCATGAAGTGGTGGGCAAGACCAAGAAGTTAACAGTTTCAGCTCGCTTGTGTTTCTCATCCCCCATAGTTAGTTCGAATTGTATCTGACCTAGGGGGTGAATAATTTCGTTTGAGACACCCGAGATTGGTGCATTCACAATTTCGAGCCTTGCTTGGTCTGCTGGATCCAACTTCCTGAAACATTGCTCATACATGATGTCTGATTCACTGCCGGTGTCCACCAGGACTTTTGACACCTCATAATGAGCGATATGTGCAGTGATGACTAGAGGACTGCTGATAGACGGGCCTCCTCTGATTCTTGGGAAGATTACTTGTTGCTCGCGCCAATCCCCTTGGACTTGCGCGCTTCTCTTCCTCGATCTTTGCCCTTGCCTTCCTTCTTCAGCTACACAGATTCTTTTGAATTTTTTACTGGCTGAGGCTCCGTCTGGTTGTTCATTCTCTGGTCTTGGGTTTTTCACCAGGTGAGCCAACTTGCCTGATTTCACATCTCTTTCAATCGCATCCTTCAAATGGTGGCATGCATCGGTGTTGTGCCCTGTGGACTTGTGAAACTCACAATACTTGCCACTGTTTGGTGGTCCCTTATGGAGTAATGGCTTGGGGCTTTTAAACTGGACATTCTCTGTGCTTAACACTTGCGAAGGCATTTTGCTGAGGGAAGTTCATATTCTTGGTAGAGGTCTGTTAGGCTCTCTGCCGCCTTCCCTCTTGTCACCTTCTCCGCAATTACGAATGTCTTTTTGGGGCTGGGGTGAACTTTGTTGCGCTTGCTTTTCTGCGGGAGAATAACTGGTTTGTTGCAACCTGGACCATACGGAGTTTTGTTTGCCCCTCCTTTCATTGTTGTGTGGTGCTTCTGTTTGATGCCCTCTATCTCTTGCTCTGTCTTGGGCAATTTGTTTTTCATTTCGCGCGAAGACTCGCGATGCTTCCATAAGCTTAGCCCAAGTGGTTGGCATGCCATCTCTGCTCACGAGAGCTCTGCGGAGTTGATCACTGCGCGCACCTTGTATAAAGGCCACGCGCAAGAGTTGTTCAGTGATACCTCCAATTGCAAGAGATTCCTGATTGAAACGAGTTATGTAGTCTTCAATGGTTTCATCATTCCTGCGCACGCAGTGCATGATGTCATCGGGGTCGCGCGTGTGTCTGCGCTGCTGTACAAAGTGAGCCTGGAACTTCTCCAGTAACTCTTCGAACCCATCGATTTGTCCTGTCGGCAAGCTTTCGAACCAGACACGCGCTGCGCCCGTGAGGCAGCGAGCAAACATGTGACACCATGTTGGCATCGTCCAGCTTTCTAGGTTTCCAGTGTTGTAAAAACCTTGTAAGAAATCATCTGGATCTGTTGTACCATCGTACTTGCCTAGACCACTTGGCATCTTGGTTTTGTGTTGAATGGGAGCCTTCGCAATGCGCTCAATGAATTTTGAATGCTTCACCAAGATGGCTGGCCTATATGGTGTGGTTACATCCACTTGCCCTTTCGCTTGTGGGTTGTACGGTGTGTATAGATCCATATCAACTTTGGCTCCAGGCGCTATGTTCACGTGCGCGCGAAGCTGTGAACCTCCTGCATGAGTATCTCGCGTCTTCCTCATGCTGTGCACCTCTTCCTCATCACTAACATCAGCGTGTTCGGTGTGAACAGAGTGACCATCTTCCGGCGCGCGCGCCCTTTTTGTTGTTCCCTGAATGGTTTGTTTATCAAATGCGAGCCTTTGTGTTAAGTCGGCTAACTTTTTGTGTTTGACCAGCTCATTGTATTTGTCCATTAAACGCCGTTGTTCGTTTATGAGCCATTCTTTAGGGTCATTGGTTTCAACTTCCGGACCCATTGGTCCTTTTTGTTTTGCACCAGTTAGATTTTGGAACGTGAGATCGTCTGGAGGAGTTTCAGTCTGGCTATGAGGTGTTGTGATGAAGGGATGGTTACTGGTGGTGCGCGCAGTATCACGCGGCGCCCTCAGAAACTGATGTCCCTCATTAACATCCTCAAGCTCATTATCCTCCAGAACTTGATCGCTGTTTCGAACACCGGAAACCATGGTGAAGATTTTCAGAGAGAACTGATGAGATAGTGGTTTTGTTGCCGTTGTAACAGGTGATGGCGCCAATGAAGAAACGTGGATCGACTTACTAGTATACGATCAACTTTCCTCGGGTATGAGTGTGCTATATCACCGATGGTTTTCCGGAATATGAATTCTTCCACCTACAAAACGAGCAGCACCGTGAACTTACCCCTCAGAAAGGGACAGAGGGGTCCTCTTTGGGGTAACCCTCCGGTGTGAGAATAAGATATTGTAGGAGAAGATAATAATAATCTGAAAGTGATTAAGGACTTAGAATGTATTTTCTTGTTTACCTCCCACTATGGAGGTGGTGTGGTATTTATAGTATTAGGGTTTCCAATGATTGGGCTCAGACCCAATTAGGGCTTTTTTGGCCTCCTCCTATTGTTTCGCGCCACGTGTCCTTAGGACACCTGGTGCTTTTTCATTTAATATTCTCTGACCAAGGTATTTCACCTGACCCATGTGTAATCACGTGGTAGCACATGGGCTTTGCTGAGTTGTCCACCCTTCATTGGCAGCTGTCAACATCAGCATATTCTTTATTCCTTAAAGGATACATTCTGGAAGGTTGTCTGATGAGCACAATCATGGTTGTCCTTATCCTGATTTGGATAAGGACGTGGTTGATTATGTCCATGTGTGATATGCGCCTATCCTGGGGATGCGCGAGATCTTCTCTTTATTCTCACGCGCAGATGTTTCATGCGCAGATGTGATATGCGCAAGCATATGTAATATGCGTGAGCATATGTGATATGCGCCACGCGCAGATGCGCCACGCGCAGATGTGATATGCGTGAGCATATATGATGCGTGAGCATATGTGATACGCGTGAGCATATGTGATGCGTGAACATATGTGATATGCGTGAGCATATGTGATATGCGCCACGCGCATAGGTTTTGGCTTTGTGTCTTCATGACATCCTGATTTCAAGTCTCTTGTCTATATCTTGTGGGTTGACACGCCCCGCTCGATGTTAAGGCGGGTGCATACCTCTTCAATGTCATAACGTAGAGTATGTTGAGAACCGATATTCTTTGAATATGATACGTAACACAATTGTATAATTGACTCTATTTGATTGTCTCTTAATTACGTATACACTACTTTTATTATCTTTCATAAACTATAAATAAGTAACTTTATCAACACATTGATTTTGGAAAAGATATGGTAATTTATGTATTCTGCTAACCAATTTGGGAATTCAAAGAAAGGGCCAGAGACACTACTAGAAAACATGTCTTTTTCCTACAAAATTTCTACGACAAGTAATTCCAATAGATTTTAAACAAATTTCCAACAAAAAAATTAGCTCTAATTTTCCTACTATATTGCAACAGAATAGTAACAATAGGATTTTCGTTGGAAAATTGTTGCTACCTAATTCAAACAAACTTCTAATAAAATTATATTTATCAACCATTTCTTTTGTTTTATTATGCTTGTATAAGGTAACCCCAAATGAAAAATAAACCATAAAATAGCTTTTATAGGAAAGTTGTAGGAAGTTTGCAACGGTGTATATTTGTAGCAATTTTGTAAGAAAAATTGTTAGAAAACGGTTGAAAACAATTTTCAAGCATTTGTTTTTCTAACACCACATTTTGTTGAAAAATTGTTGGAAAGTAGGTTTTCCAACAGATTTCTTATGAAATTAGTAGTAGAAAAATGTTTAATTTTCTAGTAGTGAGAAAATGAGATTGAATTGGAGAGTGGAGATTTAATTCAATTCATCCATGGCATCAACATTAAACATCTTGGTTATAAATATAGTATTAGTATAAGGAAATTAAAAAAGAATATGACCACTAATGCACTAACCAAAAAACTTATAGAAAATAAGAAATAAAATAAACTAATTTACTAAGATACATGGTGGAATTGAAGTTCACATATGACATGGTATACATGTATGTATAAATATAATATATTTTCATGCATGCACATACAAAAACTAAACATATATATATAATCTTACGTAAATAAGTGGTGCAGTGACGTGGGGGTGTGTCTTGGGATAATAAACGTACATGAATCAAGAGTGTTAATTGGTTGAAGGGTCCGTGGCCCTTCAACCAACCGAGGGTAAGGGAAAACAAAAGGGGATGCAGCTGCCTGCAGATTGAGTGTGTCTGGTATTAATCTTCATCTGCAACACCATTGAACATGCTGTCCATGCATGCTTCATGAATCATCCATGCAAAACGTACGTATTAGCTCGGTCCCACCCTCCATCACTTTTGAATGCCACTCTTTTGTTTTTGTTATCTGCTTTCATTGACACCATTCATCTCTTTTCTTCCACTCTTATTCAAAAGATGACGAGCTTTGAATTCCTTTTTGACCCTACACCTTGCCCATTTTGCACGCAAAATCTCTTTAAGAAAATTCTCTCTCTCTCTCTCTCTCTCTCACTCTATATATATATATATATGTGTGTGTGTGTGGTAGGGTTAACGTAAAAAAAATAGTTTTGTGAGAAGCATAAGAATAGATGTAGACCCTTGGATCTAGGATCTAGTGGTTGAGATTTATAGTTTCTAAAAGTTGTATAGTTTCCTATATATATGGTATAGTGTTCTATTTATGTGATGCACTTTATTTTAAAGTTTTCTCACACTTCTCACAAAACAATTGTTTTTTATTTGAACCATTTTCTATATATATATATATATGTATATATATATATAGTGGGGTTAAAATAAGAAGTGGAGTGTGTCTAAGAAGTGTAAGAAGTAATATCGTGCGTTAAATATGTTGATCTGATGGTGGATATGGAAAGTGTGTTTATTGTGCGGTGTGTTTTATTAGATATAATGGTGAAAACACGCTTTCTACACTTTTTAGGAAAAGTCTACTTTTTATTATAACCTTGCTATATATATATATATATATATATATACTAGTCAGATGCCCGCACGATATAGCGGGAAACAACACTTAAAAGGTTGTTAGCGAGCCAAGCCTAGCTCGAGTCGAACACCGAGCCGACTCAGCTCAACTCAAAATTAAAGATAAAATCTTAAACACATGTTCACCTTGATTATTTTGATATTTATTTATATGATTTGAGTACTTTTAATCATATTTTTGTAAAACATATCAAAAGAAATTAATATTTATATAAACATGAGGGATCAAAGTTGTAAGTAATTCTTAAAATAACAAAATTTGATTAAAGTTGAGGTACTATACTTGTAATTAATTTTTAGTTGTAAAACTAACTTGTACTTTCATGCATATATCTATGCATTAATGACTTGTACAATTTAAACCGTTTATCTGTTTTACAAAAAACTTATATTGGCACGTCAATAAAAATAAGCTCGTTAAATGGGTATGTTGAGATTAAGTTTTAATCATATTTTTGTAAAAGATATAACAAGAAAACCAAAAGGAATAAAGAGTAAAAATTGGGTAAACATGATGGATGAAAGTTGTAATTATTTTTTAAATTAACAATATTTGACTAAAGTTGAGGTACCAAACTTGTAATTATAGTTGTTGAAATCAAATGAACGTGTGTAGATTGTGTTTAAAATACCACTTTGTCCTTTGTTACACTTTAACCTTATGCATTAGAAATTGTAAATCCTTTAAAACAAACGTCTTAATTTGCCATTATTTGGTGTAGTATATATAGTAAAAGATATATATATATATATATATGTGTGTGTGTGTGTGTGTGTGTGTGTGTGTGTGTGTGTGTGTGTATGTGTGTGTGTGTAGCTTAAGTTCAATCGAGAAGTCGTTTTATTGCGAGAAGTGTGAAAAATCTTGCAACAAATCAGATTTTTCTATTTTTTTCTCTTTTATATGGTAACAATTAATGGTTTTTCGGAAGTTTTAATTTTTTACAACAATTATAGTATATGGTAACCATTGTGAGCTAAAATGATTTAATACTAGGTTACCATACACATACATAACCTCCCAAATTTCCTACACATTACCATTACAAAATAAAAACCTACACCGATCACGATATTAGGCTACACATACAAAACTACTTCATGTTATTACCTACACAATCACAATATTAACCTACGCATACATAACCTACCAATTTTCCTACACATTACCATCAAACTCATACATACATCCTCAAAAAGTCCCTACACATACACATCCTACATAGTAATTTATGTTAGGATATTTGTAGATGGTATATGTATCATCACGAAAATATCATGTCAAAAATACCAATTTCAAAAGATAAAGGACCAAAAATGACAAGTTTTAAACTTAAAAATCAAAATTGAAAGATCTGTCACCAGGCCGAATCGCGATAAGCGATGGCCATAGACCAAACGTCATCGCGTATCGCGATGAAGAGATCTGACAGGTTGACAAGTGTCATGCCACGTGTCACCACGTGGTATAAAGTCATGATTAGGTGACACCTGCCGACACGTGTCACCTGCTGGCTTTATGTGTTGTCACGTGGCATCGCGTCCGCCACGTGGCAAACCTAGTGGTGACTATGCAAGCCTACATCGCGATACGCAATGGCATGATCAAGGGACCATCGCGTATCGCGAGGGTCCCCTGTCTTTGCCTATATATAGCGGGTATGAACATCTCATTTCTCACAACCCAATCTCACAACTACTTTCTCTCTCTAAAATACTTTATCTCTCTAGAAAATAACCTTTCACTATCTCGTAGCGTGCCACCAACTGTAACGTCATGAAAATTTCGAGTTCAAAATATCAAAATACCAAATTGTAGGGACCAAAAACATCAAATTCCAAACCTAAGGGTTTAAAATGAAAATTCTGGTTTTCCTGACCCATCGCGATATGATGACCGTTGTTTGAGTCAATCAAAAACCTAGTTAAACTATATAGATAGGATAAGTAAGGTATCGTATCCACCAGGAGTATGTGGTCAATGTATTCGTGTAACAGATTTCTAATTATGAAGTGACTGGTTTTTAGTGCTGATCACACAAGCAATTAAAGTGAATTTAGAGAATTAAGCAAACAAACAAGTAAACGAGTTTCAGTCAATTAACAAAGCAAATCACACCCGAGACTTCAAGTAGGTAACATACAGTAATCTCATGCAACCTAACAGATTAATCATTAACGGTTAACTACAGACTGATCAACTAGACAAAATCTTAGGCAACAATAATTGCTTTACACACGGCACTGGTTATCAAACGTTCCCTGCCAGTGTGACTCAGTTAAGGGCAATTATATGCTTTGTCGTATTCAACCTAATCAAACAGCCCTATGATCAATTATCATAGCAACTGGTAACTAATCGTTCAGATCAACGTAAACCTAAACCGATTGAACACACAGAAATACTAAACATCAATAATCATAGATTAACCATAAACAGTTATACATAAATGTTCTTAGTCACATGAGGAAACTGAAATTGTTACAAACTTTACATCCCAGGTATGATTCGGAGAAGACTAGCCGAGCATCGTCATCGATAGATCGTCAATTATGATGAGGAAGGCCATTAGGTGTAAGGCCCCGAACCCGGTAGCCTTACTTTAGCGTCGGATTTACTCATAAACACAGTTCTTACAAATCAGAGTTCATTAAAACTTTCGCGGAATATAAAAACTTTCATAAAACATTTCATAACAAAACACGTCTTGTCTTAAAACATCATTTTGTCTTTCAAACTAAACGAAACATTAAACTAAAAGTCAGCTACGCTGAGTGAGTTATAGTTAATCAAGCGACTTATCATACAACCACTACATGCATCATATACGTATCCGAAGACACGTAGTCCACTATCTAACCTGCTTACCTTACCACTTAGCCTCTTATTTACACCTACCACCTTACCACTTTGCCACTTTAATAACGTAAAACGTTATGCCACTTTGCCACTTTAATAACGTTTAACGTTATGCCACTTTGCCACTTTGCCACTTTGCCACTTTAATGACGTAGTCACGTATAGGCTTACCCTACCACGTACTATCGTCATGCCACTATCACTCTTACTACACCCTTGCCACTTCTAACACGCTCTACCTCTACTTATCTACAACATGTTTCATATCATTTACATAAAAAGCAAGTCACATCATAGCATACATACACACTAATAACCACTTGGCAATCACTGTCCTTGGCGATGCGTGCAATATCCGAAGATCGTTCACGCACCAACAAGTATTATATAATAGCTACCTCGTATAACATCTATAGCATACACTTACCACTTAAGGTAAGTGTATTCACACTTCACATCGAGTATGCACACAGCCCCGAAAACATAACAAGGAAATGGGGCTAGAAACTCACCTGAACTCTGCCTCTTCCTCCGATAGTTGTAAATCCCTTCCTTAACTGAGCTCGGCTGACTGTATAAGTTACACGTATCAATACTCGCCTGATCTAACCTGGCGGCCTAGTATTAGATTACTTTTACTTATCGTTTATAATTTATTTTATAATCGAACTCGACTTTAGGCGAAGTTAAACCTTAGGCGAACTTAGCTTTGGGCGAAGTTAAACCTTAGGCGAACTTAGCTTTAGGCGAAGTTAACCCTTAGGCGAACTTAGCATTAGGCGAAGTTAAACCTTAGGCGAACTTAGCTTTAGGCGAAGTTAACCCTTAGGCAAACTTAGCTTTAGGCGAAGTTGTCATCAGGCGAACTTAGCTTTTAGGCGAAGTTGTCATCAGGCGAACTTAGCTTGCAGGCGAAGTTCATCAGGCGAACTTAGCTTGCAGGAGAAGTTGTCGGCTGCAGCTACTGTTCGTCCTTAATCATCTTCGTTTCTTAACCAAATAACTCGATTTAGGTATCCACGTAATCGTCTGACCAGCGCCTACAAACCCCAACCATCAAATCGGCCTAACATCGATGTTTAAGGGGTGCGATTTAGGCATATAGGTTACGGGTTCTTTTAGGTTAACAATTAACCTATCAAATGCTAATCAATTCCAGTAATATTTGTTGTTTTAGGTTCGTTTATAACAAACTAACACAGATCTATGATTTCCCAAATCAAACCGAACCTATACGAACGATTTCTAACTATAAACGTACCTTGAACGAGTCGAACTACGAACCCGGTTAAGCCTAGATGTTGTTTTGTTCCGTCACGACGTTCCAGCACCAACAAGCTAGGGTTTTCGCCTTCGGATCTTGGTTCGGGTTATAAGATGGTGTTGTGTGTGTTTTGGTGGTGTATGGAATATGTGAGAATGAGGATTAAATGGTGATTAATGGTATTTATATTTAGGGATCATGGGCTTAAGCCCATGGACTCTCCTTCCTTCTTTCATAACCCAAGTCCATAACCCATACCTACTCCTACTCTATTTATTTATTTCCCGATAACCCGAGTAAGCTTTCCCTCTATTATTAAGTAATACAATTAATATTATTTTGGAAATTTCGGGATGTTACAAGTCTTCCCTCCTTAAAGAGGTTTCGTCCCCGAAACCTAACTTATTCCCTATAAAAGGAAAACTTCTTATATTTACACACTTTATTGAATCGCCTTTGCTTTCTGGGTTATCCCTCTTACTCCTGACTTGTAGTCATCGAGCGGTGATCATGTGTTTTAGCTATTACGGTAGCTTGTCCATGAAGCCCTCGATGTACCAAGTCTCGTATCGCCTTCCCGAGGAACCTTGTTTTATATAATAACGCTAACTCCTAAGGCGACGCTTTACCATCACACAACTATTTATCGTAACCAACATGCATTCAAGATAAATTCATAGGTCGTTCATACAAAATCATAAGAAGTCACAAGTACTTCATAACATAAAAGGAAATCATTCAAGCTTGCTAAACAAACATAGGTTCAACTGTAACATAAAACACTCTTCAACTACTAAACATAAAACAACTGTGACATGCCACTTATTCTCCGGCAACCTCCTCAGCAGCTAATAGACCATCCTTTCTCGCGTCTCCTCTTCCTTCCCCCACTGCCACGGCTTCTCCACACTCCCTAGCTATGTGACCTGACTTACCACACTTGTAACACTTCTGGTCCTCGGTGCATTCACGGGAGATGTGCCCCTTCCTCCCACATCGGTAGCACTGATTTGGACCAGCCTTGCATTCCCCCAAGTGCATCTTCCCGCACACCTTACATGCTTCCCTTCCTGCCATCTTCTGTGTTTTTCTCCCTGCATGCTCCACGACATCCCTAGCTCTTTTAGTTCTGTTCCCTTCTTCCTCATCTTCCACCTCCACATCATCCGCCGCCAGATCAACATAGACCATCTCCGCCAACTCGACCGCAGACTCAAAGGTAACAGGTTTGTTGGCCCTGACTAACATGCGGACCTTCTGGGGAAGTCCTCTAACGTAGCACTTGATCCGTTTCGCCTCGGTGTTCACCATGTCAGGAACCAGCCTAGACATGCGGTTGAATTCAGTGGTGTACTCACGATGTGTCATCCTGTCCGCCTTCAGATTCAGAAATTTCATCTCGGCCCTCTCAACCTCAGCATCAGCACAGAACCTTTTCATCACTAACTCCTTAAGGTCATCCCATCTCATGGCCTTAATCTCCTCTCGGGTCTTCCTTTGTTCCACAGTTTCCCACCAGTACATGGCCTCATCTTCAAATGACTGAGTGGCATAACCCACTGCTTGGTCGGGACGGCATTCGCTAATTCGGATTTTCTTGTCCATTGTGGTTATCCACTGGAGAGTAGCGATTGCGTCTCCCAACCCAGTCAGCTTTGGCGGGTCGCATCCTTTGAAGGACTTATAGTTGCACCCATCTTGGCCTCTTTTCCTGTCACCGACCTCCACAGACTTATCCTCACTCGAAGCCTCTCTTTCTCCTTCCCCATCCTTCCTACCATCACCACCCGCCCCTTCAGCAGTTCGTTCACGGCTTCCAGCAGATCTTTCGGGATTCAGGTTCTTCACAGCAGCAACTACAGCTTGAACAATGGATGCTTGAACTGCAGGGCTAAGTTGAACCTCTTTGTTGTTGTTCTGGTCTCTTCCAGCTGCGCTTCCTTCATCTTCGGTGTTGGAAGCTTCTTCTACCGAGGGTTGCCGGACAGGACGAGGCCTGCCACGACGTCCAGTGCGACCTCCAGTTCCAACAATTTCTCCAGCTCCAGCCATTAGTATTCTAAAAGGGAAAACACAAACGTCATCACTCTAGGAATTATTTAGCACATGATTTTAATGACGTAGTCACGTATAGGCTTACCCTACCACGTACTATCGTCATGCCACTATCACTCTTACTACACCCTTGCCACTTCTAACACGCTCTACCTCTACTTATCTACAACATGCTTCATATCATTTACATAATAAGCAAGTCACATCATAGCATACACACACACTAATAACCACTTGGCAATCACTGTCCTTGGCGATGCGTGCAATATCCGAAGATCGTTCACGCACCAACAAGTATTATATAATAGCTACCTCGTATAACATCTATAGCATACACTTACCACTTAAGGTAAGTGTATTCACACTTCACATCGAGTATGCACACAGCCCCGAAAACATAACAAGGAAATGGGGCTAGAAACTCACCTGAACTCTGCCTCTTCCTCTGATAGTTGTAAATCCCTTCCTTAACTGAGCTCGGCTGACTGTATAAGTTACGCGTATCAATACTCGCCTGATCTAATCTGGCGGCCTAGTATTAGATTACTTTTACTTATTGTTTATAATTTATTTTCTAATCGAACTAGACTTTAGGCGAAGTTAAACCTTAGACGAACTTAGCTTTAGGCGAAGTTAAACCTTATGCGAACTTAGCTTTAGGCGAAGTTAACCCTTAGGCGAACTTAGCTTTAGGCGAAGTTAAACCTTAGGCGAACTTAGCTTTAGGCGAAGTTAACCCTTAGGCGAACTTCGCTTTAGGCGAAGTTAACCCTTAGGCGAACTTAGCTTTTAGGCGAAGTTGTCATCAGGCGAACTTAGCTTTTAGGCGAAGTTGTCATCAGGCGAACTTAGCTTTTAGGCGAAGTTGTCATCAGGCGAACTTAGCTTGCAGGCGAAGTTCATCAGGCGAACTTAGCTTGCAGGCGAAGTTGTCGGCTGCTGCTACTGTTCGTCCTTAATCATCTTCGTTTCTTAACCAAATAACTCGATTTAGGTATCCACGTAATCGTCTGACCAGCGCCTACAAACCCCAACCATCAAATCGGCCTAACATCGATGTTTAAGGGGTGCGATTTAGGCATATAGGTTACGGGTTCTTTTAGGTTAACAATTAACCAATCAAATGCTAATCAATTCCAGTAATATTTGTTGTTTTAGGTTCGTTTATAACAAACTAACACAGATCTATGATTTCCCAATTCAAACCGAACCTATACGAACAATTTCTAACTATAAACGTACCTTGAACGAGTCGAACTACGAACCCGGTTAAGCCTAGATGTTGTTTTGGTCCGTCACGACGTTCCAGCACCAACAAGCTCGGTTTTTCGCCTTCGGATCTTGGTTCGGGTTATAAGATGGTGTTGTGTGTGTTTTGGTGGTGTATGGAATATGTGAGAATGAGGATTAAATGGTGATTAATGGTATTTATATTTAGGGATCATGGGCTTAAGCCCATGGACTCTCCTTCCTTCTTTCATAACCCAAGTCCATAACCCATACCAACTCCTACTCTATTTATTTATTTCACGATAACCCGAGTAAGCTTTCCCTCTATTATTAAGTAATACAATTAATATTGTTTTGGAAATTTCGGGATGTTACAAGTCTTCCCTCCTTAAAGAGGTTTCGTCCCCAAAACCTAACTTATTCCCTATAAAAGGAAAACTTCTTATATTTACACACCTTATTGAATCGCCTTTGCTTTCTGGGTTATCCCTCTTACTCCTGACTTGTAGTCATCGAGCGGTGATCATGTGTTTTAGCTATTACGGTAGCTTGTCCATGAAGCCCTCGATGTACCAAGTCTCGTATCGCCTTCCCGAGGAACCTTGTTTTATATAATAACGCTAACTCCTAAGGCGACGCTTTACCATCACACAACTATTTATCGAAACCAACATGCATTCAAGATAAATTCATAGGTCGTTCATACAAAATCATAAGAAGTCACAAGTACTTCATAACATAAAAGGAAATCATTCAAGCTTGCTAAACAAACATAGGTTCAACTGTAACATAAAACACTCTTCAACTACTAAACATAAAACAACTGTGACATGCCACTTATTCTCCGGCAACCTCCTCAGCAGCTAATAGACCATCCTTTCACGCGTCTCCTCTTCCTTCCCCCACTGCCACGGCTTCTCCACACTCCCTATCTATGTGACCTGACTTACCACACTTGTAACACTTCTGGTCCTCGGTGCATTCACGGGAGATGTGCCCCTTCCTCCCACATCGGTAGCACTGATTTGGACCAGCCTTGCATTCCCCCAAGTGCATCTTCCCGCACACCTTACATGCTTCCCTTCCTGCCATCTTCTGTGCTTTTCTCCCTGCACGCTCCACGACATCCCTAGCTCTTTTAGTTCCTTTCCCTTCTTCCTCATCTTCCACCTCCACATCATCCGCCGCCAGATCAACATAGACCATCTCCGCCAACTCGACCGCAGACTCAAAGGTAACAGGTTTGTTGGCCCTGACTAACATGCGGACCTTCTGGGGAAGTCCTCTAACGTAGCACTTGATCCGTTTCGCCTCGGTGTTCACCATGTCAGGAACCAGCCTAGACATGCGGTTGAATTCAGTGGTGTACTCACGATGTGTCATCCTGTCCGCCTTCAGATTCAGAAATTTCATCTCGGCCCTCTCAACCTCAGCATCAGCACAGAACCTTTTCATCACTAACTCCTTAAGGTCATCCCATCTCATGGCCTTAATCTCCTCTCGGGTCTTCCTTTGTTCCACAGTTTCCCACCAGTACATGGCCTCATCTTCAAATGACTGAGTGGCATAACCCACTGCTTGGTCGGGACGGCATTCGCTAATTCGGATTTTCTTGTCCATTGTGGTTATCCACTGGAGAGTAGCGATTGCGTCTCCCAACCCAGTCAGCTTTGGCGGGTCGCATCCTTTGAAGGACTTATAGTTGCACCCATCTTGGCCTCTTTTCCTGTCACCGACCTCCACAGACTTATCCTCACTCGAAGCCTCTCTTTCTCCTTCCCCATCCTTCCTACCATCACCACCCGCCCCTTCAGCAGTTCGTTCACGGCTTCCAGCAGATCTTTCGGGATTCAGGTTCTTCACAGCAGCAACTACAGCTTGAACAATGGCTGCTTGAACTGCAGGGCTAAGTTGAACCTCTTTGTTGTTGTTCTGGTCTCTTCCAGCTGCGCTTCCTTCATCTTCGGTGTTGGAAGCTTCTTCTACCGAGGGTTGCCGGACAGGACGAGGCCTGCCACGACGTCCAGTGCGACCTCCAGTTCCAACAATTTCTCCAGCTCCAGCCATTAGTATTCTAAAAGGGAAAACACAAACGTCATCACTCTAGGAATTATTTAGCACATGATTTTAATGACGTAGTCACGTATAGGCTTACCCTACCACGTACTATCGTCATGCCACTATCACTCTTACTACACCCTTGCCACTTCTAACACGCTCTACCTCTACTTATCTACAACATGCTTCATTTCATTTACATAATAAGCAAGTCACATCATAGCATACACACACACTAATAACCACTTGGCAATCACTGTCCTTGGCGATGCGTGCAATATCCGAAGATCGTTCACGCACCAACAAGTATTATATAATAGTTACCTCGTATAACATCTATAGCATACACTTACCACTTAAGGTAAGTGTATTCACACTTCACATCGAGTATTCACACAGCCCCGAAAACATAACAAGGAAATGGGGCTAGAAACTCACCTGAACTCTGCCTCTTCCTCCGATAGTTGTAAATCCCTTCCTTAACTGAGATCGGCTGACTGTATAAGTTAAACGTATCAATACTCGCCTGATCTAATCTGGAGGCCTAGTATTAGATTACTTTTACTTATCGTTTATAATTTATTTTCTAATCGAACTCGACATTAGGCGAAGTTAAACCTTAGGCGAACTTAGCTTTAGGCGAAGTTAAACCTTAGGCGAACTTAGCTTTAGGCGAAGTTAACCCTTAGGCGAACTTAGCTTTAGGCGAAGTTAAACCTTAGGCGAACTTAGCTTTAGGCGAAGTTAACCCTTAGGCGAACTTAGCTTTAGACGAAGTTAACCCTTAGGCGAACTTAGCTTTTAGGCGAAGTTGTCATCAGGCGAACTTAGCTTTTAGGCGAAGTTGTCATCAGGCGAACTTAGCTTTTAGGCGAAGTTGTCATCAGGAGAACTTAGCCTGCAGGCGAAGTTCATCAGGCGAACTTAGCTTGCAGGCGAAGTTGTCGGCTGCAGCTACTGTTCGTCCTTAATCATCTTCGTTTCTTAACCAAATAACTCGATTTAGGTATCCACGTAATCGTCTGACCAGCGCCTACAAACCCCAACCATCAAATCGGCCCTAACATCGATGTTTAAGGGGTGCGATTTAGGCATATAGGTTACGGGTTCTTTTAGGTTAACAATTAACCTATCAAATGCTAATCAATTCCAGTAATATTTGTTGTTTTAGGTTCGTTTATAACAAACTAACACAGATCTATGATTTCCCAAATCAAACTGAACCTATACGAACGATTTCTAACTATAAACGTACCTTGAACGAGTCGAACTACGAACCCGGTTAAGCCTAGATGTTGTTTTGGTCCGTCACGACATTCCAGCACCAACAAGCTCGGGTTTTCGCCTTCGGATCTTGGTTCGGGTTATAAGATGGTGTTGTGTGTGTTTTGGTGGTGTATGGAATATGTGAGAATGAGGATTAAATGGTGATTAATGGTATTTATATTTAGGGATCATGGGCTTAAGCCCATGGACTCTCCTTCCTTCTTTCATAACCCTAGTCCATAACCCATACCAACTCCTACTCTATTTATTTATTTCCCGATAACCCGAGTAAGCTTTCCCTCTATTATTAAGTAATACAATTAAAAGTGTTTCAAGCAATGCATGATCCTAAACCGCGCGCCCGCCTCGGCTACCTGAGAATAACATACTAAAAGTGTCAACACGGGGTTGGTGAGTTCACAAGTTTATATAAAATAAAGCGTTTAGCGTTTGCGTTCAGCCTTTTGCGTTCAGCGTTTTGCGTTAAGCGTTTTGCGTTACCTGATAGTGTTCTGTCAATTATATATCTATAGGTAGCTAGCCTATAAAACAAGTATTACTAAGTGTTCGACACCGAAGCTGACTGTTTATCATTTGCCTTGCCACCAGGTCTATCCCGACCATGGTATGTGTTTAGCCAAGATTACACCCACTCGACCTCCAGTCGAGTTTAGCTTTGGGTGGGGTTTGTCAAACCCAGTAGTACTACTCAACAATGACTCGCTATTATCCAATATTAAACGGTTCGATGTGAATGAAGGACTTTAGTTATTGCGTTTGCCACTTAGTCTTTACAAGTGAAATATAATCTATATTAACAAAATCTTAAATGTGTTTTCGGAGTATGTTATCTCCCCCAAGTGAAAAGCGTTTGAAAACAGTTTAAATAGGGGTAAGTGAACTCACTGTTTGCGAAGATATTCCCAAATTAAATCACCAAGATGCGCGTCACAGAAAAACTCTCTCTAGCGTTCTAAAACAACAAAGAGATTTTTCTAAGTGTCGGAATATTATCGAGTCTCTAGACCCGGCACATAATACCTATACACAGAACATGTTTCGTGTTTCGTTTGTGAATCGTGTGTGACTTTAACAAATGTATTTGTGATACGTTACATGTGTAAGCAATTATATACGTGTCATGTATTCATAAAGTACATCACTAGCAATTACTTCCTGTAAGGGCATTTTGGTCAAAACATAACAATTATATAGCTATCATGTTTCATGCATTTTCACACAATTCAGCAGCTAGTTTCACCGAGACAGAAATTCTACTTAAAAGATTGTACTATTCCACTGATCATAGCATCTCAATTAATTTACCAAAAATCATCACAGAAGCACATATATCTTAGGTTTCCAGAACATATTTATTATATTTTTATTCCACATAGTTTTCTCACAATCATCAAATCATTACAGCAAACTCATAACAGTCAAATTCATGCGCAACAGAATGTTATTTGAAATTCCCGTTAAACGAAAAATCCAATAAATGCAAGACCACTTGGGTTAGGTTCCTAACTCAATGAGTCAACTTCCAGAAGTGGAACCAAACCAATTGGTCTCGTAGTTCATGAGATATAACATTTACAAAACAACCTAACAGCAGGTCTAACAGCTCAGCTTTGCACAACGTTTTTGTAAAATCATAAAAGTTAACTTCTACACGTCCAAAAATTGCAAATTTATATTCTTTAGAAACTAGACTCAACCTAGTTTACTGTAGTATCAATAATCTCAACCAATTTTCACATCTACAACTCGTTACAGTCAATTAAACATCAGTAACACAATCTGTCCAGAAACTGTTTAAATCCAAACTCAACATATCAACTATCTATGGACCATCATGCATTCATATAACACTCTAGACTCCATAATCACTACCCATGCACATCAATTACACATTACATACATGATTAGGGTTTTTGTTTGAACTCAAATCAAAGACACAACAATCAACATGTAACAATATCAATTCTAGTTACCAAATCATCATCAATACATCATCCAATCAAACAAAATCATATGAACACACAACCATATAAAAATCGGCAGCTAGGGTTTGTAATTAACCCAATAAACATCAAAATCAAGTATAAAGGATGCATAGGATAGTCGTTTATACCTTCCTAGCACCTTAATCTTCGATCAAAAGTTGAAATTGATGGTTGTATGTGTGTGTATTGGTGATGGCAGCCAAGGGAGATGGAGGGGAGGGTCCGATCTGGATTGTGGGGGAAAGAAATAAGTTAGGGTTTAGTTATTAGTATTATTTATAACAAACAAAGTTACACTCAAGTCCCTCCACTTTCAATTGTTGTTTTTCTAACTTAAATAACTAGTTTACATCTTGAGTTAACGTTTATAACCATGTTATCACATAACACATAAGTCTAACATATAATTATCACATAATCACTGTTTTGACGTTTTTCGTTTATTCATCAATCGTTTGCGTCAACTCGTTTGCGTTTCGGTGCAATTCCCGAAAGACTACACATGTAGTAAGAGTTAAGCGTCATTTAAACCCTAGTTTAAATGTAATGAGGTGTGCGTTATAGATTCAGTGATCTTAAGTTTGAATTGACAGAGTTGAGTTAACGGAGTTAACCTGAAATTGACGATTGTCACATACGGGATAGCCATTCACCATAAGACTGAAAGTGACTTGGGCGACTGTTGTGTGCTTTGTTAATTCTTTCGCTTAAAAATATGTCTACTTTAGTTCGAGGGACATGTACTTTTATATGTTTTTCCCGTCATCTACCTGTAGACATACTGAATAGCCATTTACCTGAAGACTGAAAGTGACTGGGGCGACCGAGTTTGAAAATGCATTATAAAATATTTTCTAGGAAGTGATATGATTATTCAGTTAAGAGCTCTTTAGAAGCTCAAAATATTTTCAAATGAAAATTGATCCAACCTTTGGAAAATGATAGTAAAATTGTTTATGTGTGCCTAACGTCTAAAGTTACTAGGCTTAAAAGGCTTTTGGACAGTCTTTGATATATATGGTAGCTTTCCATGATGCGTAAAAGTTGAAGTGATATAAACTAAATCTGCTAAACTTACTGTGGAGATTTTGAAGATGCGTGCATGTCTCTAGATACATCTCTCCGAATGATAGGCAGCAAAAGAAATTACCCAGTCATATACGAGCCCGTCATACGGTACAGTCATACATCTCTCCGAATGATAGGCAGCAAAATATATCTAAGTTATATTTAAAAATATATATATATAATATTGTGTTATTAAAATTCGTATATCAAAAGCTTAAAAGGTCAATCTAGAACTACAAGGGTGGGGCATTCAAATAAATCCTAAACACCCTTAATGTAAGGCATGTAAGTCCGGATGGCTTGTAAGTCCAACATTCAATCTTAAAGCTTAAATTTTTGTTTGTATAGAGAAAATCTTTTAATCAAGCACTAAGGGGTTTGAGTCAAATTAGGGTGATCTGGGGAAAGCCAAATACGCTTTGAGAAGAGATAGGAGGCATCACGGGTCTATATGTGATGTCCATCAAAGCTTTATGCATAATTGAACCTTTTTCTTATCACTGATACAATGAAAATCATGCTAAGTATCTTAATACCTTCTATCAACATGTCTCTCTATGTCATAATAGCTGAAAATGAATCATTGTGAAAGCATCTTAATCAATATGACTCCATGTTTGGATTTATTCTTGAAAGGTTGTTCGCTTATCGAAACTGAAATTTGATCCCAAAATTTGTTAAAATTACAAGAAGGTCAGGTGGTTAAATTACTGTATTTTTATACCTTTATCTACTTTAATATTTTGTTTTTCTTTTTCTCATTCGCTTTAGTTTTACCTCATGTTTACTCTTGTCGAAACGAATGCTATAAGAGATCGTTTTGTGTTTATGTAAAGTCCGATATGTGTAAACTGGATTTTTGGCCCAGACAAGTGGTATGGCCCAAATTTATAGGAGTTCTCAGCCCATCAGGGTTTTCGGCCCGATGAGATGCTTTGAAGTTTAAAAGGCAATCTTTGGATGCATTATTGTTCATCACTTTCATATTTCATAACTTCTAATTCTCTCATCACCATAACCCGAAAATTCTAAACATTTTTTTACCAAAGCTATCTCAAGTTCGTAACTATTGAAAGGTAATTAAACATAAACTGAAACCGTGTTTTGGCTCATTAATGGTAATTAATTGAGGGTTTTATATTAAATGGATGTTCGGACGATGATGTATGATTGAGAAACATGCTTGCGATTAATGATTATAGTCTATATGAGTTGCTTTTATGAGATTAGAGTGAGTTGCAGGTTTTTGTCAATGGCGATTTAGGATTTGAGGAAGATGAATCGAAGTTCAAGATGAAATCCAAAGGGTTTTGAAACCCAAGATCTGCAGAGATCTCAGGATCTAGGGTTCTCGGGTATGGTTAACCGAAAACCTTTGGTTAACCAGAGAGCCCCTTAAGGGTTCTCGGTCAAACTTTGACCGAGAACCAATTTGGATAACCGAAAGCTCATGTTTTCGGTTGTGTAGGGTTTCTTATGAACAGTTCTTGATAGAAAACACAAATTCTTGGACTGAAAACTAATTTATGGACCGAAAACTCATCTACTAGACAGAAATCTCAGTTTATGGACCGAAAACGACTTTAATCATATTCTAATTAATATAATTGGGACTGTTTTACAAATAAGGAATCACATTATCTACATTATGTTTCTGGTCCTTGTTCTTTGATCAAGATGTTTATTCTATCATATATATATATATATATATATTCTATCATATATATATATATATATTTCATATAATAAGTGATTGTCCATTTAAATGAATATATTATTAACTTGACTCATTTGTTGCAGTCATGGTTGATCAATCACCTCTGAAATTTGTTGATACTCATAACATTGTTGGATGCGTTATTGATTCACCTCTAGTTCACAAGGAGTTCAGGTAAATGATCGTAGGGCTAAATACATGTAGGATTTCTCACGCCTTACGAGAAACTCCTATCATTTGTAAGAAGATGGTGACAGAATTCAGGAATCATGCTTCCATCAATCAGAGAGGTGATGGGGGAGCTGTGGTGATTAAGTCAAAGATTTAGAAGAAGCCTATTATTATTTCCGAGGCTATTATTCGCGAGGTGTTATTGTTCGGTGACCAACCCGATTATCCTACCGAATATTCTACCGAGGTTGTTGCTGAAATTGCTCTGAGGATGGGATATGAGGGATCTTACCCTCCAGCTATCAAGAAGTTTTTCCATCATACTGGAGGTTCTTGATTCACGCATTCTTCACGTGTGTCTCGAGACGAAAGGGAGGTTCTAATGAGATAATCCACATTCAGATGCCGGCTGTGGTTGCCTTGATCATGGACTGGAACTACAATTATTTCAAGTTCTTGTTCGATGAAATTATAAGCAACCTCAAGGGAAAGAATAAGGAGATGTTTTTATGTACCTGAGGTTTCTACAGATGATTTTCGACTTACATTATTCTGATCTAATCTAATCTGTAGAGACGCTCGATCTGAAGGCCATGGGTCCCAATACGTTTGGGTTGATGAAACAGTCAAGGAAAGGAGCCAAATTGGTCTATAAAGGACTTCATCAGCTGGTCAAATTTGGAAGATTCTCTGAAACAGAGGCTGTCACTACTGGTCCCAGTGCCTCTATTGTTGATGAACATGTGACTCCGGCTCAGAGGTTCACAACTGCTTATGAAATGATTTCTGATGATGATGAGCCTGATAGTTCTCCATCACAACAAATGGAGATTGAACACCAGGAACAACAATTAGTACCCACTGCTGATCAAATGAAAGATTTTGAGGCATTTAAAAACAAGCTCCAGTCGACTGCATTGAAGCCTCCTCAATCAGTCACTGCGACACATGATGATGCTATTGAAGAAGAACCATCCACCAATCTCATTCAAAGAAAAAGACGAAAGAAAGATCCTAGATCGGGTATGCTGGTTAATGATACTACACCAACCAATCAATCTAAAGCTTCTGAGCCCACTACAATTGAAGCTCGAGTTGATCAAGGTCCGTCTACTACTGATCAACAAACTCAAGAACAGATATTTGATGACATTACACAAGAATTTGAGTTTGAAGTGCACATTCAGTCCATTAACGAACCATCGAGATCGTATGACCCGATTGGTCAACAAAGCTCAAGTATCGCTCATATCCTGGCTATGAAAGATAAATTCTTACAAGACAAGGACAAGGGGATTACTCTTGAGGCTGATCCAGTTGATGTATAATCCTTGCAACGTCGAGTCTTAGAGCTTGAACAATACTCGATGGTGAAGGATGTACGAATCCAGGAGCTTGAAGCAAGTAATACCAAGAAAGATTCAAAGATACAGGAGCTTCAGGCTAACATGGGCGACCTTACTGCACTATACTTAGACCTCCAACAAAAGCTGATTCAGAAGTTTGGAGATGAATTAAAAAATGGTGATGACAGTGGTGAGAAGTCAACTGTTGACAATCAAGGTAGTGGTTCCAGCGTTTGTCCTACTTCTAATATTGATGCTTCTGAGCCACTGGAACAATACTTTGCCTCTCCTCCAAAGACAGCTGAACAAGTTGAGAGGATACATAAGAAGATTCTAATAATGGAAAACTCAAATCAAAATGTGGAGTCTTCCGATCACCCTGATAAATTCATTGTTGAATTCAAAAAAGGATCCTCTAATAAATATGGTGATCGATCAGGTGTTGTGTCGTGGGGATACGATATTGATAAATCTATGTGGTGAGTCAAAAGAAAGTCGGGTAACACTGAGTATTATAAGAAGATGAAACACTTTGGGTCATGGACAAAAGTTGACCTAAGTTATTTAATCAACGCCCCTTTTCACAACCCTAACAACGATAAGAAGGCTACTGACTTCTGGAACTTCTTAAAGAATCAACTTGATCGAGGATTCCCAAATATGACTACAGCCAAATCTTTTTTGAAGAAAGCCAAAGGGGTTCAAGATCAAAAAACTGGAAAACCATAGTCAATGTCATGTGGCCAGAAATAAGGAAGGCGAGTCATATTCTGCTCACTACTTGAATTCCCGATGGAGCGCTGGATGAAATGAAATTTTGGACGTATGATGGTGAGATGGCTACGGTCGTCATTCGTCTAAGAAAGGGACACTTCTGAATTGTCGATCCACGTGACTTGCTGAAGTTCAGTGAAAAAGACATCAAACATCTTAGCAATTTCCAAATCATGGCTGAACCATTGTACAGGCCAGCTGTTAAGGAGTATACAGGCATGGTTGGATCGATCATACGTACAGGTTTATGGCCCAGTGCTTACAAAGAGGCGGATGAAAATATACTGGATCACAATTAAAGTTAAAGATGCAAACCAAGGGGAGATTATTGGGCTAATTCTTATGTGGTTTGTATTTGTTTTGGGCTTGCATTGTAAACCGAGATCCACATGGATCTCGGTGGGCTTTGGGTAGTTTTGGGCTTTATGTAGGTGATATATAAACATGTATCTAGGTCATTATCATGCGCGGTTTTAGTTTTGGTTGGACAGAGACAAGTGAGAGAGACGAGAAGTGTTTAGTTTGTAATCTATTGTGCTTAAGCACCCGACGTTAATAAACGTGTGTTTTGAAGCATTATCATCTTGTTCTTATTGTTTACTTGTTTTTATTGAATCCATTCGTCGTTAGATTTCGCATAACAACGATCTCACGTGATATCATATTGAAAGATCCGTCTAGGGACTTACATGATGTTTGGTGTAGCATGATTTGGCCTTTTAGGTTCGAACATTCTCATCAAGCTCTCCGGGAAAGTAAACAGGTGCCGCAGTTGATTGGGATTTATACAAATTACTTTCCTTAGACAAGAGTCTCGACTGCCGGTGTTGTCACCCTTCCAGTTACTACATGCACGTCACGTTTTTCAGATTAATTATTTATATTTATCATTTATATAAAAAAAATTAATGTTTCTTCCTTTAGAAGAACGTCAATTCACAATAACCTTTGTATGCAAACCTTTATGTTTCTTCTTTGTTTCTTAATAACAAAGAAACATCTATTTTTGTAAACCTTTATGTATAAAGAGCTTAAATATATCTATAAACTTTCCAAGGTTTAGGCTATACCCTCGACTAGGATCTAAGTTATGAGTTGAAATATTTTAAACATAACTCTTACCTTAAAATGGGTATAACGCTTAAGGAGGAACGAGGGTGTCGGGGTATGGAACATCGAACTCTAAAGTGTCACCGGGACTTCAACTCGGCGGCACGAACTTCAAGAAAGTGAAAGTGGATTGGTGTTTCGTATGACACAATTGAGGAGCCCATGTTCACTATTTATAGCCATCCTCAGTCGGACCGTCACTCACCACCATGTGACATGTGTCATTCTTAATAATGAGTTGTTCCATAAGGTGTTGACATGTGGCATTCATATTGATTAGTCACTAACCACATGTCACTTTGTGAGGGTATGAGTTGTTCTGTATTGACATGTGTACTTTGTATTGCCACATGTGACATGTGTCTTCTCATAGTAATGAGTCATAGGACACATGTCGCTTCCATATATCTTTAGCTAAATGACTAACTAGTCCATCAACATCCTAAATTGACAAAATTGATATGAATATTTTCGGGATGTTACACCTAATAGCCAAACATGTGAGAAAGAGATGTATGAAGAAAGATGAATATTTCATTAATTGTGCATTTAATATACAAGGTACAAGGAGAAAAAGCCTAATCAATATTATGTATTAACAACCACAATAATAATTATTCATAATACTCCCCCATGGTTATTGACGTTCGGCTATAAATCACGTATATATATGTGTTATTTCATGTATTTTAATTGTTTATACATAATGAACACAGTTACTTTGAGTTCTTTTATAATCACAAGTGTTCGGAGCTTAAATGAGCTAATTCAGAGCCATCTAAATGAAGATTAAGCAAGCCTCAAGAAGACGGAAGAATAGTGAAACATATATGGATGGTTAAGAAGGATTCGGGAATGGTTTGGATGAGAAACTCGAAGCTGAAGCAAAAACTAAACAAGACGGGTTACCAGAAAAGTGTCGTTTAGTAAAACAAGCATATCTCGGCCTAGAAAATGAGTTAAACGACCCATGATATATGAATTTCGGATTTCTCGATGAAACATATCTGATTATGAGGTTAGTTTACTTAGCACTAAGCGAACTGAGGGTCAAAAACCCTTCGAGCTACGCAAAGGGGCTTAAAAAGGGAAAATAACCCTAACTTGGTATAATCAGTTTTGAGCCCATATTTCGAGATATCATTCATTCCATACGCCAAGTACAACCACTAGGATGATTCTGCACCATCCCGAAGCTTCCGATTTATCTAACCTTCACATGTTTTCATTCTTAAATCAGATAAGCGAATCTTTTGTGACGCCGATGTCAGGCTAAAACCATTGTATTCACTTTAGGCTATGGTTTTGTGTAAACTAACTTTGATCAGATTCTCTATGCTTTAATGATTATGAACTAGGTTGAATTTTTCATTTAATCTTTTTTTACTTTATCAATCAATTGTTAAAAAGGTTTTTGTTTTTGATTATTGAATCTTGCATTACTTACCTGGTTGTGTTCATCAACATTCAGGGTTAGCTCTTGTATCATTGAACCAATAATCGCTAGTCATTGCAACCTAATTGATTTTCATAATATGAAACTGGTAATTGAGTAGATCGGGTTAAGTTGTGTCAACAATTCGGTTAGGGTATCATTTTCCATCACAACCAAACTAATAGGTCTGGTAATTATTGCGCAATTGATTTAATAGAATATGTTATTAGTTTGTTATCGCATTACCTGAACTTGAAGTGAAGCACCTTTCTCATAATTGTTTACTAAATTAGTCATGTTTTTTACTTGCACTTTCATTGAGTCCCTGTGGAGATGACCTTATTTACCCATACTAGTTATAGGTATTTAAGTCTTATAAATACTTGTTGTTTTATTAGAGCACGACATCTGCATCAGTTATCAACTTCATACGCTTGAAGGTGTTGCCTCATTAAAAACCTTGTTAGGAAAACCCAGTGGGACAAAATCATAGCTAAGGGAAAAGAGTGCACCGCGTATTGTCCCCCCCCCCCCTGAAATGTATTTTCGTTAAAATGGTAAATATTGATCTTCGGTGAAAGCTTCAAAGCTTTTTTACTCAATCATTTGTGTCTTCATTCCTTGACATGTGAATGCTAAGTTGAACAATGTTGCATGATGTAGGTTCTCAGCCGGATCTACACGGAATATCTCGTTCTACGTAGGTGCGGAATCCCTACGTAAGACGATACGAGTGTAGAAGACGATACACGTTAACACAATCAAACACACGTTACAATAAACAAAGACACGTTGTATTGCAACTGGAAACACGTGATTCACTGATCACCGATTACAAAAACTCTGAACAACTCATAAACTGACTCCTCTAAATCAGCCGTAACCTAGCCGTATATAACAGACGACAACTTCGCCTAACATGTTTAGGCGAAGTTGTCACTAACTTCGCTTGTTCCACAAGTTCACCTATATAAGCGAACTTGTGAGCTAACTTCGCTTAATACAAAATACAAATCCAACTAACTCGATTACAGACACTAGACACTGTACTACTGACATCATGTACCAACAGACTCCCCCTTGGCAGTAGCTTCATATCTCTATCTTCAAACACGTGTCTTGTAATCCCAAAAATCTTGTATCTTTCATCTTCAAGCATGAACGCCTTCTCGTACACAAACCGAAACAACTCTTTGATACTTCTTTGCTTCTTCTTTCCAAGCAGGAATATAAAATATCTTTTTCTCGTTCAGCACCTGCAGATCAGCTTGAGACAGATTCACTATATGCATAGGATCATAAACTCTCATCAGCTCTTGTTCATCTTCATCCTCCATTACTGCTTCAGCTGTTTCACAATCCACATACCACCACTTCAGATCTTTGAGCTCATCCTTGGACATTTGTTTCATCGGCACTTCTTTTAAACACCGGATCGGCTTATACTTCATGATCATCCAAGGCTTGCCATCTGCTCTCATTCCTCTGTCTTTGTCTTCAACAAGCTTTCCTTTCTGTGGTTTCAACAGCTCGAACTTTTTCTCCTTTATGCTTTCCTTCCAGACTATCTTCCCAATGACCCTAGCCATGTTATCATCACTCCTGTTTATCAACCCCAACCTGGCTAAGTCCTTCACTTCACACTCAGGCAACGTATTCAACGATCTCAACAGCCTCTTGAAATACTGAACCCCATCATACCTTTTAATAACAAAAAGCCTCAACTGCTCATCATATAACCAGCATATAATCCCCTTTTTCGATTCAGCATAACCCCTGATGTTGTAACTTTTCTTGAACATAGTAGGGACCGCCGGTTTCTTAGTCTTTACGAACCACTGAGCGTAGCCTTCTTTCCATCTTGGCTGCTCCTCCCATTCCGTCTCATCGCTTCCCATCTCTTGACCCATATCTGCCTTATCAACTTCCGGAATCTCGTGCTCAACGTTCTCCTCCACAATCTCTCCTTCTTCAATCTCACTATCAATGACAATCTCAGCCCCTATCTTCTCTATCTCCTCCATCGGTAACACATCCTCATCACCTATAACATCATCTAACACCTCCTCAGCATCCACAACCACCACATCATCACCCCCTGAACCGCCAGCTGCACTCGTTGACTCCCCCTGAGATGTGGAAGTCCCAAGAGCTTGTTCAGTTCTTGGCAACTCTCCACCTGCACCTTTCGATGCATTGGGATCATCGTCTCGATCATTACGCTTCTTCGTCCTCAGCTCGTCACCCTTACAGCCCGTCTCCCCCTGAGATGCCAAGAACTGTTTCAAGGCATCAATTATTTTACCATGCTCGATCAGGAGGGACGACTGAATCTGATTCTCCGCAACGAGGCGCTGAATAGCATGAGTCTGGATAAGATTTACCCTTGATTGTTCTGCCACGACCCTTTCTAGCGCTGCTATTCTTTCCGAATCGGATAAGGTTGCATCGAAATCAAACCTCATATATGATATGTCTTGAGCGTACGGAGGAGGGATTCCCAATGTAACCGGCACCTCAGAAACAGGTGGAAACGTAACCGCAGGTGGTATCGTAACCGACAACCCTGCAGTAGCAACAACTGTCGACTTAACAAACCTTGCTACGACCTCCGTTGGAGTAAGAGTTGGAGGTGGCAGGGACACAATCTCCGGAGCCGAGAGCTGGAATGTAGTGGGTGAGATGCCTAAGTAAGATGAGGTAGTCACCACGGGAACATCCGTGGCGATTGGCCCTGTAACTTGCAATGGTGTAGGGACTATAGTCATACCAGACAGTGCGGGTGGAGTGAAACGAACCACCCTTGAGCTCTCACCAGCTCCCGAACCTGCACCTGCCCGTTCCCTTCTCGATCTATGGACCAACTGATGTAAATCTTTCTCAAAATCCGACTCACTGTGATCATTGTCTCTATTCCTCTTCCCATGAATCCTTTCTTGTGTAACCAAAATCCGTCTAGCTTCAGCCACATCATCATCTGAAGAATCAGAATCAGCCTCAGTCGTAGCTGCCCTAGCAACATCCACACTAGTAACCCGGGCTACCAAGACATGTACCTCTTCCTCAGGGTCAACACGATCCATATCAAAAAATCCTTGACCGCCAAACGCAGCTTCAAGGTCTACATTTTCCTTCGGTGCCACAACAGGAGCAGCAGGTAAAGCTTGTTGTACCTCAGGTGGTGGTTGAGGTGCTCCAGCCTGTTGTGGTGCCGGATCTCGAAACTCGTCCCCACGAGCTGGAACATACTCTGGGTTGATCAAGTACCCAAATAATGGAGTATGTCGAGGACGGAGCTCAGGCTTGCTTCTTGCACTTGATGATCTACACTAAGCGAAGATCCTCTTGCTTACACTCTCCACATATCTAATCGGGCGGCGCTGAGGTAACGTGGGAGCAACATGATTCAAGATCATTTGAAGGAATCTTGGATACATCAGAAATCTCTCACGCGCCACCGCTCTTCTTTGACGGTCTATCTCGTAGAATACCATCTGACTAAAGCTATAACGCTTATTGTAAGTCAGTGCAGTCATCGCCGACTGCATGGTCGCACCCATTCCATCCGTACCAGCCTTTCTCCCTGACATACACACGATCATCACGTGCATAAGAAATCGCCATTGGTCTAACAAGAATCCCTTTCGTCTTTGAGTATCTCCCAATGGACCAGAATATCCCATCCTCAGAAAAGCACCATCTCTGAATGGAGCCACGAAGTCTGTAGGATCGTCTCTCGTTTCATCCCCAAACTGTAAAGCTACCCTGATCTGTTCAGACGAGAACTATACTATCTGATTGTTAACCGTTGCACGCATAACCGGGGGCTCGACTCGACAGTCATATTCCACTGTCTGCCAGAAATCTTCTATGTTTGGCAATGAGATTGGCAGTGTTGTAGTAATAGCGTAGAAGATACGCGAGCGGAGTAGAAATGTGATGATCTTGCGGAAATCATCAACACCGCTCGCATCCGGGTCCAATGTGATGTACATGTTATGCCCCGGGAAAAACTGTCGATGGTTATCTCCTCCTTCGTCACCACCTGCACCACCTGCTCCAGCTACAGCTGCCATTTCTGCAACAAAAACAGACTAAGTTAGAGAATCGTCGAGGCAAATCACAAGTTCGCCTGTTACCATGAGCGAAGTTATGATTTATTCTGTATAGGCGAAGTTAGAGGTGGGGCGAAGTTGGGAACAACTTCGCCTCAACTTGAACTTCGCCTGATCAATGTTAAGTAAAAAAGGCCAGGCGAAGTTAATGATAACTTCGCCTAACCACAACTTCGCCTCATGTACTGTTACATAATTAATTATCAGGAGAAGTTAACCCTCAGGCGAAGTTAAGGATAACTTCGCCTAAACTGTAAGTTCGCCTGAATATGAATCGGCAACAGTTTAGTTGTTCAAACGAATTGATTTGGTCAATTTGGAGATTGCGGACTGTTAAACACATGTTTTTATGGAGATCTAGACGATCAATATGATTACGACCACGTGAAAATAAGCTTGAAAATCGGGTGTTGGATGTTTGAAAAAACGAGGTCACTAAACGGGTCGAAACGATCTTTGATTAACGCCAATGACATAGATTAAAAGATGCAACAACCCTACACACCTTTAACACGGAATGAACTCGAGAAAAAATAACACAGATTGATCGAGATATAACTTCGCTTAGGGTTACTGGGAATAAGTTCGCCGGATTTTGAAAAACAATACTGAGCATTTGACCAAAAACTTCTTTATATAGGGTCAAGGTTATACAGGCGAAGTTATGGATAACTTCGCCTATTGCAGGCGAAGTTGGGATAACTTCGCCGATGTTAAAATTTACAAAACAAACCCCTATAATTTGAACAATTTGCAATTAAGTTTTAAAACATCCTTTAAAGAGTTAAATGATACGATCAAGACCAAGTAACAAGGTATAAAATCATACAACTACATAAGTAGGATAAAACTTAGAAATAAGGTACACGGGATCAAATTTCAGTCTCGACAGGGACTACCACGTTTTAGAAAAGATCCGAACATGAATCATACTAATTACGTGACTGTCACATTGATCCATGTTCAGCTGTATTATGACATAAAGAGACAGGTTGTAAGCAGGTAAATAACTTAAAATGGTTTTCATCGCTTCTGTGATACGGGTTAGGTTCAATTAAGCTCAATATTTAAATGGACAACACATCAGAGATTGTGATGTCTCCTATCTATTCTCAAAACGTATTTGGCTTTCCCCAAGTCACCCCGAGTTGACCTCGACCCGTAGTGTCTGATTAAATAGTAAGTACTCTTCGATCTTTAGACTCTTCTTCTCGTTCTCTTTCTTGCATCTTGATTGAGAAGTATTAACATTATAAGCTCTAGAATGTCTCAGTTTTTTTTTTTTTTTAATAACAAGATTTACACAGTTTCAGAGACGTAAACAACTGCAAGTCCTGAATCTGGATCAGTGCAGTTTCTTGACACGCTATTTTCACGGGAATCAGAACACTCACGGGCTCGTGTATGACTGGGTAATCGCTTTTCTGCCTATCATTCGGAAAGATATATATGGAGACATGCACAACTCTTAAGGAGTTTCCACGTAAAATCGAGGAGATTTAGTTTGTATCACTTCTACGTTTACGCACCATAAAAAGCTACCATGACATACAATGACTGTTCTAAAGTCTTTTAGGCCTAATAACTTCACTAATTAAGCACACAGAATCAGTTTGTCTATCACTTTCCAAGGTTGGATCAATTTTCTTTTAAACATAGTAAAGAAACTTCTTACGAAATAGTAGACTTGAAAAATAATTTCATCTCCCTAAAAAAAATTTAACTTCTATCGCCCCGATCAATTTGAAGTCTTCAGGTAAACGGCTATCCTGAAGATCCAATGGATCAGCGGGACCGACCACATACGAGTATGTGTCCTTCTAACTAAGTATGAACGACTAATTTTCAGCGAAAGAATAAAAACACATCATAAACCGCCTCGGTCACTTTCAGTCATCTGGTTAATGGCTATCCTCATACTCTATAGGTAGAAATGAGGACCAGACATATCCGAAGATATGTCCTTCAAACTGAAGCAACCGACATAATTCTAAGCGATAGTGACGTTTTTTTTTTTTTTTTTTTTTTTACAAATACTCAAAAACGAAAAACACGGTTACTCGGGATTGATCATCCCATTTAGCTCAACAAGGTTTTGAAAAAGAGTTTTGTCAAACGCTTTAGTAAACAAATCAGCGAAATTATCTAACGAATCAACCTTTTCGAGCACAATCAATTTCTTCTCAGCACAATCCCGTATAAAATGATGACGGATGTCAATGTGTTTAGTTTTGCTATGTTTTACGGGATTGTTAGTTACTGAGATAGCAGCAGTGTTATCTATGCAAATAGGAGTATGAGTGAAATTCAGACCATAATCGCGCAATTGCTGTTGTATCCAAAGAACCTGGGAGCAGCAGTTCGATGCTGCCATGTATTCTGCTTCACAGGTAGAAATGGCGACTGAGGTCTGCTTCTTGCACTGCCATGACACTAATCTGCCTCCAAGAAACTGACATCCACCTGTTGTTGACTTCCGATTCTGATTGCATCCTCCATAATCAGAATCTGTGTAGGCGACTAACTCCAAGTCTCCTCCTTTCGTGTACCACAACCCTAGCTTAGGCTTGCCTTTGAGATATCGCAATATCCTCTTCACACCCTTCATGTGAGATTCCTTTGGGTTTGCCTGAAAGCAAGCACAAAGACAAACTGCAAACATAATATCAGGTCTAGATGCAGTTAAGTACATTAAAGAACCTATGATTGCCCGATATTGGGTGGGGTCCACGTCTGTATCACTGTCTGAATCAGCACCTAGTTTATGGTTGACGCAAACTGGAGTATCAAATGGTGTGCTGTCCTCCATCTTGAAGAGTTTGAGAACGTCTTGGACATATTTAGTCTGATGAATGAACATCCCATCTTTCTTCTGATCAACCTGCAATCCTAAAAAGAAAGTTAGTTCACCCATAGCACTCATTTCAAACCTCTTTTTCATGACGGCTTCAAATTCCTGACACATGGCGACTTTTGATGCAGCAAAGATGATGTCGTCCACGTAGACTTGAACCAGAAGAAAGTCTCTTCCATTTCTCTTAACGAACAGTGTGCTATCGATCTTTCCCCTTTCAAATTCATTCTCAAGCAAGTAATCGGATAGAGTTGAGTACCAGGCACGAGGGGCGTGATGTAGCCCATATAGCGCTTTACTTAGCTTGAACAGGTGATCAGGAAAGTCTGGGTCAGGAAAACCCGGAGGTTGCTCAACGTACACAACCTCATCGACTTTACCGTTAAGAAACGCATTTTTCACGTCTAACTGGAACACCTTCATCTCCTTGTGTGCCGCAAATGCCAAAAACAATCGAATCGCTTCCAATCTCGCCACAGGAGCAAACACTTCATTGTAGTCGATCCCCTCTTGCTGATTAAAACCTTTTACAACCAGCCTCGCCTTGTTCCTGATAATTATCCCTTTTTCATCTCTCTTGCATTTGAAAACCCATTTTGTGCCAATCGCATGCACATTTTTCGGTTTTGCAACCAAATTCCAAACCTCCATCTTCTTGAACTGGGCTAACTCTTCTTGCATGGCTTCAACCCACGAGCTGTCCTTGAGAGCCATTTGATAGTTCTTTGGTTCAATCTGGCTTATGAAGCATGTGTACAAGCATTCGTTAATGATGCCTGTATCTTTAATGCTTGTGTAAACACAAGTGTGCTCATTCAAGCTTCGTCTTGTTTGTACACCGTCGGACAGATCACCTATCACGTTCTCCAAAGGGTGGATTTTGTGAACACTCGTAGTCGGAACCGAACTGACTTGCAGATTGTCTTCCAGGTTCGAAAATAGCTCATCAATGGGTGATTGTTGTTGAGAGTGAAACGGATTGAAGAATTCCTCTTCTGTAGAGGCAGCAGGGGTATCGACAGCATTTGACGAGGAAGGTTGACATTCATCGTACTGCGGTCGTTGCACAAGAGTTTCTTCCTCATCATAAAGCATCTTCGTAGCTATTCTGTCATCAACTTCTGCACAATCCAGGTAAGGCAAATTAAAAGATTTAAAAAGCCTATCATAGTCGAAAGCCCCAGCGGGTCCCGTGCTTGGTATTGGTGATTTGTAACTTGTGATATCAGTGTTACACACCACCTCAACCCTGTTGGTCGATAGATTAAAGACTCGTCTGTTGGGAGTCCCAACAACATATCCGACTAGAATACCTTCGTCGGCTATTTCACCAAATTTTGAGTTCGTCTTTAATATCGAACACGGGGACCCGAATGGTTCGAGACCACTCAAGTTAGGCTTTCTCCCATGCATAAGTTCATAACATGTTTTATTCAATCTTTTAACAGTTAAAACTCTATTAAGGATATAACAGGCTGTTGCAACAGCTTCAGCCCAAAACACCACAGGAAGTTTAGAATCAGCCAGCATGGTTCTGGCTCCTTCAATTAGCGTTCTGTTCTTCCTCTCAGCCACCCCATTTTGTTGCGGAGTACACGGAGCGCTATACTGGTGGTCTATCCCTTTCTGTAAGCAGAATATCTCCATCTGATAGTTTTTGAACTCTGTCCCATTGTCAGTCCTGATGTATTTAACCTTCTTCCCCATAATATTCTCAACCTTGGTAATCAAATTTATTACCAACTGCACCGTTTCATCCTTTTTCTTCAGGAAATATACCCAAGAATATCGAGAGAAATCATCAGTTATCACCAAGCAGTATGATGTTCCACCTAGGCTTTTTACATTCACGGGACCGAAGAGATCCATGTGAAGTAGGTCTAGGGTACTGACTATTGAATTAACCTTCTTAGTGTGATGAGATTTCTTGTGTTGCTTTCCCTTTTTGCACGATAAGCATTGGTCTTCAAAGTTGAAATTTTTCAAGGGAACACCCAGCACCAGCCCATTCTTGACAATGTAGTTCATTTTCCGAAGATGAATATGCCCCATTCTTCGATGCCATAACTCGGACTCCGATTCAGTTGCTTTTGACAGAAGACACGATTCTTCTGTTGCCATCTCAGTCGACCTCATGTCCATAATATATGTATTCTTTTCCCTTGGAGCCTTCATTACTATCCATTCCTCTGGTATCTTGAAACCAGGATACAGTACGATCACTTCATCTTTGGTAAAGTGCACAGTGTACTCTTTGTCACAGATCTGAGATACACTCAGCAGATTATGCTTTAGTTCTTCAACGAAATTCACCTTCTCTAACTTCATTTTGCCATTAGTCACTGTCCCAATTCCAGTAATCCTTCCACCACTCTCTCCAGCAAAACTAACTCTTCCTCCCTGAACAGGTTTCCACTCGTGTAACAAATTCTTGTTACCCGTCATGTGTCGGGAACAGCCGCTATCCACAACCCATAGATTGTTTGCAGCCCTGTTCAACTGTTCCTGCACGATCAAAGCAAAGGATTAAAATCTGGGGACCCAAGACCTATTGGTCTTGGGTCGATTAAATCTGTTAAAATGCATCCCGTACTTTGGCTGTCCAAAGTTAGTATTAGACTGATTTCTGTAAGTCCCAAAAGGATACCTTCTAGTAGATTGACTATGAGGCCATCCAAACCTTCGTGAGTTAAATGAATTATTACTAATGGTTTGGTTGTTAACTGGGAAAAACTGAGGTCGACTTCTTTGAAAACCTGGATTAGTCCAACATCTGAACTTTGATGAGTTTTCATTTTTACCATTATAGAAATTACTGTTAGTTCTATTCTCAGTTTTCGAAGGCCTCATACCTCTGAATCTCTGCTTCAGAGGTCAATCAGCAATTATTTGATTGCATCTGAAACAACTCTTGTGTTCAACTTTCGTCTCAATAGTTGTTTTAGATGATGAGGCTGCATTACTGTCCGTTTGTCTAACATATGGTGGGACATACGGGTTTAGTGGAGAATTCTTTTCAGTTGGTTTATGTTCCTCTCCACGTTTTAGTAACACTTCCTCTTCTTCTGTCTCACTAGACTGGGATGTCTTGTCCGAATTTGATGAGACAGAACTAGGAACAGAAATCTTAACATTCGAAGCAGGCTTACTCGTTTCGCCTTTACTAACTTTTGGATCTTTAATCGTATCCTTAACAGGAACTGTCTGACCAATTTCAACATCAACAGATTTCTGATTACTAGGATCAAAAGTATAGTTATGATTATAAGGTTGTGGAACTTCATTATATCCAATTCCTCCCCTTTTAACTGGGGAACGTTGATCACTTACGAGGTGATCAAGTATTGCGGAGGAATTTCTAAATTGCTCAAGCTTTCTGTTTAGTTCCACCATTTTCACCTGGTGATCAGCTATCTGTTTATCCCTTTCAGCAATTAGTTTGGTTTTCTCTTCTAACACTTCATAGCTAAGATCAATTACTTGTATTTTTTCAGCTAGACTTGCTTTAAGACTTCTGATATCTTTCTCACAAGCTTTTATTTTTACCTTGTAACTGTTTTCTCTAGTTTTAGTGTAATAATGATCTTCTTTTAATGTTCTGAATTGAGCATCCAAACTAACAAACTGATCAGTTATTGTTTTCAACTGTTCAGACATATTTTCACATTTCGTACAAGGGAGTTTAGGACTTACCTCAGAAAGCTGATCGTTCACTTCTGCCATGTAGGCTTGATTTTCTTTTGTCTCTCTGGGTTTTTCTTCAGTTTCGATGTTAACCAAGTTGGCATGTTCGAACACTTCCTCAACTTGTAGATTCCAGTTGTATTCCCCGTTCTGTCTGGATATCATCGCCCTATTCTCACTACCACCACCACTCTGTTGTGTAGACCTGTTTTGACTGCGTTCTACTCTGTCATTTGTGCATTCTTTAGCAAAGTGGCCATTCTGTTGACAGTTATAACACCGAACCTTTGACTTGTCAAAACCTGGTCTTTCACCAACGAATTTTCTACCAGTTTTCTTCATAAACATTTTAACTCTTCTTACAATCATTGCCATCTGCCACTGCAGATCCATCTCCTCCAGATCATCAGCATCGATCTGATCATAGTCTTCGTCTAAAGTTGCAGGATCAACGATTTTACCTTTAATGTAATTTTCGTAAGAAGCAATGAAAGATGCATAGAGAGCAAACTGCTGTTCAGCAGATTTAACACTCTGGGCATCTGAGAATAGATGATGTTCGGAACACTTGAAGAAAAACTACCCTTTGTTGTTTGAGGTTTAGAAGAATTTGTTCCACCAGCTACGAAACACACATCACCGTCCATGTTGAGAGAAACATGACCATCATGAGTTGAGTTAGAGCTCGAGTCTCCCTTTGAGTAGTAAGCAGATGATTCTGACTTCGAACTTGAACTTGAATTAACTTTCGCACCATACATTCCCGGATCCTGAACCTGATCAGTTGGTGTCTCTTTTCGAACCATGTTAAGTTCAAAAGTTCGTAGTTTGTTGACTGCTGTTTCCAAGTCATAGTCGGCAAACTCTTTATCTACTCTCATCAAGACAGTGTACATCTCCCATTTCGGTGGGAGAGCATCAAGATGTTTTTCTATAATCTCCTCTTCTTTGTAAGCAATGGAATAATTGCTGAGTTCAGTCATCAGGTGATAATATCTCGTGATGATATCATCAAGTGATTCATTCTTCAAATACTTGAACACCGAGAATTGGGTTTTGAGTAGTTTAATCTTGGATGCACGTATCCCCACATTACCTTCAAATCGGTTTTCAAGTGCTTCCCATAACTCTCTAGCGGTTTTATACTTCCTGAAGGTGTGAAGAATCTCTTGTGGAAGAGCCATTGTTATCGCAGCATGAGCTTTGCTTTCAGCCTCATACATCTTCTTTTCTTCCTCTTCCATCTTGTTGTATTTCTTAATTTGTTCACGACCCTCATACAAAGCAGTTGGTGTAATGTATCCATCTTGAATGCACACCCACATCTTAGCATCTTGATATTTAACATACTGCTCAAACTGATCTTTCCACGCCACGAAATCGGTACCCTTAAGCATTTTCGGTGCCTTAGTAGCTGAACCCGCTTCCACCTCCATTTTTACCAGTTTCGTAATATTTATGGAAGTCATCTTTCACGAAACGAAAACACAAAGAAACCCGAAAAAATAAAAATTTTATTCTGAACAGTACTGTAGGCGAAGTTAAAGTTAACTTCGCTTAAGTCTTATCTTCGCTTGATTTCTCAACTTCGCCTGATTAAGTTAAGCGAACTTGTGAGGTAGGCGAAGTTGTGGATAACTTCGCTTGAGATAAGCGAACTTGTGAGGTAGGCGAAGTTGTGGATAACTTCGCTTAACCTTATATCTTCGCCTAAACCCTACAAACAACAGCGGCAACTTCGCCTGATGAACACGATGATTTTGCAGGTTTGATTTTGACGTTTTGCGAGGTATGCGAAGGTGTAATGGGTTGTTTATGATGGTGGGAGGTGAGTAGGACACAAAAATTCGGTAAACTCGTCCCGCGAATAGTCGAACGGAACGATTTCTACACCCGCGTGATAATCCCGAACCACACAATCACGAGCAAAAGCTCTGATACCAATTGTAGGTTCCCAGCCGGATCTACACGGAATATCTCGTTCTATGTAGGTGCGGAATCCCTACGTAAGACGATACGAGCGTAGAAGACGATACACGTTAACACAATCAAACACACGTTACAATAAACAAAGACACGTTGTATTGCAACTGGAAACACGTGATTCACTGATCACCGATTACAAAAACTCTGAACAACTCATAAACTGACTCCTCTAAATCAGCCGTAACCTAGCCGTATATAACAGACGACAACTTCGCCTAACATGTTTAGGCGAAGTTGTCACTAACTTCGCTTGTTCCACAAGTTCGCCTATATAAGCGAACTTGTGAGCTAACTTCGCTTAATACAAAATACAAATCCAACTAACTCGATTATAGACACTAGACACTGAACTACTGACATCATGTACCAACACATGATCTTCACGTGAAAACTTCTATTGTATCATCTCGTAACCATATACAATTTTATTAATATTTTTGTGTTTCTCTGCATCGACAAGAGTAACAAAACTTGTTTTGATGAGTTAGTAAAACATAAACGCATATCTTACATACCTGAAATATATGTTTTAACTCATTCGGATGTCTCCTAGTTGGACACATGCTGATAAATATAAATAAAGAAATTAATAATATTACATATAAAGCTAACAATACAATATAATGCACATATACATTTAATTATGGTATTTCCGAACTAATAATATTTAATATCCAGGTAGGAAATAATATAGTGTGCATTGTTGGATAACCTTTAACGTACTCAAAGAATGAATCTTGTCTTTAGTAAAATGTCTCAACATTCTTTAGATGTACTTTGATGTATTGATAAACATATAATTACACATATACTCAAACTACGGATCGAGTAATAATCACATCATGTCAAAGTATTTCAAAAATTCTCATTCTAAAAGTTCTGTAGTTTCTCTCGATGATGAGTACATCATCACTGTAAATTGTGATTATATGAACTTTTAAGAATAAAATTTTAATAAAATATGGCTAATTACATCTAACTTATCAAAATATTTCTTGATTGTACCACGTTCAATCTGAGTATATTAGTCCACACGGAATAAGCATTACTCCACGCATATTTCAATCCATCGTGGATTTCTTTTCATCTTGACAAATTATGCATGTGCATTCACTTTTTCAGGATTTTTGCTCCACAAACTTGCTCATTTAACACATCAATTTTTGTATCACATATCAAAAATCCATATTGTACCATATATTTGTTTATTGAGATATTGTACTCATCGCGTACAATATCTTCTTTATGTATGCTTATTGAAGCACAAGAATTAAATCATTAAGATGTATCAATAAACCTTTCAAGTATTCAACTACCTTAGGAAACTCTTCAGGAGTTTCATTTATGTTCAACAAATTCAAAAATTGTAACGTATTCAAATATGACTCTATACACAAAAATCAATGTGTTCCCGAGAACTTACTTAACATGATTTGATAATTCAAATCCTTCAAAGACTTTTTGTAAACTTTCAGTATCAACTAAATCACAACATTTTTTAGACGCGTATCAATTCTCTCTTTGTATTACCAGACTATTTAGGTATTGGAAAGCTATTGATTCCACCATTGGAGAACGTGTCTCCTCATAATCAATCATGGGTCTTTGCAAAATCATTGTGCTACCAATTTTTCCTTATATCAATTGATTGAATTTTCGTAACTCACATACAAGACCCTTTTGTATCTAACACATTTTACAACTTTAGTTGTACGAACTGCTAGTCCAAAAAAAACTTTCCGTTATTTAGAGAATCCAACTCTACCATGTTTGTGTCTTTCCATTTTGGCGAGCTATTTTTCATAGGTAGATTTAAAATCTTGATCCCCATCATCATCATTTCAAGCGCTAGTTATATATATAAAAGTATATCGACGTCGACTTTATTTCGATTCCATATATCTTTGTAGATATGATACAATATAAATTATTGAGAGCTCTTTGTTTTCAGGTACCTAAGGTCATTTAAGAATCATCATGTCTAATCTCTTTCAAGAGACCTTTACTACACCTCGACTTGACTATATTCATTACTTACTCCAATTTTCGAAAAAATTTTACATTTAGAATCAACTGGTCTATCACGCTTTAGGCATTCCATAGACTCATTACTGATATGTATTTTCTTTCTAGAACAATAATATAACAGAAGCATAAGCAGTTAATTTATATGACTTGGTTAGTCACTCTCTTTAGGTCAGTGAACATATCTGGAAACTTATTCAATTAATTTTTAAATGAATTATCTTTTGAACTTATTTGTTTGTTCACATCTTTAACTTTGAGGGTCAATGATAATTCATTCCTACTCAATTTCTTTTCCAACTGCTTTTATTCTCCCCCTAACGTTGGGTATGAAAATGTTAGCTCACTTAAAGTGAAAACTAATGAGCCGTAAACACATCTCTTATAAATTGGTTCTACATATTTATTAATAGATAAATGGTTCATACGTAACATAAATTCCCAACCTCATTTGAGGTTCCATATTTGTGAGTTGTGGTGGACCAATTTCATTACATATCACATCGTCGACTCGTTGTAATCTAACGAATCATGCCATTAGCTAATTATGATTCATAAACTTCAGGTTTATGATCGTATATGTATTATACGCTTCTTTAATACAATACTATAAATATAAGAGAACTTTGTATTATCGTTTCAAGCGATCATGGTTCCACTTTTTTATTTGATCCATGTTCTCTAAATACATTTTCATATTTGATACTCATAATTTTTATTTTAATCACATTAATACTCTTATTTAATTTGATCCATTGTTAAATACATATACGGTTGCATAATTATATACACGGGAGGTTGCATTAGTACTTCCCGTTGATGTTTTATTTTATTCTTTGAACCTTTCTATTTAAAAAAAACTAAAACACACTGCAAAAATTTGAACCATATCAAGCATAGTGCAACACAACAACCTTACCATCACCACCACAATACTTTTTTTGTTACATAATTTAGTTTCAAATGTATAGATACAAAAATAAATGTATGTTATTATTCAGAAAAGGAACTAAAAACTGGCAAACTCATGCAGTGGCAACACCATAACCTTACCACCACATCACCTAACTCTTTTGTTACTTAATTTGTTGATTTGGTTTCAAATTTATTAATACTAAAACTAATATCTATATACTAGAAAACAGTGGTTGTCACGTGACAGTCGCTGATTAGACCTCTTTACACCTTTTCGTAGCAACCAGTTGTGCTATTATATATGATATAATGTACGCTTTTTCGTACATAGATGCGAGTGATATTATACGACCGTGTAATTATTTATTTGCTTATTATAAGACTACTAGTAATGGAAGGGCTTTAAAGCCCATGTCAAAGTAACACATCACTTTAAAGTCCCACCACTTCACCACCCGTGTGTTGTGGTTTAAAGCACCTTAGACCCTCCACTATAGGTGGCTTGGAGGGGCTTCGGAGCCCCAAACACCATGGATGGAGCGGTTTGGGTTGGGGCTTCACCCGAATACCGCCTGGAATTTGGGGGAAGGGTGGGGCCATGTGCTTATCTTTCTCTCTCTCTCTCACACACACACAAAAACACGCACGCGCACACACACATTATATATATATATATATATATATATATATATATATATATATATATATATATATATATTAAATTGAGGGTTGCCCCAAATGCAAAAGAGGACAAGCTTTGAAACTGTTCATTGTGAAGGGGTTTCGTCGCCACTTCACATCATTATCACGTAGAAAATATGGCTTCGAATCCCCTCTCCCTAACGTCCCAATGTGGTTTAAAGCCTCTATATAATGTTATATATATATATATATATATATGATTGATTTATTTATTTTGAGAACCACTTTGAGTTTTAAGAACTCGAAAGAACTTAGCATAACAAGTTTTTTTTTTTGAATTTTTTTTCACATGTGTAATACGTAAGTGTAAGTAATGCATAAAAAATAACAGTATTTTTTTACATACCTAATTGACTTTTTACACATGTGTAACTAACATTTAAACTTGTGCAATCATCAAAAATATTTATTCTCTCTCATGATTCATTTTTTAATTACGTTTAATCCCAGCCACATATTTCATATCATTTAATTAAATATGTGGTCCAAAATTGAGTTCTTAAAGTTCTTACAACTCATCAAGTTCTCTAAATATAGTTAACGTAAAAAAGAATAGTTTTGTGAGAAGCATAAGAATAGATCTAGATATTTTAATCTAGTATATAGTGGTTATTATTAGTAGTATCTAAAAGTTATATTGTTCCCTATTTACATGGTATAATTTTCTATTTATGTTGTATGCTTTAATTTAAATCATTTCACATTTCTCACAAAATAATTGTTTTTATTTGGTCCCTCTTATATATATATATATATATATATATATATATATATATATATATATATATCTTATAAAGGATTAGGTTCATTACAGAAGTATTTTTAGAACGAGAATTGCGAGAAATAAATCCAACCAATTACATTTTTCTTTTTCTTTATCATTTATTTTATTACAACGGTATAATAGTAAAAAAAAGGTTTTTTATATTCTTGGTAAGTAACAATTAATTGGAGAAAGTTACATATTAGCTTCTTTTTATATATAACTTATCACTTTTTTCAAAATATGTTTTCTACGTCCTGCCAACTTCTTATATTTCAAAAGTCACATATTACCTTTTTTTATATATATAATTTATCACTTTTTTTCAAATTATGTTTCAAATTTAATGGATCATTCGTTTAAACTCAAATATTTTAATTTAGTTGTGTAACTTTATCCGTAATTCAAACAAGAAATTTGATAATCAAATATCCACTTTCTTTTATTCCATTTGTCAAATTCAACTGGAACTTTCACATATACTATAATTTAGTGCAAGTCATTATATCCGGTTCTCCATTAAAATTCACAACATGTTAAATACTAACAATGCGCATTATAACCATAACCTAGATTCTTGAATTATAAAAAAAATTTCGCCAACTAAGAAAAGAAATTTGATGCATGTTAATTAAATACACTACGCACTTATTTCAAAATACAAATTTAGATTCATGTATGTTGAGTAGAGGTAATTTGAATTATGTATGTGTAAAATAAATCGTGTGTAGGTTCATATATGTATTGTTTATATAGTATTTCGAATTGTGTATATGTAAATTTTATCATATGTATGATCATTTATGTACAGTGTTGGTATCTTAAATTTTGTATGTGCAAATTTTATCATGTGTAGATTCATATATGTATTGTGTAGGTGGTATTTCGAATTACGTATGTGTAAATTTTAGCGTATGTAGGCTCATATATATATATATACACACACAATGTGTAGGTATATACAATGTGTAGGTGGTATTTCGATCATGTATATGTAAATTTTAACGTGTGTAGGTTCATATATATATATATATATATATATATATATATATATATATATATATATATATATATATATATATATATATATATATACTGTGTAGATTATATTATAAATTGTGTATGTATAAATTTTATTTTGTGTAGGATCATTTGTAATGTATTCCTATAACACATTGAACATAGCCTGCACAATTAACAAGAAAAGAATTCGTTCACAACATACAACACAAAGCATAACCTACATTGTAAAAATCCAACACAACATACAACCAAAGAAATTTACACACAAAAAACTCTGCATACGTTTTTATAATATAATAACTTACACATTAAAAAAGAAATACATGCATATTTTTAACATTTACACTTAAAAAAGAAAAAAGAAAAAAAGCAAGTTGAATTCCACGATTGCGTTATTGTTGGTTATGACATAAAATAGGGAATCTCATAAGGCATAAAATGGGGGATCCTAAAAATTTGTATGTTTCTTATGACTGTTTCACCCTTTTTATTATAAATGAGGATGTTAGAATATAGGAAAATTACAAAAGTACCATTTTTTTATTTTCCACCCTTGATTACTTCAGATCAATGGTTAAGATCTATTCTCCACACTTCTCGTTGTAATATTATTTCTAGCATGGTCCATCCCCTATATATATATATATATATATATAGGATCATTTCAGAAGTTTTTTTACAACGAGAAGTGCGAGAAGTGAAGTGTAACTCCAGTAATCTCTAATTTCACTCTCTTTCTTATTGTGTAGGTGCGTATGTACGTGTGTAGGTACGTATTTTTGTATATGTGTATGTATGTTTGTATGTGTGTAGGTAGGTTTGAATGTGTGTATGTACGCATGTATATGTGTGTAGGTAGGTTTGAATGTGTGTAGCTAAGACATAGATACAACTAACCTACATACATGTAGGTAACATCATAAGAAAGAGAGTGAAATTAGGGATATATATATATATATATATATATATATATATATATAAGAGGGTTCAAATAAAAACAATTGTTTTGTGAGAAGTGTGAAATGCTTTAAAATAAAGCTGATGCAACGGTGAACGATAACGAAGATCGATTAACGTTGATTCTAAGGATACCCGTGAAGAACTTCCCAAAACTTTCAAATCCCACCCAAAGGTCAAGGGGAAAATGAAGTGAAAAATCTTTATTATCAAAATTGAAGTCTGATCTTTCACATTACATGTATTGAATATAAATAGAGTTTCTAATACGAAATGGGCCCAAAAAAGGCCATGGGCCAAACACAAACCCAAAAAGAAAAATGCAAAAACCGACAAAAAAAACATAAAAAGGCCCATAACTTTATTTATGAGGCGTTTTTGGGCTTCGTACTTGGGCCAACCCGCCATAGGCGTTTGCCACAATGTGCGCCTCGTCTCAAGCTTCGATTTGACTGGTAATGGGCTTGAAACGGAGCTTCGTTAGCCAAGTTACGCCCATTTTCGTGGGCCACCTTTGTAAGCACGATCTTGGACCTCCAAATACAACATGACACGTTCTTCAATACTTGGGCCTCCATCATTAGCACACCGTATAAATAGAACATTATACCATGTAAATAGGAAACAATACAACTTTTAGATACTACTAATCATAACCACTAAATCCTAGATCCAAATATCTATATCTATTATTATGTTACTCACAAAACTATTATTTTTTACGTTAACTATACCATGTATATATATGATACAGAGGCTTTAAACCACATTGGGACGTTATGGAGAGGAGCTTCGAAACCCTATTTTCTACGTGACGATGACGTGAAGTGGCGACAAAACCCCTTCACAATGAACAGTTTAAAAGCCTGGCCCCTTTTGCATTTGAGGCCCACCATCAATTTAAAATCCTCTTTCACTCCCGACAACATGTTGAGGCTCCACTTTAAAACCCCGAAGCAGTGTGGGGGGCTTTAAAGTCATGCCATATGAAGCCCTCATTTACGCCCACAACAAGAGGTCTAATGAATACTTATATATTAATATACATAAGCTACATTAATGAATACATTGTACAGTTTGTATGAAAAAATAATTTGGTATTTGAATCTACCTGTATATATTTACAAAGGGTACTGTTGGGGTATACCCCCATATGCAAGACAAAAACAGAAGCTAGTGAACATGTATTAATGTAAGTAAAGAAGAGAAATAAATATATGGGTGCGAATATAAATTTTGGAAGGTAGAGGTGTGAGTGTGAGTGTGAGTGTGAGTGTGAGTGTGAGTACTCATTACATGTTAGCACATTAAGAAGCCATGTCTGTGTTTCTCGTCTCTTCCGACGTTGATATCCCAGTGAGTATCCCAAGGTTCCATGATTAGGAGACAGGTACATAAAAGGTGCTGATAGCTGGAGTCAGAGGTTCCATAAAAGTCAAGGCATATTGTCAGTCTATGATGCATCAAACCTAACCTTACTACCCACTGGGGACCAGATAGTGACCTTCCACATCCCCTAACTTCTTCTTCTTATTCTCTTTACTACCCTTTTTAACTTATGCTCACATCCAAAGTATTAAACAGTACCTCTATATATATGTTACACCATAACTTGTAGGTTTGATTCACCACAAAAACCCTACACTTGCATACACATATGGAGTGGAATAGCTGCAACCTAAACTTTGATCCAAGGCCCTCACAAACTTCTTTTGCCTTCCTCTATAACTATAACACTGACCCATATGGTAAATATTAATTCTTCTAACTCTTCTCATACTGCTTCTTTTGTTCATGGTAATTTGTATAGATGTGTTAAAAGTGTTACCTTTTGATATCTACAATATTGTATGATAACAGGAGGGGTTGCAGAGATGAAGAATCAGATGATGCAACAAGGGTCTTTACCAATGATGGAGGTGAACCAGCTATATGATTATGACAACAACAATCAGGATAAGAAGAAAAGATTGACAAGTGAGCAGCTAGATGCATTGGAAAACAGTTTCCAAGAGGAGATAAAACTGGACCCTGATAGAAAGATGAAGCTTGCACAGGAACTTAGGCTGCAGCCAAGACAAGTTGCGGTTTGGTTCCAGAACCGTCGCGCTCGTTGGAAGGGAAAACAACTCGAGCAATTGTACGATGCACTTAAACAAGAGTTTGAACTTGTCTTTAGAGAGAAGCAAAAACTTCAAGAGGAGGTATATATGTATTTATGTATATATTATTAAAAAATATATTATTTGATTAGGTTTTCGTTGTAATCATCTTTAAACAGTACTAGTAGTTATGTTACAATAAACCCTAACAAATATATATACTTTATAATATTAATGTAGTACATGTGATGATTCATTGATCTTTTATCTCTAATTACTTAAGCTCATTTACACTTTAATTGATGAAGGTAGTAGCATTGAGATCCATACTAAAAGAGCATGTCAGCAACAAACCAGCAGAAGTATCCACAACCGGGTACACAGACATGTCGGGCGAAGAGACCGTTGAGAGCACACCGATGACTGCCATTCACAACCACTGCAACTACATGGTTAACTATGATGGGGCTGCAATGCACACTTCATCTTATTCCAACTGGACTGGTCTTCCTTCTTATCCATGAAATGATCACCATTGTTAGTTTGCTAGCTGATTATTTGGGTGTTTAGATGTTAGCAGCTTAATTTGTTAGCTTAATTAAGGAATGCTGTTTCTTTTAGTTTTTTTCCATCATACCTTAGACCAGTTTCTTAAAGAATGTTAGTAATGTAGTTTAGAGTTTATCATATGAAATCAGACTCAATGTGTTGGCCAGAAGTTATGCCGGATTTAAGTTACACGTACACTGATCGAATATCGTTAAATAATCATAGAATCAGGGAGTAAATCGTTTTAATATGAAATGAGAACCAAACTAAAGAGAAAAAAAGGGGTGATCTGCAGCATATGGTTAGCAAATTTTGAAAAGCAAACTATTCTAATTTAGGATATATAGTGGTAAAAGGAATAATATTGAACATGATTATGAACACCAAATATACTCCAATTAACAGAAAACTAAAAAAAAAGGAGAAAAAGAAAAGCGCAATGAGTTAACTAGCTGAGCAATCAATGCCTTTCCAACATATTTATCTGCATAAAGCAAACGACTATACTTTTGTCGGTTCGACAACAATTTAAAACATGTTCCTTCTAATGTTATTTAAAGTAAGTTAACCCCCATCATATATATGATCATATTTCCATGTTTGTTTTATATGTAGTATAAAAAATACGTGACTCTATGTCACACGTACGACATGCATATTTTATATATGTGTAAACGAAACCTCCAAATTAGCTACATGCGGCTAAATTCTTCACATCGGGATACACTCGTCTTTCAGTCGGGGAAAACACTCATCTAAGGCCAATGCCCGTGAACACTCGTCCAAAGGCATGACAGTGTGGTGAGATTAAATTTGTTCAGTTCAAAAAACCAACTAGTGAACGCCACATTCTAGCCTAGTCTTCCATCATTACCCGGTGTCGTTGAAATCAAATAGTGGTAGCAGGAATATTCGAACATGTGTCACATGAAGCACCAAGTCTCTCATTTACTAATCCACTCATAGATGGAATTTGAAAATTAGAGATGGGAACTAATAGATGGATATGGATTTACTAAGTTTACAATTAAATATCGTTTATTCATTATATATGCTTACATTATATAACATCTATTATTACATAATGGCTTTTTTTCTTTTAAAAAAATATTGCATAAGCATTTTATATTGAACATATTGTTAATTAAAGTCGATCTATACATTCTTGCCTACTGTTAAACTGATAACCCCTAAAACTTATAACTTAGATATGATGCTAAGGCCACGAGGTATACACTAACCCATCTTAATTCCACATAAGCTCCACATCACTTATTTTTTCCTCTTTCACTCTATGTCATCCAAAGGAAATGGTTTAACCCATTTAACACATAATTAATATAACAAATCAATTAGTAATTAATACATATTGTTCCTTTTAACCCGTTAAAAGCATAACTCATGGGCCATTTTAACACACTTAATACAAGTGAGGAGTGGTTTAATACATTTTTAAAGTGTCATGTCATTTTAACCTTTGTATAAGTTAGAGTATACCCCATGGCCTAACAAAATAATGCAGCCTTGGTAGCATAACGTGACTAGAATGTTGCATGTCAGCATCACTCTATAGGAAAAATCCTTAGTACAAACAAGCATTGTAATGTACTAATGTTATATTATACCCTTAACACCAATTGTACGTGGATCGAATTCATAAGATGAAAACAATTTCCATATGCGCGCTTTTAACATATCAAATAGTGAGAAGATAAAAATGGTTAAAAAGCAGTGTGCGATATAAATACATTAATGGCCGGTGGGGTTAATGAGTTGTCATTTGCATTAATGGTGATAAAGTGTAATGTAATGTAATGCAAAGTGTGGGCACCAATATAATCATCACTGCTCCGGATATGATAAAGTTGAGAAAAGCCGTTAAAGGCTGGGTAAAAAGACTGAACCCTCTATATATAATATCTTAAGACTCAACCATATATTTGTAAAGGATCACAAAACTTGGATGCCAATTTTTGCTAGGTGTCATAAATACATGCAACTAGATGCGATACCATGCAGTCATCTTGATATATTAATTGAAGATGGTTAGTCACCAACAGAAAAAATTGAACTACCCAATTCGAGATGGAGCGCATTTGTATGACTTGGACTCCTATAACACATTTTCCTATCCAGAGCCATGAAAAGTAGTATCTTCTTCTTCTCATAAGTTGAGAACGTTATGCAATACCATTTTGCTAAAGACGTCTAATGAGTTTGGATCACTATCATATTTCCTCGCTTTGTATGTGTTCAAATGAGTAAGAGTTATGGATCATTGATAGATGCTCGTAATCCTAAACTTCATGCCTTAATTAGGCACGCCTACTCGGAGAAAAACTGGCCATATTTATAATAAAACTCATCTTGTATGACTTACGACAACAAAATATATAAAATACGACCAATCACATGTTAACACAGAGAAAACTATTTGTCACAAAAATGTTTTTAAAAATATACCTAAACATTAGAATAAATGCATGAAAAAAAATATTCTAACAAGTAAAACCCCAAAGTCTAGGAGAATAATACTAAAATACAAGGTTAAAAAGTTAATACAAGATATTAGTGAAGTTTTATATTAATTAAAATGTTATTAAACTTTTGTTACTCGTCACTGCCAAAAAAAAAGTTATTTTGTTTGTTACTTAAGAGCTATTTTATGTAACAAACAGTCAAACCATTATTTTTCCTAATTTATGCACAAAACTAATTAATGTCAAAAACGATTTAAATGTATATTTTCAAGTTTCAATAGTCAACTGGATTGGATTACTCAATTATAGTTTATATTGTACTTGCATCATCTCTTTTTAGACCTTTTTTCTATATTTACAAAAATTAGAAAAGAAAACCTTATGCTTGAAATGCATAGTTTCAATAACCAAATGAGATTGTACTATATTATGAATGTAAAAAAAAAAAGCCAAACTCTTGCTTTAGAAATAGCTCTAAATGAGCAGAGCCCGAAAAGTTAAACGTGCCATGCTCAAGTTTAGCTCGCTTACACCCGTACATATGCTACATATGATGATGCATGATAAGCTCGTCCATTGGACATCATACATGAATTCAAAGCAAGAATATCCATTATGAAAAAAATTGACAAAATCCAAATCTGTATTATAATTCAAAAACATATCATATGACGATTAAAATGAAACAAATAATGTATCTATGTAGATAAAATTCAGAAGCCGAGGACTGTAAGAATCACTTTGAATGACAAAAACGGGAATCAAACGACTTGGTAACTCTCAGTTACCAGTTGAGTCCTCTGAGAAAACTTGGGAGGAGCTCCACCCTTTAGCGGGACAATGCTTGCAACCTGCAAATATTTACATTTTTTTGGTTACCCAATGCAAATAAAATGAGACGAATGGGTCAAAGGCTACCTTTGAAATCATTTAATTATGAAGAAACTTAGATTATTATTTTGATAATATAGTATTCTTAAACATATTTGGTTACAAAATGTTAATTGATTGTCTGAAAAATATTCAAAGAAAAAAGAACAAACATGTGCTGCGGGTCTGATATAGGGGTGTGCATGAAACCAAAATAACCGACACGATAAAACCAAAATAACTGAACCCAATCCAAAACTGATAGTTCGGTTCGGTTTGGGGTTTTGCATGTATCGAAAACCGAAAAAAAAACCAACTTTTGTTATTGAACTTATGGATTATAAACGGTGTAAAAATTCTATGCTTAAATGTGTATTAATCAATTAATCATTAATTAACAAAACATTTAGGTCTAAATTCATTATTTTGGTTATTGTTTCAACCAAAAAAAAAAACTAACTACTAACGGCAAAACCAAAAAACACAAAACCGGACCGTACCCGTTGTGGAAACCAAATACCAAAAACCAAAAGAACCGAAACAGAACGGTTTTCCAGAACACCAAAAAAAACCGAATTTTCATTTTTAATTCAATTTGAGCCCGAAACCAAACCAATACACACCCCTAGTCTGATCCAACCCAACTCACATATATGGATCAAACCCAAATAAGTTATGGTTAACAAAAGGTACTGTAAAATTACTTAAATATTAAATAACTATATTTATTAATAAAAAAGATATCTGAATTTGACATATACTCAACACAATCAGTAGTTATTCATTATTTGTATTTTATTACAGTTGGGCAGTTCGTAATCCTATTCCTATTATTTATCACTTTTAAATGCATATTTAGAAAAATCCCTAAGCATACCCTTTTTACATGGTTCAAATTTTGTAACATGACATGTAGTAGATGAATTACAAATGCATACCTTCATGTCACTGAAAGTACTTGTTGCTGAAAACCGCACAGAAATCGGGAAGAACACCGAGGTATCAGTTGGAGGAACAACAAACTCCATCGAGCCACTACACAATATCACTATACTTTTAGCAAAGTCATGCTTTTGAAAAACAAAATTTTAATTAATGTGCACTTGCCTGCGGTTGGAGTTATCAATGAGAAGTATAGACCACTCCAATATCGAATTTCTAGCATCAAACCTGCATTTAAAAATTAAAAAACAAAACAAATTCTTAAATACCCACAAATATATTAATGCTGTTTTACAATATATAAGCTAAGAACTCACCTCCATTCTCCATCAATCTGTCTTACATTTGGCGCCTCTCTAAGAGCTGGAAGAGGGACCGAAATAACCACATTTTGTAAATCAAACATTGATGAAGCCTCATACTCCATGCTAACATAAGTTTCATTTCCAGAAACAGAAGGCCAGCAGTTAACTGAAAGACAGAGAATTCAACTCAGAATAAAGCATATAGAAACAGATAGAAGCATATATATAATATTACATAACAGAAACTTACTTGTCAATGGCACAGCTGACTCATCTTTACTTAGCATTCTCCACTTGAGGAGACCAAGACCGTCACCAGACTGGCCGGCTGGAAATGGCCTGTTAGGGTCTTTAGATCCCAGAATATTTTCACTTGCGAACAACTCTTTGTTGATGTTAGGATGCGTCTTGAATTTGATCTCTGGATTGCCAGCACTCTCAATCTATACATCATATCATAACAAACAAACTTATCTTTACAAAGCCCACAATAACCTAACACCATAAAACTATGATAATCTGCAGAATGAGAACCTGAACTTGGATAAAACCGTCATCTTGGTTAAGTATTTGGAGAGACAAAGTTCCTTGCACATCAAAGTTGGAGAGACCACCGTCTCTTTTTAGGGCCACATTAAGCTTCTCTTCAACAGTTAAAGTGATGGGGTCAGTAGGTGGTGGAGCAGTAGCAGCAGCACCTCTGGTTGGTCTTACATCCTCAACAATGACTTCACCTTCAGCTTTCAGTGATTTCAAGAACTGGTTTGCCCTTTGTGATTTGCCTAATTTCATACCCATTCCTTTAGTTGGAGCAGTAACTGCAGCAGTTGGACGACCTGAAATACCACTAGTGATTGTTTAAATGCCATCTTCTTAGTCTACGATTGTTCAAAAAATTCGCTTACAATAGCTCGATCAAAATCGGCTCGTTTGTAAACAAGTCGAGGGCTCAACTCGGTCTGTAAACGAGCAGAGCCCGAGCCAAGGTCAGCTCAGCTCTTGGCTCGCTTGTTTAAATTAAATTTGTATGTGTGTATGGGTGCATTATTTTAGAACCAGTTTTATGTTGAGGACTGCAAGAGCCGCATAAAGCGCTTGTACGTTGCATTAATGATTTAACAAGATAGTGGGTGGACTAGCAGTTCTCAACATATTTATTGGTTCTGATTTGAACACTCCCCTATATTTCTTTGTAAAAGCCGTATAGCATTTTTTAGTGAAAAAAATATATATATTGAAAATTCGGTTAACATTAAAAATTTCCGTTTGGTTTGTTTAAAAGTAAAGCCCAACTTTTAATATATATAAATTATAACCCAAACTTTAATCTACATATGTAAATTATGAATTCTGTAGTTTATAAATTTTGCCTTTATGTGTATGTCAGAAATATAACTTCTAGCTTATATATTTAGTTTACCAATACATGTATCAAAATATAAAATTTCAAATATAAACAAACCACGAAATGGCTCAAGATTTTGACAAGCCGAGCCGGAGGTCAACATTGCGGCTCGGTAAGATAAGTGAGCCCAGAGTCCAAGACCGAGCCCATCCTGATTCTTTTCGGCTCGAATCGGTTCGTTTACAGCCCTATCTCAGTCTTAAATAATTTTCAAGTATAAATGAGATATCCGTGACAGGTCAAGTGGTCAACTGACCTTTAGTCTTTGTTGAGAAAGAGTCCACATCCGAGGTTATTCCAAATCCAGAGCCACTTCCAAAGGTATTGCCACTTGATATGCCCATATCATTGCCAAAAGAGTTATCCATTCTTCCAATTGAACCCATCGAACCCATTGATTGAAGAGCAGAATAACCGCCTTTTTCCAATCTACCCTTCTCAATCTGCATAAATTCAAATTCACACAAACTTGTTGCAACAGAAATTTAACAAAAAGGGCAAAGCAAATATAATAACTTTACCTTGCTTTTATCGATCTCGTTAGCTTTACGCATCATAACATGGTTGGCAATACCAATTTGTGCAATCTTTCCTCATGACTCTCCATCTCACAGTACTGCCTAACTTGTGCAACAGTCACATTCTCCTTGTGCCCAAGAGAAATCACTTCATCAAATGCAAAAATCAGCTCAAATGCATTCTTGCAAATGCCTTCTTCATCTAAAGAAGCAGAATACTCAGGGACCTATGTATAGTTAAGGAAATCAATAGTTTCGTTTCCATCAATAATGGAGCAACTTGTAAGTGTACAAAAAGAATGAGTGGAGCTTTAAATATGTTTATCAACAGTGTGTAGATACATCATTAAGAAACGATGTATCAAGTCCACTTTATGTTGGACTCTTTGTGAATCATACAAGTGTCAAAATACTATGTGTACTCTTTGTGAAAAGATGAAACAAAAGTGATGAGAGAAAATTACAAATTTTCCAAAAGTAATAGCATAATGTGGAAAAAGAAAAAATCAATCTTGAACACTTACCAGTTTTATCTTGAATAAACACCATACAAAAAGTAAAATCTTAGTCTATAAACAAGAAGATGACTAGTTTTATGTTAAAAGGATACGACTTTAGAAAGAAGCCTCAGGGTATCAAGATCGTCAAGGATATTGCTTTGCTTATTAGTCACAAGCAGCAGATACACACCCTCCATCGGTTGGTACACATAGCGCACGTTTTCTGTCTCAACATAAGTATGCTGCTTCCCATTTCCAATCAACTTAGGAAAAGCTGCCAGAAGCCCCTCAATTCTTCTTCGGGACATTTCAACAAACTGCCTTGAAACAAGTGCTGTAAAAGGATTACATAAAGGTTAGTTAACAAAACTTGAATTGGTAACAGAGTGAACTCAAGCCTTCTGCTAGAACGAGGCACTTTATCACACGTCATTGTTTTCTTACTATAGATCTTAAAAGAGGCTAACTAAAAAAAGGTTAACCAAAGTATTGTTACTATAGATCTTAAATGAGTTTCAATATATAGCTTTTTTCACTGTGAATACTTCATCTGTTTTAGCATGCATATTGTAGGGGTATGGTACTAAACCCGGCTTACGACCTTAATTTATTATGTTTGGCTTATTTTGTTATATAGACTAATACAATATTATTGGGCTGAGGGGGTTTTGTGGAGGTAACCCTAACTGGGCTAGGCCCATTAGGGTACCATGATGGTGGCCATGAGGCTCCCTATATAAGGAGGTCTCCACCTCCTTATGAAAGGTTGTTGTTCTCAATAAGAGCCACCACCATAACCATTTTTGTGTCTGTAAACAAGAGATCCTCGAGATTTCTTAGCAGTCACCTCCACACCCCCAAAATAGCCATTGCAGATCTCAAGCTACCGGAGAAGAAGATGAAGTTGTGGTTCGTTTATCTCGAACACCGAGGAACATCGTCTTGGATCAGGTCAGATTCATTTCATGTTTCTTCACATATCATACTAACCAGACCCTCAAGAAACCATGAGGCATGTGTAACAATTGTCTTAAATAACAGTAATCTCATCATCAGTCTCATTATATGTTTCAATTCCGTTATCCTTAACTTCAAGTCCATCTGAAGAATTTGCATTGCGATTTTGACATCAGTTATCATCTCCAACTTAGATTAGGTTTCTAATTCGTTTTTTATTTTAATTAATTCAGGTTGTTCTAGCAGCTTCAATCATCAGTAAATCTGGAAAAGGTCAGATCTCATTCTCATTCTGTTGTCTATGTTTTGGATCCTTCAATTAAACCAGATGTGATTGATTTTTATTCTTTTTGAGAATTTACAGTCAATTTAGAATGTTTACTGTTGTATGTTCCAAATGAGCGTACAATAATGATTGAATATAAACTATTTGGAGATTTTTTTAATGCTGCCAAGCAAAGCATTTCACAAGCATACTTGAAGAAACACTAAGTGACCCCGGGCAGATTATAGGTAATCTGGGGGCTAAGTAATGTTTCCCACGAAGGTTAGGTCCAGCAGAGTAAGTTGTACTTCAGGGAACCTGCAAAACAGACACCGTAAGCTCGTCACTGAGAAGGGGGGGGTTCCTCCTTGTGACCACCCTCCGGCGTGAGAATCAGTCTATATTGCTCTTTGAATATCAAAGTATATGAATACTATTAGAGCAGTTATCAAGTAAGTTATACGAGATAGTAGATGATGAAATGATAATACCATTTGCTGTCTTTTATAGCCGAAGGTGGGTATCCAAGGGGTTTAGCCGGCCCAACACGCTACCAACTGTAACCTATGCACGTGCCTTGCCTGTGAGTGGTGGACAGGTAGCGTCTGACATAGAGCAGGCGTGCCGTGCACTCTTCGTCTTCTACCAACTGCAGGCTAGGCACGTGCTCTGGCAGGAGTTGGTGAGCAGGCGGCGGCTATTGGTCACAGTGCAGTGGCGTGCTGTCTGCCACGCTGCTGTCAGTGAGCTGTCGCATTCTTGGTCAGATCTTTTGTCTTTACCTCGCCAGGTATCACGCAAAAGATCCTCCATCATACGGACTGGCCCATTTTGGCGGGAGTTTTCCCCCTCCCGCCTTTGCTCATTCTTTCAGGTGACACTGAATATTTGTAAGTGTTAAGCCTTATGCGTGTAGCTATGCTGTGCGGGTAGCCTTCCCTGATGGCTTGTATCCGCAACTGCGGGAACAGGCGGGTTACTTTACCATTGGGAGGCTTTTCCCTGCGTATGCAGCTTGCATACTGCGCGTAGGCTTCTCTGAGCATGGTGGGTCCTGCGGGAGTAGATGGTCTTTGCGCAGACATCCCTGTTCAAGGTGAGTCATGCGGGACCAACTGAGCCCTGCTGGGACCTACCTCTTCAAGTCCCCCCAGTCCAATGTTCTTCTCATGAATGTCTAATAAAGTGAGGTGAACTTTTGGACTTAAGCAAAGGGTTTTGAAAAGGGGTTTTTGTAAGGTTTTCCATGGGGGTTCTTCCCGCGGAAGTCCTTGTCACTTGCAGAAATTCCCGAGTTTCCTGCTTGGTCTTTGGGTATGATGCGGGTAGGTCTGTAACCTCCTCGCAAGTCAGGAGCACTGAGTCTTAGTTGTGTGGATTCTCCCTGTGGTTCTGGTAGGTTTTGAACATAGTGATCAATTATGTTTAAACCACCAATTCCATCTTGGAGCCTCAAACAACGTAGTACTCGATGTTCCCGCTATGCGGGGATGTTATTTCCGCTTCCGCAAGCATTGCCCAGAAGATCCTTCTTGGTTTCAATTCTCAGCGGGTGCTAGGTATGTGAAGGGTTTTGCCTTTACACTGTACCCGCACCCGTCTTACGGTTACTTTACTTCCAAGGTATTCCTGGCGTCCATTCCCTGCGGGTGCTAGGTATGTGAAGGGTTTTGCCTTTACACTGTACCTGCACCCGTCTTATGGTTACTTGGTTGCCAAATATTTTGGCTTCAATTCCCTGCGGGTGTTAGGTATGTGAAGGGTTTCGCCTTTACACTGTACCCACACCCGGCTTATGGTTACTTGTTTGCCAAGGGGTATTTTCCCGCTTATTTTTTGAACCTTAAGTCTTCAAATTTTTAAATTTTGAAATTTGAAGGGTTGGTGGATGGATAACAACCCAATACCTCAAACGTCGTGCGACGGTTTCTTCTGACTGTGTCAGGACGTGCCAGAAGTTATGGCGACATGACATTATGTGGTCATTCCAGTTGCTTTTCCAGGCGCGTGGGCACGGGATTTCGGGCGCGTGGCCGCGAAATCTCTGTCACACGTCCTTTTGACAGCTGTTGCCAGTTTGTTTTTGCCACGCGTCATGGTGTCATTGCACCTTTGCTTTCTCTTTCTTCCGTATTAAATGCATCGCATTAATTGCGATTACTATATAAAGGGGGAGAAGGTTATTTGCAATTCACACTTTCCACTTTCATCTCTTCTTCTCAAGTAATTTCCGGCGAATTTCTTTTTCAGTAAAGCATTATTCCGAAATCTCTTCTTCCACCATGTCTTCTCACGATGCTGATGACCAGAAGACTGCTGGTGAATGCCAGTGTTCTCTTCCTGCCGAGCTGTACCAGTATATCGTCAGGAAGTTCATGCTCGAGTCTCTCGAGCCTGAGTTTCCTGAGCCCCACCATACTGTGTACGATGCCCCAAGTGGCAAGATCGGGGTTTATGCTGCATTCTTTGTCTATGGGAACCTTAGGTTTCCGTTGACAAAGTTTGTGTACCGTGTCCTAGAGAGGCACGGTGTGCACTTGACAGAGGTGCACCCCATGGCTATTGCCAAGGTCCGGCACTTTGAGTGGGTGTGCCGGATACTGGGCCTTGAGCCCCTCGTTGACCGCCTGATGACCTTCTATACTTGGAGGTGCATCCAAGGGTGGTACACTCTTACAACCCGTATCAAGGGTTTAAAGATTTGTGCCACCGAGCGGAGTCTTCGCTCATGGAGGAGAGAGTTCTTCTTCATATCCGCTCGAGCCATCCCCATTGCCATGAAGTTCAAGAATGGCCAGCCGCTTCCGAACCTTCCCGCCATCAACTACGAGGAGGCGGAATGGTTCGCGAAGATATCCCGGGTCCAGTCCCCGGTTTTCCGTTTTCCAGAGTCGGCGATGGTGATGCTGGGGATGAGCCGAGTGTGGAAGGCGGCGAATGCGGATAAGGTTCCGATCGTCCTTGAATATGGTTCGAACTCTACCCCTTATGGTATGTCTTGTTTCTTTTTGCTGACTACGATTTTTTCTAACTTTCTTGTTGATTTCAGAGGGTAACGATCTCCAATCGCTCCTGAATCCGCGGGAGGAAGATGGTCCTGCGCGGATGGGTACTCGTGCTCTGGACGAGAACGAGTTGCCCATCTTAGAGCAGACTGCGGGTCGGTTCGTGGAGGTTTACCCGCCAGGCCAAGAGATCCTGAGCCACCGACGGCCAGGTAAGCCTATCTTCTACCCTGATCCTCTCAATGCTGTGCCTGCTGCTGGAGTTCATGACATTTCTTCTTCTGAGGAATCCGCAGAAGGTCCTCCGCTGGTGCGGAAGAAAAAGGCTGCCGTCGGGAAAGGCAAGGAGAAGGTGGCCTCTACGGCCGACCCGGTAGTCCTATCTGACTCGGAGTCAGATAATGCAGAGGTGGCGGGGAAGCCCGGTGGTGAAGAGACCACCGTTCCGGAGGCTGCAGGTGTTACCTCCGGGGAGGCAGCGACGACGACGGTTACCGGTGTTAAGAGGCCGGCTCCATCGGGTTCGCCCCCGCTCGTCCGTGCGTTCAAGCTCAAGAGACCCCGTAAGTACCCCCATAATTCTTGTCTAGATTTGTTTCGAATAAATTTTTCTAACACTTTTGCTCGTGCAGGTGCGGATGTTGACGCATTCCAGGGTGGAGTTGGAGTAAGTATTCCCCCGCCAATGACGGTAGGCTCGGTCAGCCTTCCCGAGGCGTCGACCCAAGCGTCTACGCTTGCTTCCGCTGGTTCCAGCCTTCCTGAGGCTGTTCCAGCTGCGAAGGTGTCTCCGCCGGCCGTGAGTGCAGTTTTTACAGCATCTTTCACGGAGCCGGCGGTTACTGTTGCTGAGCAGTCGGCGCCAACAATGGCTACCACGGCGGCTGCCACTATACCTGCGCCAACGGCACCGACGGCCGGACCATCAGGTACGCGCCGGGCTTCCCGCCGATCTATGCCACCTTCCCGTCTGCCTGACCTGTTGGATGGATTTCCTTTAGGTTCAGGTGATGGGTTTGGCGGCTATCGGCCTGTTATTGACCCTACAGGTACGTAGGGTTCTTTTTTCTTTGTATATTTTTGTCATCTTTTCCTAACTGCCTTTGTTTCTTTTGCAGTGTCGGATTCCAATGAAGTGTATGTTCCAAGATGGAACATACGCCGAGGAACAACCCTTCGCACCCCTGTGGAGTGCGTGGACTGGGCTCGCCACGCTGCTCCTCATGGTGCGTTGGGGGAAGCCATGGCTAGCTACCAAGAGGGTAGGCTAACCAATGAGCTTCGGGTTCTCCAGGCCCGAACGCAGCCCCGCGTCGAGCTGCTTTGTCGTGAAAACGACAAGTTAAAAGCAGCTCGCGCCAAAGATGTATCTGAAGCGCGGGCTCTTCGGGAGGAGAACCGGCAGTTGGCCGCTGCCGCAGCCGAGAAGGAGAAGGCATTCAAGGCCCTCGAGGTTGAAGTCCAGGCGCGACTCGAGGCCCGCTCCAAGGCTGCCCAAGCTGTGAATGAACAGCTTCGGCTGGCTAAGGAGACTGCGCGAAACTCAACTGAGAGGGCTGCCAAGGCTGAAGCTGTTGCTGAGCCGCTTCGCGAAGAGAATGAGCAGCTTAAATGCAAATTAAAAGCTCTTCAACATGCTCATGACGCCTTGGCAATGGAAGATGCCAAGAAGCTGCAAGAGATCCTTGACCAGAGGGGGGTGCTTGACCGCACTGAGAGGAAACTTCAAAGCGTCGAAGAAGCTGCCGCCAAGGAAATTCAACTTGCCAACCTTGATAGAAGCGGAGCCGAACGTGCTTACAAAGAAAGTCAAGCTACCCTCCAATGGCTGCTTCGAGAAGCGTTGCCTCAGGTATCCTCTTTTTCTTTACGCTTTCTGCTCGTAATTAGAAAATGTTCTAACTTTAATTCTTTTGTAGGTTGTGCGTCAGGTCCTTTCAGAGACCTCTTATGACGATGCGATGAGCGCAGCCCTCAACGCTTCTCATGAGGATGGGCAGAAGACTGGCTTCCTGCTTGGTCTAGGGTTTGCTGAGAGAGGCTTTCCGCCCTCCAACTTCCCTTTATTCAATGTTAACACTGAAGCTGCTTATGACCAAGCTGTGAACCAGTACGCTGCCTTCCCGCATCCAGTGGTGGAGAAGGTGAATGAAGCTGCTGCTGCTGATGATGGGCTAAACATCCTTAAGGCTTTCCTTGGGCAGCCGCGCTCTGATGGTGCTGGCCCAAGCGGAGGTGGCCCTGAAGCCTGATCCTGAAGATCCCTTCCTGCTGCTAGGATAGACTTAGCTTTGTATAGATTTCTTTTAGGCGGGTAGTTACCCAGCCATTGTTGTAATTGATTGTGAAATATTAATCTCTTTGCGTATAAGATTGTTATTTCCTTCCTTGGGTTCCTTGCTTTATAAACTTATGACTTGCATACTTAGTTTGATTTAGCAATTTTCCAAGTGTTTAGAATAAGAACCTTTGAACGTGGTTGATGATGGGTTAAAGTTTCGCCTCCTCCTTCGTGACTGTGCGGGTAAAACCGTCACTTGCACTTGGTAGGATGGCTAATCTTTACCCTCTATCTGACCTGCGTGTAGGTTTCCTTTTCGAAATTTCTAAGGCATTAAGTTAAACCTTTGAACGTGGTTGATAATGGACTAAAGTTTTCGCTTCCTCTTTCGTGATTGTGCGGGTGTAACCGTCACTTGCACTTAGTAGGATGGCTTTAACTTTAGACCTATATCTGACCTGCGTGTAGGTTTTTCTTCTCCTTTTTTAAGTGTTCATAAGTTAACCTTTTAACGTGGTAGATGGTAAGTTAAGTTTGGCTTCCTTGTTCGTGATTGTGCGGGTAAGACCGTCACTTGCACTTATAAGGATGGCTAAACTTTACCTTCATCTGACCTGCGTGTAGGTTTTCCTTAGAACTTTTTAACATTTTGGCGTTGTGTTTATGCGGGTATTGCCGCCTTCCACACGCAACTACTTCCCGTAAGGGAAGTTCATAGGTTACAAGCTATCAATACATCATGAAAGGAGAATCATTTCCATTAGAAGTGGCTCTAGGCCTTTTCTTTACAAGTTGGAATTGATCTACATATAACATTTGCGTAATTGAGCTCCATTCCATGTTCTAGGGATGGGAGTGCCATCGAGCCTTTCGAGCCGGTACGCGCCCTTTCCCAGAACTTCTTTGATAATGTATGGCCCTTCCCAAATCGGGGCCAACTTTCCTGGGCGTTGTTGGTTCGAAGCCTCGTTGTTACGCAGTATGTAGTCTCCTTCCTTGAAGTTGCAGAGTTTTACCCGCGTGTTGTAGTACTTTTGCATTTGTCGTTTGTAGTTTTCTTCACGCACGGCGGCTAAGTCTCTGCGCTCTTCGGTTAGCATAAGGTCTAACCGTCTTTCCGCATCATTGTCTTCTGGTTGGATTAAGACCCTTGGTGAGGGTAAACCGATTTCGACTGGGATCATGGCTTCAGTGCCATAAGTGAGACTGAACGGGGTTTCTCCCGTACTGGTCTTCTTCAGCGTTCTGTTTGCCCAAAGGACGTGCGGAAGCTCATCCACCCAGCCGGATCTGTGTTCCAAGAGTCTTTTCTTGATGCCTTCGACGATGCTCTTGTTTGCTCTTTCTACCTCACCGTTACCTTGCGGGTGTGCCACTGAGGTAAAGGTGTGGGTGATTTGAAGTTCTTTCAGCCACTGCTGTAGCTTCTTGTCAGCAAAGTTGGTGCCATTGTCGCTTACCAAATTCTGTGGAAGTCCAAAACGACAAATAATAAATTCCCAAATAAATTTTTTGATATGCTTTGCAGTTGTTTGGGCTAAAGGTTTCGCTTCTATCCATTTGGTGAAGTAGTCAATGGCTACCACTAGGAACTGAACATTCCCAGCTGCTGTTGGAAATGGGCCTGTCACGTCAATGGCCCACTTCTGAAATGGCCACGAGGAAGTGACAGGAACAAGTTCATTTTTCGGGCGATGCGTGTTGGGTGCGTAAAGCTGACAAGATCTGCATTTTCTGATGTATGCCAACGCGTCCATATGCATACCCGGCCAGAAGTATCCCGCGTTGTTTAGCTTGGCTACCACAGCGCGGGGACCTGCGTGTACTCCACAGATGCCTTCGTGAACCTCCCTTAGGAGGTAGTCAGCATCTTGGTTGTCTACGCATCTTAACAATGGGCCAAGAAAGTTACGTCTGTAAAGGGTGTCATTGACCAGCTGATAATTCAGTGCTTTACAGCGTAGTTTTCTTGCCTGTGACTTCGACTCTGGTAACGTTCCTGCTTCAAGGTATTTTATTATTGGGGTCATCCATGTTTCTGTACCGGTTTGGATGACACAAATTTCCTTGTGCGGGACTGATGGTGTTTCGAGGAGTTCCACGCGGATGTCCTTTCCCAAGTGGGTGAAGGCCAGTGATGCAAGCTTACTTAACGCATCCGCAGATTTGTTTTCGCTGCGCTTGACATGTATCACTTTACAATCATTAAAATCGCGCATGATGGCTTTGGCCTGGGCGAGGTACAGGGCCATTGTGTCATTTACAGCCGTGTACGTCCCGTTTATTTGGTTTGCCACTAGCATGGAATCTACATGGGCTTCCAAATTTTTTACACCCATTTTACGCGCAATCCTCAATCCGGCCAGGAATGCTTCATATTCAGCTTCGTTATTCGTACTTGGGAAATCCAGCCGAATAGCATAAGTATATTCCTGGCCTGCTGGGTTTGTTAATTTTAACCCTGCGCCTGAACCCTCGTTACTAGCTGCTCCATCAGTGTAGAGTCGCCAGACCTCATCGATTTCGTGTGCTGGGGAGGGTTGAACCTCCTCCTGGCACTCTTTCTCCCGCACAGCGGGGACTTCTGCAATAAAATCAGCCAGGACCTGGCCTTTAATGGCTGGTCTCGGCTTGTATTGAATCGCATATTCTCCCAATTCAATTGCCCATTTGGCTAGGCGTCCCGATAACTCGGGTTTGCCTAGAACATTTGAGAGTTTGAAGTTGGTGAGAATAGTGATCGGGTGACCCTGGAAATATCGTCTCAACCTGCGTGAAGCGTGTATAAGTGCCAAGACCAGTTTTTCCAGGGTAGAGTACCGGGTTTCCGCGTCAGCCAGCACGCGGCTAACATAATAGATTGGCATCTGGATGCCTTTTCGTTCTACAAGCAGGACTGCCCCGGTTGCTCTATCTGTTGCGGAGAGGTATAGGATTAACTCCTCTCCCGCTTGTGGTGCTGTGAGTGTTGGGAGTTCGATCAGGCGTGATCGAATCTCCTGGAAAGCTGCTTCCGCTTCTGGTGTCCAGCGGAAGTGCGTTTTCTTTAAACAATTTCTTAGTGTTGACACAAATGGGAACGACCTATCCGCATGGTTTGCCAAAAAGCGGTTAAGCGCGACTAGTCGTCCGTTCAGTGTTTGAGCCTGTTTTATGGTGGTAGGTGATTCCATTTTGACAATGGCTTCGACTTTTTCAGGGTTCGCTCTGAAGCCATCTTTAGTAATAATGACTCCCAAGAACTTCCCTTCTTCCACCCCAAATGAACACTTGCTCGGGTTGAGCTTCATGTTTATCTTTCTGAGCGTGTTGAAAGTTTCCTCAATGTCTTTCAACATCGCCTCTGGCTCGGGGCTTTTGATGACCAAATCATCCATATAGACTTCCAAGTTTCTCCCAATTTGGGCGTGAAACTCTTTGTCCATTAGTCGTTGGTACGTGGACCCGGCGTTCTTAAGTCCGAACGGCATCATTTTATAACAAAATGTGCCATCGGGCGTCCGAAAGGCGGTTTTGTCCTGGTCATCTACAGCCATGTGGATTTGATGGTACCCCTTATACGCATCCAAGAAGCATTTAAGGCGAAATGGTGCCACCGAATCCACCTTGAGATCAATTTCTGGTAACGGATAACAATCCTTGGGGCATGCTTTGTTCAAATCTTTGAAATCTATGCACATGCGCCATTGTTTGTTATTCTTCGGTACCATTACGGGATTTGCAACCCACGTTTGATATTTGCTAACGCGCACGATGCCCGCATCAAGGAGTTCGTTGACTTGGGTTCTGCACGCGTTGGTTTGCTCGGGCCCCATTACTCTGCGCTTTTGTACGATCGGCGTAACGGCCGGATCGCATTTGAGCTTATGCTCTGCCTTACTCCGGGGTACACCAGTCATGTCAGCTGGTGTCCACGCGAAGATGTCTGCGTTTCGCTGCAGTAAGCGCTTGAGTAAGGTGCGTGTTGGATCAACAATTGTCGGGCCAATGGTAACGGCCTGATCAGGATATTTCCCATTGAATGCCCACTGTTCAGGTTCAGTGATGGTTTGTTTGGCCATCTTCGGTTTGGGTTTAGAAGAGACAGATGCGATGCATACCTGGGGAATGCCCGTGATCATCGCTACGCCGTCAGTTGTTGGCCATCCCATCATGCCGTGGACTGAGGATACCACGGCGTTGAATCTTGCCATCCCGTCTCTCCCGAATAGGATGTCATACGTATGATGTGGTTTTTTCATTACAACAAAATCCACATCCTCCGTGCGTGAATAATTCCCATCGGTGAGAGTGACGGGGAAAGATAGGATGCCCAAGGGAGTGTTCATG